>NC_140991.1:6417178-6572573 GCF_052327205.1 Somniosus microcephalus | reverse complement strand
CATCTTCCGATTAGGCACTTTACAGCCTTCCGGACTCAACATAGAGTTCAACAATTTCAGATCATAACCCCGGCCCCTATCATATATATATTTATTATCCACACTTTTTGTTTGTGCCGCCTGTTCTTCTCTCCCACATGGCAGCTGTCTTTCATTCTACCAGCGCAATTTACACTTCATCTAGAGCCATCCTTTGTTTCTTAACCTGCCCCATTACCATCTCCTCTTGCCTTGAATATCTCTCAATGTCTCTTAACCTCTCCTGCCTTCTATCCAATCACAGACCTTCCCTTTTGTTCTTTCAGCCCCTCCCCCATTTCCCAGCCCCTAAACTTGCTTAAAAATCTGTTCCATTTCCTGCTTTTTTCCAGTTCTGACGAAAGGTCATCGACCTGAAACGTTAACTCTGTTTCTCTCTTCACAGATGCTGCCTGACCTGCTGAGTATCTCCAGCATTGTCTGTTTTTATTCCGTTGTCACTCCTGATATCTCCCTCTGGGCTCGCTGTCCATTTCATTTCCCCCACAGACCTCTGAGGCACCCTGGGACATGTTTCGATGCTAACGGCACTGTACAAGGTGTGGTTTCAAAACTGAATTTCGTGGCACATAGCACAATGTCATTGCAGGCCTCCCCGCCGCCCCCCTCTCCACAGCCTCGAATGGCCTTACCTTGAGGAGCAGAGTGGAGGGCTGCAGTGGGAGGGTAGAAAGCTGCTGGAGGAGGCCCTGGGTCACACTCAGGTTCTGCTTCAGACTCTCGTTTTCTATAATCAGGTGTTGGATCCGTTTCTCCGAGTCCGTAACTCCCTGGAAGAGAAAAGCAAGCCTGGCTCAGTCGGAGATGAGGAAGGTTGTTGGAGGTCACGGGACACTGGCCGCTGGGGTTCCTCAGGACAGCGTCCTCGGCCCAACCATCTGGTTCTTCGATGACCTTCCCTCCGTCAGAGGCGAGGATTGACACCAATGATTGCACAGCGCCTGGATCCATTCACAACTCCTCCGATAATGAACCACCTCTCTCCCTTGTAGAATAGAGCTTATCTGTATGATTTGATATTGGCCCAGAAATTCGGGTAGGGGGCTTCCCGCGAGTGCAAGCCCCCGACCTGCACTTACCTAGCGCGCCAGCCGGTGAGCTGTGGGCCCGCGTGGGATTCCGATCCTGGGCCTGCTCCAGCTGCCGGCACGCAGTGCTTGCGTATCCCAGGGACGCAGTTAGTTCGAAGCGTCCCCTGGGATCACGTGGGCCATGGAGAGCTAATGGTAGCAGGGAATGCTTCATTCATAGGTTTGACAGGAGCCTGTCAAACCTATAAATACTATAAGCCCCAAAACATCACTAAAACTTCAAATAAATTTTTTTTTAAATCACATTTTGAAAATAAATATAAATGACATAAAATAACTATTTTAAACAATCATTTAAATTTTTGAATAAATTAATTACATTTTCTAACGGGGCTAAAAATAAACTTACCTTTCTTTAAAGTATATAAAAATAATAAACCTGTGGAAAAAATGTTTTAATTTTACTTAATTCACCACTTACCTTGTAAAAAGCAGGATAGCAAAATACTGCAGATGTTGGAAATCCGAAATAACAACAGAAAATGCTGGCAAAACTCAGCAGGCCAGGCAACATCCGTGGAGAGAAATTAGAGTCAACGTTTCAGGTCGAAGCCCTTTATCAAGACTAAAGAGGCACAGGGAATGAAATAGATTAAAAGGCCGGGCTGGGAGAGAACAAAAGAGAAGTGAAGAGACATTAAGAGGTATTCAAAACCAGACGAGATGGTGATAGGACTAGTGGGGACAAAAGACGGCTCTAGATTAGGTGTGAAATGCGCTGGCAGAATGGGAGACAGCTGCCATGTGGGAGAGAGAAAAAAAAGGAAAGGGGGGAGAGGGGAAAGGCCAAAACAAAGGTGTGGATAAAAAATATAAGTAAAAATGTAATAGGGGCCGAGGTTATGATCTGAAATTGTTGAACTCGATATTGAGTCCACACCTTTGTTTTGGTTTTCCCCTCCCCCCCTTTCCTTTTTTCTCTCTCCCACACGGCAACTGTCTCCCATTCTGCCAGAACATTTCACACCTAATCTAGAGCCGTCTTTTGTCTCCACTAGTCCTATCACCATCTCGTCTCGTTTTGAATACCTCTTAATGTCTCTTCACTTCTCTTGTGTTCTCTCGCAGCCCGACCTCTTAATCTATTTCATTCCCTGTGCCTCTTTAGTCTTGATAAAGGGTTTTGACCCGAAACGTCGACTCTAATTTCTCTCCATGGATGTTGCCTGGCCTGCTGAGTTTTTCCAGCATTTTCTGTTGTTAAAAGCAGGCCTTGCGACTGCTTTTTAAAAGCGTAGCTCCTGGAGACTTACCCTCACAGGCAAACCTGTAAAAAAAACGGAAGCTCCAGGCATACGCGCTGCCTCTCCGGCGCACGCATTCGACCTCTGAACCCCTTCCATTAAAGGAACGGAAGTTCCGGTATCCCGCGCATGCGCAGTGCATGCACGAAACCGGCACTTTCGTTGGGCCTACGCGCGAGTGCCCAGCGCGTACCCACCCGTGGGGACCCGAAGTTCTGGCATTTTAAATGTAACGCTTTTCTTAAAATTATTATGATATATAATAATGTATGTTGGAAGCATAAAACCTCTGTTACGATTCGTATAACCTTAATTAAAAGGACACAAGGGTGAGAAGCAAAGCATGATGGTAAATTACGCCAATTTGATGTAATTCTGTAAAATGGTCTGTTAGGAAAACAAGGAGATGGTGGGGAACAAGAAATTCAGCAATGTTGCCAAAGAAGATAGGGGGCTGGAGACAGTCACCACTCCCTAACTCTCAAAAATGCAGAACCGGCTAAACAATGAGCTGATTAAGAAGCAAAAAGACATCTGTGAGAATTTAGTGTGAAGGTTGTTCTCAGATAAAGATAGCTTGGTATGCAAGAAATGGGGAGCGAGAGAGTGACTGAAATAACAGATACCAGACAGTTAATGAAGGCCACGTAGGCACAGGGGAGAAAAAGGTATAACTGAACGGATATTGAACACTGGAGGCAGCGCGAAACCAGAGGAAGAGAAAACTTCAGTCAACAGAACACAGCAAGACTGAGAAGAGATGGCGCCCCAGTCGCCCAACGGGAACGATGCTGGGGTTCCAGACCGCGCTGCAGTCACCTGGTGGGCACGCTACTGGGGTTCCAGACCGCGCCGCAGTCACCCGGCGGGCACACTACTGGGGTTCCAGACCGTGCTGCAGTCTCTCGGTGGGCACGCTACTGGGGTTCCAGACCGTGCTGCAGTCACCCGGCGGGAACGATGCTGGGGTTCCAGACCATGCCGCAGTCACCCGGTGGGCACGATGCTGGGGTTCCAGACCGTGCCGCAGTCACCCGGTGGGAACGATGCTGGGATTCCAGACCGTGCCGCAGTCACCCGGCGGGAACGATGCTGGGGTTCCAGACCGCGCTGCAGTCACCCGGCGGGAACGATGCTGGGGTTCCAGACCGTGCCGCTGTCACCCGGCGGGAACGATGCTGGGGTTCCAGACCGCGCCGCAGTCACCCGGTGGGAACGATGCTGGGGTTCCAGACTGCACCGCAGTCACCCAGCGGGAACGATGCTAGGGTTCCAGACTGCACCGCAGTCACCCAGCGGGAACGATGCTAGGGTTCCAGACTGTGCTGCAGTCACCCGGCGGGAACGATGCTGGGGTTCCAGACTGCACCGCAGTCACCCAGCGGGAACGATGCTAGGGTTCCAGACTGTGCTGCAGTCACCCGGCGGGAACGATGCTGGGGTTCCAGACCGCGCCGCAGTCACCCGGCGGGCACGCTGCTGGGGTTCCAGACCGCGCTGCAGTCACCTGGCGGGCACGCTGCTGGGGTTCCAGACCGTGCCGCAGTCACCCGGCGGGAACGATGCTGGGGTTCCAGACCACGCCGCAGTCACCCGGCGGGAACGATGCTGGGGTTCCAGACCGTGCCGCAGTCACCCGGCGGGCACGCTACTGGGGTTCCGAGGAACGGATTGCGCCTATCATCTTGTGTTACTTCTTTGTACTGGATGTAGAGTGCTTAATAAACCAGTTATACTCATACACAATATACCTGGACCCGGAGTGGTTTGTTATAGTCACGGACGAGTTAAATATAAATTACGGATCTTAAGAAATCCAACACCCTCGCCAGAAGATACAGGCTGAGAAATTGGTTCGTGTCGGCCTGATTTGGGCGCAGAGGCCAATCCTTGCCCCGGGCGGATAGACCCGATGCCAACAGCCCCCCCCACCTTGGGCCTCACTTACGCCAGACGCGTGGAGCAGCAGCTGGGCTCCTACTGCTGACCCCACCTCCCACGGGAGAGAACTTCAGATGCCAAACGACCCCAGGCAGCCGTGGGAAGACCGCGAGAAAGTACGGCAGGCGTTGCTTTAAGAAGCAAAGGTGACGCCAGAGACCATTAGAGTCCAGAGGACCTTCGGGGCACAGGTAACCCTTCACTAGTGGGGTATTGGGGCACAGGTAACCCTTCACTAGTGGGGTATTGGGGCACAGGTAACCCTTTACTGGTGGGGTATTGGGACACAGGTAACTCTTCACTAGTGGGGTATTGGGGCACAGGTAACTCTTCACTAGTGGGGTATTGGGGCACAGGTAACCCTTTACTGGTGGGGTATTGGGACACAGGTAACTCTTCACTAGTGGGGTATTGGGGCACAGGTAACTCTTCACTAGTGGGGTATTGGGGCACAGGTAACCCTTTACTAGTGGGGTATTGGGACACAGGTAACCCTTTACTAGTGGGGTATTGGGACACAGGTAACCCTTTACTAGTGGGGTATTGGGACACAGGTAACTCTTCACTAGTGGGGTATTGGGGCACAGGTAACCCTTTACTAGTGGGGTATTGGGACACAGGTAACCCTTTACTAGTGGGGTATTGGGACACAGGTAACTCTTCACTAGTGGGGTATTGGGGCACAGGTAACCCTTTACTAGTGGGGTATTGGGACACAGGTAACTCTTCACTAGTGGGGTATTGGGGCACAGGTAACCCTTTACTAGTGGGGTATTGGGACACAGGTAACTCTTCACTAGTGGGGTATTGGGGCACAGGTAACCCTTTACTAGTGGGGTATTGGGACACAGGTATCTCTTCACTAGTGGGGTATTGGGGCACAGGTAACCCTTTACTAGTGGGGTATTGGGACACAGATAACTCTTTACTAGTGGGGTATTGGGACACAGGTAACCCTTCACTAGTGGGGTATTGGGACAAAGGTAACTCTTTACTAGTGGGGTATTGGGACACAGGTAACCCTTCACTAGTGGGGTATTGGGACAAAGGTAACTCTTTACTAGTGGGGTATTGGGGCACAGGTAACCCTTTACTAGTGGGTTATTGGGACACAGGTAACCCTTTACTAGTGGGGTATTGGGACACAGGTAACCCTTTACTAGTGGGGTATTGGGACACAGGTAACCCTTCACTAGTGGGGTATTGGGGCACAGGTAACCCTTTACTAGTGGGGTATTGGGACACAAGTAACCCTTTACTAGTGGGGTATTGGGACACAGGTAACTCTTCACTAGTGGGGTATTGGGACACAGGTAACCCTTTACTAGTGGGGTATTGGGACACAGGTAACCTTTCACTAGTGGGGTATTGGGACACAGGTAACCCTTTACTAGTGGGGTATTGGGACACAGGTAACCCTTTACAAGTGGGGTATTGGGACACAGGTAACTCTTTACTAGTGGGGTATTGGGACACAGGTAACTCTTTACTAGTGGGGTATTGGGACACAGGTAACCCTTTACTAGTGGGGTATTGGGACACAGGCAACTCTTCACTAGTGGGGTATTGGGACACAGGTAACCCTTTACTAGTGGGGTACTGGGGCACAGGTAACCCTTTACTAGTGGGGTATTGGGACACAGATAACCCTTTACTAGTGGGGTATTGGGACACAGGTAACCCTTTACAAGTGGGGTATTGGGACACAGGTAACCATTTACTAGTGGGGTATTGGGACACAGGTAACCCTTTACAAGTGGGGTATTGGGACACAGGTAACCCTTTACAAGTGGGGTATTGGGACACAGGTAACCCTTTACTAGTGGGGTATTGGGACACAGGTAACTCTTCACTAGTGGGGTATTGGGACACAGGTAACCTTTCACTAGTGGGGTATTGGGACACAGGTAACCCTTCACTAGTGGGGTATTGGGACACAGGTAACCCTTTACAAGTGGGGTATTGGGACACAGGTAACCATTTACTGGTGGGGTATTGGGACACAGGTAACCCTTTACAAGTGGGGTATTGGGACACAGGTAACCCTTTACAAGTGGGGTATTGGGACATAAGAACATAAGAACATAAGAAATAGGAGCAGGAGTAGGCCAATCGGCCCCTCGAGCCTGCTCCACCATTCAATAAGATCATGGCTGATCTGATCCTAACCTCAAATCTTCTATCACTCTGCATCCCCCCGAACCCATGTGATCTCCCGGGAGAGGCGAAAAACCAGATAAAGACCCAATGGCCAATTTGGGAGAAAAAAATCTGGGAAATTCCTCTCCGACCCATCTAGGCGATCGAAATTCTTCCAGGAGATCACTCTGTCCCTATATTTTCTACAGTACTTACCTTCTGTAAAGGCGATCTCCACCCCAGCCAGGAACAGGAATAAAACCATCTCCTGAAATCTAACAGAATTAGAACACAGTAGGAGCAGAACAAGGCTACACGGCTCCTGGGCCCACTCCACTACCCACAGGGCCATGACCATTCCGAACCCAGACTCATGTCCAATTTCCTGCCCGCTCCCCGAAACCCTTTATTCCCTTTACTTCTAGGAAACTATCTATTTCTGTTTTAAATTTATTTAATGATGTAGCTTCCACAGCTTTCTGGGGCAGCAAATTCCACAAACCTACCACCCTCTGAGTGAAGAAGTTTCTCCTCATCTCAGTTTTGAATGAGCAGCCCCTTATTTTAAGATTATGCCCCCTAGTTCTAGTTTCACCCATCATTGGGAACATCCTCACCGCATCCACCCGATCAAGCCCCTTCACAATCTTATATGTTTCAATAAGATCGCCTCTCATTCTTCTGAACTCCAATGAGTAGAGTCCCAATCTACTCAACCTCTCCTCATATGACCACCCCCTCATCCCCGGGATTAACCGAGTGAACCTTCTTTGTACTGACTCGAGAGCAAGTATGTCTTTTCTTAAGTATGGACACCAAAACTGTATGCAGTATTCCAGGTGCGGCCTCACCAATACCTTGTACAACTGCAGCAATACCTCCCTGTTTTTATATTCCAACCCCCTAGCAATAAAAGCCAACATTCCATTGGCCTTCTTAATCACTTGCTGCACCTGCATACTAACTTTTTGAGTTTCGTGCACCAGGACCCCCAGATCCCTTTGTACTACAGTACTTTCCAGTTTCTTGCCATTAAGATAATAACTTGCTCTATGATTTTTCCTGCCAAAGTGCATAACCTCACACTTTCCAGTATTGTATTCCATCTGCCAAATCTCTGCCCACTTACTTAGCCTGTCTATGTCCCTTTGCAGGTTTTTTATGTCCTCCTCACTCACTACTTTCCGTCCCATCTTTGTATCATCTGCAAACTTTGATATGTTACACTCGGTCCCCTCCTCCAAATCGTTAATATAGATTGTAAAGAGTTGGGGACCCAGCACTGACCCCTGCGGAACACCACTAGTTACTGGTTGCCAATCTGAGAACACAGGTAACCCTTCACTAGTGGGGTATTGGGACACAGGTAACCATTTACTTGTGGGGTATTGGGACACAGGTAACCTTTCACTAGTGGGGTATTGGGACACAGGTAACCCTTTACTAGTGGGGTATTGGGACAAAGGTAACTCTTCTAGTGGGTATTGGGACCCAGGTAACCATTTACTTGTGGGGTATTGGGACACAGGTAACCTTTCACTAGTGGGGTATTGGGACACAGGTAACCTTTCACTAGTGGGGTATTGGGACACAGGTAACCCTTTACTAGTGGGGTATTGGGACAAAGGTAAACCTTTACTAGTGGGGTATTGGGGCACAGGTAACCCTTTACTAGTGGGGTATTGGGACAAAGGTAACTCTTTACTAGTGGGGTATTGGGGCACAGGTAACCCTTCATTAGTGGGGTATTGGGACACAGGTAACCCTTTACTAGTGGGGTATTGGGACACAGGTAACCCTTTACTAGTGGGGTATTGGGACACAGGTAACCCTTTACTAGTGGGGTATTGGGGCACAGGTAACCCTTTACTAGTGGGGTATTGGGGCACAGGTAACCCTTTACTAGTGGGGTATTGGGACACAGGTAACTCTTTACTAGTGGGGTATTGGGACACAGGTAACTCTTCACTAGTGGGGTATTGGGACACAGGTAACCCTTTACTAGTGGGGTATTGGGACACAGGTAATCCTTTACTAGTGGGGTATTGGGACACAGGTACCCTTCTCCTCAAGGGGTATTTGAGTTTTTGTAAACAAAGGACCGAGGGAACTTACACTTTCGATTCTCAGCTGGGCGAGTTCCTCTTCTCTCTCCTTAATCTGTTGTTTAAGTTCGTGGATCTACAAGAAGAATAAAGTTGTTGAGAGATATAAACCGTAGGCCGTCTCCCCAAGGACAGTTTCGGAGGAAGTAGCTCGGGCACTGTGCTGGAAATAAGGAAAGGACTGGGACCTGAAACTGGTCATGGCTCTTCCTAGGATTTCTAGCAGAACGGGTCTCCCAGATTTGATTGGATTTGTTCCTGATTCTTGTCTGACTGAACAGACACCAACAGAATGAGAGCCCTGATTGGAATATTGAGGCTGGTGTCAGAACCCATTAGAAGGAAGACAGTTGAATCCAGGAATTTCACAAAACTTCAGAATGGACCATTTGACCGAGAGGCTCCTCCTTCTGCTGCCCATGGAGAATATGTCCCATCATTACAAAGTATTTCTAAGAACATAAGAATTAGGAGCAGGAGTCGGCCATTCGGCCCCTCGAGCCTGCTCCGCCATTCAATAAGGTCATGGCTGATCATCGACCTCAACTCCACTTTCCCGCCCGATCCCCATATCCCTTGATTCCCTGAGAGTCTAAACATCGATCGATCTCAGCCTTGAATATACTCAATGATTCAGCCTCCACAGCCCTCTGGGGCAGAGAATTCCAAAGATTCACCGCCCCCTGAGTGAAGAAATTCCTCCTCATCTCAGTCTTAAAAGGACGACCCCTAGTTCTAGACTCTCCAGCCAGGGGAAACAATCTATGAGCATCTACCCTGTCAATCCCCCTCAGAATCTTATGTGTTTTAATAAGATCACCTCCCATTCTTCTAAACTCCAAGAGGAGTATAGGCCCAATCTACTCAATCTCTTATGTACAGCACCGAAACAGGCCATTCGGCCCAACTAGTCCGTGCCGGTGTTTTTGCTCCACACGAGCCTCCTCCCACCCCTCTTCATCTCACCCCATCAGCATATCCTTCGATTCCTTCCTCCCTCATGTGTTTACCTAGTTTCCCCTTAAATGTATCGATACTATTCTCCTCAACCACTCCCTGTGGTAGCGAGTTCCACATTCTCACCACTCTCTGGGCAAAGAAGTTTCTCCTGAATTCCCGATTGGATTTATTATCTTATATTTATGGCCCCTAGTTTTGTTCTCGCCTGCAAGTGGAAACATCTTCTCTACGTCTATCCTTAAAACCTTTTCATAATCTTAAAGACCTCTATCAGGTCACCCCTCAGCCTTCTGTTTTCTAGAGAAAGAAGCCCCAGCCTGTTCAATCTTTCCTGATAGTTATAACCTCTCAGTTCTGGTATCATCCAAGTAAATCTTTTTTGCACCTTCTCCAGTGCCTCTATATCCTTTTTATAACATGGAGACCAGAACTGTTCACAGTGCTCCTAGTGTGGTCTAACCAAGGTTCATGAGTTTAACATCATTTCTCTGCTTTTCAATTCTATCCCTCTGGAAATGAACCCCGGTGCATTGATTGCTTTTTTTCTGGCCTTATTCACCTGCGTGGCTACTTTTAGTGATTTGTGTATCTGCACCCCCAGGTCCCCCATTTAGGCACTCATTTTCCAAGGAGTATGTGGCCTTCTTAGTCTTCTGACCAAAATGCACCAACTGACACTTACCTATATTGAGGTGTGAGGTAAGTACATTGTAGGAAGAATAAGGAACTCGACCGGACCCCATCAACCTCCCGGGAGAGTTGGCCAACCACCGGGCATGTTTCCAGGCCCAAACTGCTCTGTGAGACCCCCCCCACCCCACCCCCAGCTTCTACCATAGTAACCAAGGCATCCAGGTGACACGCAGGGATAGGAGCCCAGACTTACAGCTCTGACCAACTCCATCTACAGGGCAGCGAGAGACGGACCAGACCGACCCTGCTATTTAAAAACTGGACCTCCTGTGATGCAGGGTCCATATCCAATACGTTAACTGGTGTCTGCTCTCCACGGATGCTCCCTGATCTGCTGAGTGTTTGCGGTTTCTGTGTCAAGTTTTGCCTGCCCCCTCACACGCCTTCACTGTGAATAAACAGGACCCATTTATTGCATGGTACACAATGGGAGGGGCGGGGGTACACAGGAACTGGATGGAACACAATGGGAACAGGAGGAGGCCATTCAGACCCTCGAGCCTGTTCCGCCATTCAATGAGATCATGGCTGATCTGTACCCTAATGCCATCCACCCTCCTTTGCTTTACATCCCTTAATACCCTTGTCGAGCAAAAGTCTATCGATCTCAGGTTTAAAATTATTAATTGAGCCCCAGCATCTAGTGCTTTAGTGGGAGAGGGTTCCACTCTTCTATACAGGAAGTGGCTGGTACACAACGGGGTGACTGCACAGTCTAGAATGTTGCAGGTCAGGGGTATATGGTTCTCGGTAAATGCCAGAGGTAGAAAGGGGGAGACTTTACCTGAAACTCGAAGTGGGTTGATAGTTGCTGCTTCTCATTCTCCCCGTGTTCCACCTCCACCTTGATGCATTGCACCTCGTCCATCAGTTTGGTCCTCTCACTCTGTAGTGTGCTGATGGACTCCACCAGCCTCTGCACTCCGACTGATGCAGGGAGGCTGGAGCACGGAGAGCTGGCGGGATAGGGAGAGCTTTCGGGACTCGAAGAAGCGCCGGCGTACGGAGAGTTGGCGGGACACGGAAAGCTGTCATCGGCGACGTCACATCCTACAACACACAAGTGTATCAGGGAATGCCGTGTTGTCCAATAGAAATCGCTGACTCGCCCCAGGTGTTGCTATGATCATACCGTTATAACCACTTGTGAGAATTTCAGCAGAAAAAACCTTCCACACAATACGGGTAGATTTACTTCATCTGTGTATATAAGAACTAACTTGCATTTCTGTAGCGCCTTTCACAACCTGAGGACGTCCCAAAGCACGTTACAGCCAATGAAGTACGTTTGAAGTGTAGTCACTGTTGTAATGTAGGAAACGCGGCAGACAATTTGCGCACAGCAAGATCCCACAAACAGCAATGTGATAATCACCAGATAATCTGTTTTAGTGATGCTGGTCGAGGGATAAATATTGGCTCCAGGTCACTGGGGAGACCTCCCCCTGCTCTTCTCCGAAATAGTACCGTGGGATCTTTTAGAAAGAGCTGAAAGATGGCACCTCCGACAGTGCAGCGCTCCCTCAGTACTGCCCCTCTGACAGTGCAGCACTCCCTCAGTACTGCCCCTCTGACAGTGCAGCACTCCCTCAGTACTGCCCCTCCGACAGTGCAGCGCTCCCTCAGTACTGCCCCTCCGACAGTGCAGCACTCCCTCAGTACTGCCCCCTGACAGTGCAGCACTCCCTCAGTACTGCCCCCTGACAGTGCAGCGCTCCCTCAGTACTGCCCCCTGACAGTGCAGCGCTCCCTCAGTACTGACCCTCCGACAGTGCAGCGCTCCCTCAGTACTGACCCTCCGACAGTGCAGCACTCCCTCAGTACTGCCCCTCTGACAGTGCAGCGCTCCCTCAGTACTGCCCCCTGACAGTGCAGCACTCCCTCAGTACTGCCCCTCCGACAGTGCAGCACTCCCTCAGTACTGCCCCCTGACAGTGCAGCACTCCCTCAGTACTGCCCCCTGACAGTGCGGCACTCCCTCAGTACTGCCCCTCCGACAGTGCAGTGCTCCCTCAGTACTGCCCCTCCGACAGTGCGGCACTCCCTCAGTACTGCCCCTCTGACAGTGCAGCGCTCCCTCAGTACTGCCCCCTGACAGTGCAGCACTCCCTCAGTACTGCCCCTCCGACAGTGCAGCACTCCCTCAGTACTGCCCCTCCGACAGTGCAGCACTCCCTCAGTACTGCCCCCTGACAGTGCGGCACTCCCTCAGTACTGCCCCTCCGACAGTGCAGCGCTCCATCAGTACTGCCCCTCCGACAGTGCGGCACTCCCTCAGTACTGCCCCTCTGACAGTGCAGCGCTCCCTCAGTACTGCCCCCTGACAGTGCAGCACTCCCTCAGTACTGCCCCTCCGACAGTGCAGCACTCCCTCAGTACTGCCCCTCCGACAGTGCAGCGCTCCCTCAGTACTGCCCCCTGACAGTGCGGCACGCCCTCAGTACTGCCCCTCCGACAGTGCGGCGCTCCCTCAGTACTGCCCCTCCGACAGTGCAGCGCTCCCTCAGTACTGCCCCCTGACAGTGCGGCACTCCCTCAGTACTGCCCCTCCGACAGTGCGGCGCTCCCTCAGTACTGCCCCTCCGACAGTGCAGCATTCCCTCAGTACTGCCCCCTGACAGTGCAGCACTCCCTCAGTACTGCCCCCTGACAGTGTGGCACTCCCTCAGTACTGCCCCTCCGACAGTGCAGCGCTCCCTCAGTACTGCCCCCTGACAGTGCAGCGCTCCCTCAGTACTGACCCTCCGACAGTGCAGCGCTCCCTCAGTACTGACCCTCCGACAGTGCAGCACTCCCTCAGTACTGCCCCCTGACAGTGCGGCACTCCCTCAGTACTGCCCCTCCGACAATGCAGCGCTCCCTCAGTACTGCCCCTCCGACAGTGCGGCACTCCCTCAGTACTGCCCCTCTGACAGTGCAGCACTCCCTCAGTACTGCCCCCTGACAGTGCAGCACTCCCTCAGTACTGCCCCTCCGACAGTGCAGCACTCCCTCAGTACTGCCCCCTGACAGTGCGGCACTCCCTCAGTACTGCCCCTCCGACAGTGCAGCGCTCCCTCAGTACTGCCCCCTGACAGTGCGGCACTCCCTCAGTACTGCCCCTCCGACAGTGCGGCGCTCCCTCAGTACTGCCCCTCCGACAGTGCAGCGCTCCCTCAGTACTGCCCCTCCGACAGTGCAGCGCTCCCTCAGTACTGCCCCTCCGACAGTGCGGCACTCCCTCAGTACTGCCCCTCCGACAGTGCAGCGCTCCCTCAGTACTGCCCCCTGACAGTGCGACACTCCCTCAGTACTGCCCCTCCGACAGTGCAGCACTCCCTCAGTACTGCCCCCTGACAGTGCAGCACTCCCTCAGTACTGCCCCTCCGACAGTGCAGCGCTCCCTCAGTACTGCACTGGAGTGTCAGCCTGGATTTAGTGCTCAAGTCTTTAGAGTGGGGTTAATTGTTGTTGGAGATTTATAATGAAATGTAAATACATTTTATTTCAGTTTTATTTTGTGTCTTTAATCTCTCTCTCTCTTAATCTAATCTTACTTTCCTTTTCTTCACTTTGCTTTCTGTACCTGATTTGACATTGAATTAAATATTCAAATTTACACTTCCTGGTTCAGAGTCTGGACCACTCATTAGCGATTCTTCAATCTGATTGGCTAAGGAGATACCCAGTTGTTTGCTCTGTTCACTCAGATCCCAGATGACCTGTAGAGGGCGTCACGCCATTTCCATCACACACTTGCAGCAACTTCCAGTGCAAGGTCTCATGGAGGTTGCAAGGGCGGGGTCAAGTCTAACGAATGGAGGGCACCATTCGTTTGTCGGCCACAGTAACTGCTGTCCTAATATCGGCTTATGTGCATCGCTGTCAAATTATGTCTGATTATTGCTCTTGTGAAGCACCTTGGGACATTTTACGACGTTAAAGGTGATATCGAAATGCAAGTTGTTGAGCTGGAGATTCCTCCAATGCTCCATATTAAAACCTACCATCCCGAGCAACTCAATCCCCCACAACCTCCATCAGACCATCTCAATCCCACCCAACCTCCACCAGACCCACTCAATCCCCCCCAACCTCCATCAGACCAACTCAATCCCACCCAACCTCCACCAGACCCACTCAATCCCACCTAAACTCCATCAGACCAGCTAATTCCCACCCAACCTCCATCAGACCAACTCAATCCCACCCAACCTCCACCAGACCCACTCAATCCCACCCAACCTCCACCAGACCCACTCAATCCGACCCAACCTCCACCAGACCCACTCAATCCCATCTAACCTCCATCAGACCAGCTAAATCCCACCCAACCTCCACCCGACCCACTCAATCCCACCAACCTCCACCAGACCAACTCAATACCACCAACCTCCACCAGACCAACTCAATCCCACCCAACCTCCACCAGACCCACTCAATCGCACCCAACCTCCACCAGACCAACTCAATCCCACCCAAACACCACCAGACCCACTCAATCTCACCCAACCTCCACCAGACCCACTCAATCTCACCCAACCTCCTCCAGACCAGCTCAATCCCACCCAACCTCCAACAGACCCACTCAATCCCACCCAACCTCCACCAGACCCACTCAATCCCACCCAACCTCCACCAGACCCACTCAATCCCACCCAACCTCCACCAGACCCACTCAATCCCACCCAACCTCCAACAGACCCACTCAATCCCACCCAACCTCCACCAGACCCACTAAATCCCACCCAACCTCCACCAGACCCACTCAATCCCACCCAACCTCCACCAGACCCACTCAATCCC
This sequence comes from Somniosus microcephalus, assembly GCF_052327205.1. Lineage (NCBI taxonomy): Eukaryota > Metazoa > Chordata > Chondrichthyes > Squaliformes > Somniosidae > Somniosus > Somniosus microcephalus. Next base: position 6,557,576 of record NC_140991.1, on the reverse strand, counting down.
ACCCAACCTCCCCCAGACCCACTCAATCCCACCCAACCTCCACCAGACCCACTCAATCCCACCCAATCTCCACCCGACCCACTCAATCCCACCCAATCTCCACCCGACCCACTCAATCCCACCCAACCTCCACCCGATCCACTCAATCCCACCCAACCTCCACCAGACCCACTCAATCTCACCCAACCTCCACCCGATCCACTGAATCCCACACAACCTCCACCAGACCCACTCAATCTAACTCAACCTCCACCAGACCCACTCAATCCCACCCAACCTCCACCAGACCCACTCAATCTAACCCAACCTCCACCAGACCCACTCAATCCCACCCAACCTCCACCAGACCCACTCAATCTCACCCAACCTACTCAATCTCACCCAACCTCCACCCGACCCATTCAATCCCACCCAACCTCCTCCAGACCAACTCAATCCCACCCAACCTCCACCAGACCCACTCAATCCCACCCAACCTCCACCAGACCAGCTCAATCCCACCCAACCTCCACCCGACCCACTCAATCCCACCCAACCTCCACCAGACCCACTCAATCCCACCCAACCTCCAACAGACCAGCTCAATCCCACCCAACCTCCACCCGACGCACTCAATCCCACCCAACCTCCACCAGACCAACTCAATCCCACCCAACCTCCACCAGACCAACTCAATCCCACCAAACCTCCACCAGACCCACTCAATCCCACCCAACCTCCACCAGACCCACTCAATCTCACCCAACCTCCACCAGACCCAATCAATCCCACCAAACCTCCACCCAACCCACTCAAACCCACCCAACCTCCACCAGACCCACTCAATCCCACCCAACGTCCACCAGACCCACTCAATCTCACCCAACCTCCACCAGACCCACTCAATCTCACCCAATCTCCACCAGACCCACTCAATCCCACCCAACCTCCATCAGACCCACTCAATCCCACCCAACCTCCACCAGGCCCACTCAATCCCACCCAACCTCCACCAGACCAGCTCAATCCCACCCAACCTCCACCCGACCCACTCAATCCCACCAACCTCCACCAGACCAACTCAATCCCACCCAAACTCCACCAGACCCACTCAATCTCACCCAACCTCCACCAGACCCACTCAATCCCACCCAACCTCCACCAGATCCACTCATTCCCACCCAACCTGCACCAGACCCACTCAATCCCACCCAACCTCCACCAGACCCACTCAATCCCACCCAACCTCCACCAGACCCACTCAATCCCACCCAACATCCACCAGACCCACTCAATCTCACCCAAGCTCCTCCAGACCCACTCAATCCCACCCAACCTCCAGACCAACTCAATCCCACCCAACCTCCACCCGACCCACTCAATCTCACCCACCCTCCACCCGACCCACTCAATCCCACCCAACCTCCACCAGACCCACTCAATCCCACCCAACCACCCCCAGACCCACTCAATCCCACCCAACCTCCACCAGACCCACTCAATCCCACCCAACCTCCACCCGACCCACTCAATCTCACCCAACCTCCACCCGACCCACTCAATCCCACCCAACCTCCACCAGACCCACTCAATCCCACCCAACCTCCCCCAGACCCACTCAATCCCACCAACCTCCCCCAGACCCACTCAACCCCACCCAACCTCCTCCCGACCCACTCAATCTCACCCAACCTCCACCCGACCCACTCAATCCCACCCAACCTCCAGCAGGCCCACTCAATCTCACCCAACATCCCCCAGACCAACTCAATCCCACCCAACCTCCACCAGACCAACTCAATCACACCCAACCTCCCCCAGACCCACTCAATCACACCCAACCTCCACCCGACCAACTCAATCCCACCCAACCTCCACCCGACCAATTCAATCCCACCCAACCTCCCCCAGACCCACTCAATCCCACCCAACCTCCCCCAGACCCACTCAATCCCACCAACCTCCTCCAGACCCACTCAATCCCACCCAACCTCCACCAGACCCACTCAATCCCACCCAACCTCCACCCGACCCACTCAATCCCACCCAACCTCCACCAGACCCACTCAATCTCACCCAACATCCCCCAGACCAACTCAATCCCAACCAACCTCCACCAGACCAACTCAATCTCACCCAACCTCCTCCAGACCCACTCAATCCCACCCAACCTCCACCAGACCCACTCAATCCCACCCAACCTCCCCCAGACCCACTCAATCCCACCCAACCTCCACCAGACCCACTCAATCCCACCCAACCTCCCCCAGACCCACTCAATCCCACCCAACCTCCACCCGACCCACTCAATCCCACCCAATCTCCACCCGACCCACTCAATCCCACCCAACCTCCACCCGATCCACTCAATCCCACCCAACCTCCACCAGATCCACTCAATCTCACCCAACCTCCACCCGATCCACTCAATCCCACCCAACCTCCACCAGACCCACTCAATCTCACCCAACCTCCACCAGACACACTCAATCCCACCCAACCTCTACCAGACCCACTCCATCTCACCCAACCTCCACCAGACCCACTCAATCCCACCCAACCTCCACGAGACCCACTCAATCTCACCCAACCTCCACCCGACCCACTCAATCCCACCCAACCTCCTCCAGACCAACTCAATCCCACCCAACCTCCACAAGACCTACTCAACCCCACCCAACCTCCACCAGACCAGCTCAATCCCACCCAACCTCCACCCGACCCACTCAATCCCACCCAAGCTCCACCAGACTCACTCAATCCCACCCAACCTCCACCAGACCAGCTCAATCCCACCCAACCTCCACCAGACCAACTCAATCCCACCCAACCTCCACCAGACCCACTCAATCTCACCCAACCTCCACCAGACCCACTCAATCCCACCCAACCTCCACCCAACCCACTCAATCTCACCCAACCTCCACCAGACCCACTCAATCCCACCCAACATCCACCAGACCCACTCAATATCAACCAACCTCCACCAGACCCACTCAATCTCACCCAATCTCCACCAGACCCACTCAATTCCACCCAACCTCCACCAGACCCACTCAATCCCACCCAACCTCCACCAGACCAGCTCAATCCCACCCAACCTCCACCCGACCCACTCAATCCCACCCAACCTCCACCAGACCAACTCAATCCCACCCAACCTCCACCAGACCAACTCAATCCCACCCAACCTCCACCAGACCCACTCAATCCCACCCAACCTCCACCAGACCCACTCAATCCCACCCAACCTCCACCAGACCCACTCAATCCCACCCAACCTCCACCAGACCCACTCAACCCCACCCAACCTCAACCAGACCCACTCAATCCCACCCAACCTCCACCAGACCCACTCAATCCCAACCAACCTCCACCAGACCCACTCAATCCCACCCAACCTCCACCAGACGCACTCAATCTCACCCAACCTCCACCAGACCCACTCAATCCCACCCAACCTCCACCAGATCCACTCATTCCCACCCAACCTGCACCAGACCCACTCAATCCCACCCAACCTCCACCAGACCCACTCAATCCCACCCAACCTCCACCAGACCCACTCAATCCCACCCAACCTCCACCAGATCCACTCAATCCCACCCAACCTCCTCCAGACCCACTCAATCCCACCCAACCTCCAGACCAACTCAATCCCACCCAACATCCACCCGACCCACTCAATCTCACCCAACCTCCACCCGACCCACTCAATCCCACCCAAACTCCACCAGACCAACTCAATTCCGCCCAACCTCCACCAGGCCCACTCAATCCCACCCAACCTCCACCAGACCCACTCAATCTCAACCAACCTCCACCAGACACAATCAATCCCACCCAACCTCCACCAGACCCACTCAATCCCACCCAACCTGCACCAGACCAGCTCAATCCCACCCAAACTCCAGCAGACCCACTCAATCCCACCCAACCTCCCCCAGGCCCACTCAATCCCACCCAACCTCCACCAGACCCACTCAATCCCACCCAACCTCCACCCGACCCACTCAATCTCACCCACCCTCCACCCGACCCACTCAATCCCACCCAACCTCCACCAGACCCACTCAATCCCACCCAACCTCCCACAGACCCACTCAATCCCACCCAACCTCCACCAGACCCACTCAATCCCACCCAACCTCCACCCGACCCACTCAATCTCACCCAAACTCCACCCGACCCACTCAATCCCACCCAACCTCCACCAGACCCACTCAATCCCACCCAACCTCCCCCAGACCCACTCAATCCCACCAAACTCCCCCAGACCCACTCAATCCCATCCAACCTCCACCCGACCCACTCAATCTCACCCAACCTCCACCCGACCCACTTAATCCCACCCAACCTTCAGCAGACCCACTCAATCTCACCCATCATCCCCCAGACCAACTCAATCCCACCCAACCTCCACCAGACCAACTCAATCCCACCCAACCTCCCCCAGACCCACTCAATCCCACCCAACCTCCACCAGACCAACTCAATCCCACCCAACCTCCACCAGACCAACTCAATCCCACCCAACCTCCACCAGACCCACTCAATCCCACCCAACCTCCACCAGACCCACTCAATCTCACCCAACCTCCACCAGACCCACTCAATCTCACTCAACCTCCACCCGACCCACTCAATCCCACCCAACCTCCACCAGACCCACTCAATCCCACCCAACCTCCACCAGACCCACTCAATCTCACCCAACCTCCACCAGACCCACTCAATCCCACCAAACCTCCACCAGACCAGCTCAATCCCACCCAACCTCCACCAGACCCACTCAATCCCACCCAACCTCCCACAGACCCACTCAATCCCACGCCACCTCCACCAGACCCACTCAATCCCACCCAACCTCCACCCGACCCACTCAATCTCACCCAACCTCCACCCGACCCACTCAATCCCACCCAACCTCCACCAGACCCACTCAATCCCACCCAACCTCCACCAGACCCACTCAGTCCCACCCAACCTCCCCCAGACCCAGTCAATCCCACCCAACCTCCACCAGACCCACTCAATCCCACCCAACCTCCACCAGACCCACTCAATCCCACCCAACCTCCACCAGACCAGCTCAACCCCACCCAACCTCCACCCGACCCACTCAATCCCACCCAACCTCCACCAGACCAACTCAATCCCCCCCAACCTCCACCAGACCCACTCAATCCCACCCAACCTCCACCAGACCCACTCAATCCCATCCAACCTCCACCAGACCCACTCAATCCCACCCAACCTCCACCAGACCCACTCAATCCCACCCAACCTCAACCAGACCCACTCAATCCCACCCAACCTCCACCAGACCCACTCAATCACACCCAACCTCCACCAGACCCACTCAATCCCACCCAACCTCCACCAGACCCACTCAATCCCATCCAACCTCCACCAGACCCACTCAATCCCACCCAACCTCCACCAGACCCACTCAATCCCACCCAACCTCAACCAGACCCACTCAATCCCACCCAACCACCACCAGACCCACTCAATCCCACCCAACCTCCACCAGACCCACTCAATCCCACCCAACCTCCACCAGACCCACTCAATCTCACCCAACCTCCACCAGACCCACTCAATCCCACCCAACCTCCACCAGATCCACTCATTCCCACCCAGCCTGCACCAGACCCACTCAATCCCACCCAACCTCCACCAGACCCACTCAATCCCATCCAACCTCCACCAGACCCACTCAATCCCACCCAACCTCCACCAGACCCACTCAATCCCACCCAACCTCCTCCAGACCCACTCAATCCCTCCCAACCTCCAGACCAACTCAATCCCACCCAACCGCCACCCGACCCACTCAATCTCACCCAACCTCCACCCGACCCACTCAATCCCACCCAACCTCCAACAGACCCACTCAATCCCACCCAACCTCCACCAGACCCACTCAATCCCACCCAACCTCCTCCAGACCCACTCAATCCCACCCAACCTCCAGACCAACTCAATCCCACCCAACCTCCTCCCGACCCACTCAATCTCACCCAACCTCCACCAGACCAACTCAATCCCAGCCAACCTCCACCAGGCCCACTCAATCCCGCCCAAACTCCACCAGACCCACTCAATCTCACCCAACCTCCACCAGACCCAATCAATCCCACCCAACCTCCACCAGACCCATTCAATCCCACCCAACGTCCACCAGACCAGCTCAATCCCACCCAACCTCCACCAGACCCACTCAATCCCACCCAACCTCCCCCAGGCCCACTCAATACCACCCAACCTCCACCAGACCCATTCAATCCCACCCAACCTCCACCCGACCCACTCAATCTCACCCAACCTCCACCCGACCCACTCAATCCCACCCAACCTCCACCCGACCCACTCAATCCCACCCAACCTCCCCCAGACCCACTCAATCCCACCCAACCTCCACCAGACCCACTCAATCCCACCCAACCTCCACCCGACCCACTCAATCTCACCCAACCTCCACCCGACCCACTCAATCCCACCCAACCTCCACCAGACCCACTCAATCCCACCCAACCTCCCCCAGACCCACTCAATCCCACCAACCTCCCCCAGACCCACTCAATCCCACCCAACCTCCACCCGACCCACTCAATCTCACCCAACCTCCACCCGACCCAATCAATCCCACCCAACCTCCAGCAGACCCACTCAATCTCACCCAACATCCCCCAGACCAACTCAATCCCACCCAACCTCCACCAGACCAACTCAATCCCACCCAACCTCCCCCAGACCCACTCAATCCCACCCAACCTCCACCCGACCAACTCAATCCCACCCAACCTCCACCCGACCAACTCAATCCCACCCAACCTCCCCCAGACCCACTCAATCCCACCCAACCCCCACCAGACCCACTCAATCCCACCCAACCTCCTCCAGACCCACTCAATCCCACCCAACCTCCACCAGACCCACTCAATCCCACCCAACCTCCACCCGACCCTCTCAATCCCACCCAACCTCCACCAGACCCAGTCAATCTCACCCAACATCCCCCAGACCAACTCAATCCCACCCAACCTCCACCAGACCAACTCAATCCCACCCAACCTCCACCAGACCCACTCAATCCCACCCAACCTCCACCAGACCCACTCAATCCCACCCAACCTCCTCCAGACCCACTCAATCCCACCCAACCTGCACCCGACCCACTCAATCCCACCCAACCTCCACAAGACCCACTCAATCCCACCCAACCTCCACCAGACCCACTCAATCCCACCCAACCTCCACCCGACCCACTCAATCCCACCCAACCTCACCAGACCCACTCAATCCCACCCAACCTCCACCAGACCCACTCAATCCCACCCAACCTCACCAGACCCACTCAATCCCACCCAACCTCCACCCGAACAGACCAATCCACCGAATTCAATTCACCCAAACCTATTCCAGCTCAGTAGAGTGAAACACTCCCAGCCTAATCTAGCTCACGCAGCCAACCATACCAATTGTGTCGAACCTAATGCAGCCCAGTACAGTTAAATCTACCTCCAATCAACCAGCACAAGTTCAGTTCAACTCAACTCACCAAATCACATTATAATTCACCCTAGCCTTGTTCACCTCCACAGCACACTCCAATTTAGCCAAGCATAGCCCCATTCAACCCACCACTACGCACTCCAATTTAGTCCAACCCACTCCAAGTTAACCCAACACAACTCAACACCAATTTAGTCCAAATCAGGTCTCCAGAGCACAGTCCCGTCACAATTCAGCGGAACCCAATTCAACACAGGAAAGATAAATTACTTAGACAGAGCTTTAGCGGTTCTTTAGATGCTGCCTTTTCCAGTGAATATATGAGCACAGGCCAAAACCATCCTGGCTACAGTGTCTGTAAGAATGCCTTCAAAGTTCTCCTGGTGGTTCTGCTGAAGGAGTGTCTGAGCCAGTATTGTCTCAGGTTCTCAGTCCAGTCAGTGCTGAGTTCGCTGGCCGCTGGTTAGGCCACACGCAGACCACTTTTCAGGAATGAATGAAGTAATATACGTTCCACTGGTCTGTTGGCCTTCAGGCAATTGTTCAAATCCTCTCCCTCTCTACAAATGAAATGCAGGCACCTGTTTCAGGCGTGGGCCCTGGATGCCTCTTTTTCTGCCTCTACTAATATGGCGGCAGCTGCACTCCCGGCCCATAATGCGCGCTCACGCCTGCCCGCCATATTGGATGCTTAGGTGCTCGTTCTATGCCTGAAAGACGGGTGAGGAGCCATCGAAATTTCTAGGCCAGTTCCTCCACATCCACCCTATCGAATCCCTTCATTTATCCGGTCTCCTCTTAGTCTTTTTTTCCAGAGGAGTCGGTCATTCAGTCCCTCGAGCATGTTTCACCATTCAATTAGATCGTGGCTGATCTGTACCTTAACTCCATTTACCAGCCTTAATATCCCTTAATACCCAACAAAAATCTTTTAATCTCAGTTTTGAAAGTTTCAATTGAGCCCCCGGCCTCAACAGCCTTTTTGGGGGGGAGAGTTCCAGATTTCCACCACCCTTTGTGTGAAGAAGTGCTTCCTGACATCACCCCTGAACGGCCTGGCTCTAATTTTAAGGTGATGCCCTCTTGTTCTGGACTCCCCCCACCAGAGGAAATAGTTTCTCTCTATCCACCCTATCAACTCCAATCATCGGAAACACTTCGATCAGATCACCCCTTAATCTTCTAAACTCCAGGGAATACAAGCCCAGTCTGTGCAATCTGTGTTATAAATCTCATCATCAAGAAACTGCTCGTGAAATAATGCTGGATGGCCAGCTGGTGGCGCCGTCCAAGGAGTGTAAATACTCGGGTGTGGGCCCAGCTTTTCAGGGACATTTTGTAAGACAAGGAACGAGTGAAGTACAACTAGACCTCCATGTTCTGAAACAAGTTGATTAAAGCCTTGCTTTATACTCAAACCAAGTGTGTAGTGAGTTTTATTACGTCAACCTGTCCTCATAATTTAACCCTTTTAGCCCCGGTCTCATTCTGGTGAATCTGCGCTGCTCTCCCTCCAAGGCCAGTATATCCTTCATGAGGTGTGGGGCCCAGAACTGAACACAGTTACTCCAGATAGGGTTATAACCAGAGCTTTATACAACTTCACTTAAAACAAGGCAAAGAGGATTCCTCACCTCCAGTCTGCAGTTTCAGCATGAGTGCCTCCTGCTCATTGATGATATCCTGGAGGTTCTCAATCAGGCTCAGCTTGTCCCTCATCTCCTGCTTGCAAACTCTTCTCAACACCTTCAGCTGCTTCTTGCTCTTGGCCTCCTCCCTCCTGAGGCGGTCCTTGTACTCAGCGGCTTTGTCCTGGATGCGCTGCATGTGTGAGTAATGCTCGAGGAAGGAGAGCAGGTGGGTCATCACCGACAGCAGAGGGGAGTGATGGGCCTGCTGCGACTGACCAACCGAAACATGGCCGCCCGGTCATGGAGGACCAGGCCAAACATGCACCCCGGAAAGGAAAGGGCCGCCAACAATATGGACCCCAGTCCACCCCCCCCCGTTATTGATTGCAAGGCCAATGATGCATCCCAGAAATAGATGGTCCATGCCAGGTATAGATCCCCGGTAAAGGATGACAAGACAGAGCATGCATCCCAGAAATAGACCCAAACATGGACCCCACCAATGTTGCATCCCAACGGCGAGGCAAGTTAAAAGGATGGAATTGAGGGACAATAAGCAGGGGGAGGGGTGGGTGTTGCATTGGTAGATGATGGAGGAAGGAAGTAGGGGGTGGATTTAGGATAAGGGAAAATCGAGAACAAGGAGAAGAAATAGAAATAGTTTAAACTGAGCGTGCGAAAGTGGTGAGGTTTAGCAAATATCAGAACAAGGAGAGTAATTAAACAACGACTGGACACAAGAGCCTTAGCATTACTTAAATCTAGTGATTATTTAAAAAATATCTATGTTGTTTGAGTGCAGTTTTAAGAGAATTCATTCTGGGGGATGTGGGCGTCACTGGCAAGGCCGGCATTTATTGCCCGTCCCCGGTTGCCCGGAGAAGATGGTGGTGAGCCGCCTCCTTGAGCCGCTGGGTGTCACGGTTTGGATACAACGGTGTGGCCTGTTCGGCCACTTCAGCGGGCAGTTAAGATTCAGCCGCGTTGTGGTGGGAATTGGGACGAGGTGTTGACTGGACTTTGGCCGCCGTGCTTGGTCATTGCTCAGCTACCTTGCCGTTCAGATGCTCCTTGTCCGCCTGTAAAAACATTCCCCCGGCAGCTTCCTGCTTCAAGGAGAGAAATTCCGTGAGTGGAGATGTAGCATTGGTAGGGAGCCAGTCATCGTCGCTCCCGCTGGTCCCATCGCTATCAGAAGGACCTAGGGATCAAAAAAAGAAAGGACTTGCATTTCTATAGCGCCTGTCACCACCTCAGCACATCCCAAAGCGCTTTGCAGCCAATGAAGTACTTTTTGAAGTGTAGTCGCTGTTGTAATGTGAGAAACGCGGCAGCCAATTCACACACAGCAAGCTCCCACAAGCAGCAATGTGATAATGACCAGATCATTTGTTTTTAGGTGTTGGTCGAGCAATAAATATTAGCCAGGACACCACAGAGAACTCCCCTGCCTTTCTTCCAATGTGGCTGTGTGATCTTTTACGTCCACCTGAGAGAGCAGACGGGGCCTCGGTTTAACGTCTCATCCAAAAGGCAGCACCTCCGACAGTACAGCACTCCCTCAGTACTGCCCCTCCGAAAGTGGAGAGATCCCTCAGTATTGCCCCTCCGACAGTGCAGCGCTCCCTCAGTACTGACCCTCCGACAGTGCGGCGCTCCCTCAGTACTGCCCCTCCGACAATGCAGCATTCCCTCAGTACTGCCCCTCCGACAGTGCAGCACTCCGTCAGTACTGACACTCCGACAGTGCAGCACTCTCTCAGTACTGATCTTCCGACAGTGCGGCACTCCCTCAGTACTGCCCCTCCGACAGTGCAGCACTCCCTCAGTACTGACCCTCCGACAGTGCGGCGCTCCCTCAGTACTGCCCCTGCGACAGTGGAGAGCTCCCTCAGTACTGCCCCTCCGACAATGCAGCGCTCCCTCAGTACTGACCCTCCGACAGGGCGGCGCTCCCTCAGTACTGCCCCTGCGACAGTGGAGAGCTCCCTCAGTACTGCCCCTCCGACAATGCAGTGCTCCCTCAGTACTGCCCCTCTCACAGTGCTACACTCCCTCAGTACAGCCCCTCTGACAGTGCAGCACTCCCTCAGTACTGTCCCTCCGACAGTGCAATGCTCCCTCAGTACTGCCGCTCCGACAGTGCCGTGCTCCCTCAGTACTGCCCCTCCGACAGTGCAGCACTCCCTCAGTACTGCCCCTCTGACAATGCAGCACTCCCTCAGTACTGCCCCTGCGACAGTGCGGCGCTCCCTCAGTACTGCCCCTCCGACAGTGCGGCGCTCCCTCAGTACTGCCCCTCCGACAGTGCAGCGCTCCCTCAGTACTGACTCTCCGACAGTGCGGCGCTCCCTCAGTACTGCCCCTCCGACAGTGGAGAGCTCCCTCAGTACTGCCCCTCCGACAATGCAGCGCTCCCTCAGTACTGACCCTCCGACAGGGCGGCGCTCCCTCAGTACTGCCCCTGCGACAGTGGAGAGCTCCCTCAGTACTGCCCCTCCGACAATGCAGTGCTCCCTCAGTACTGCCCCTCTCACAGAGCTACACTCCCTCAGTACAGCCCCTCTGACAGTGCAGCACTCCCTCAGTACTGTCCCTCCGACAGTGCAATGCTCCCTCAGTACTGCCCCTCCGACAGTGCCGTGCTCCCTCAGTACTGCCCCTCCGACAGTGCAGCACTCCCTCAGTACTGCCCCTCTGACAATGCAGCACTCCCTCAGTACTGCCCCTGCGACAGTGCGGCGCTCCCTCAGTACTGCCCCTCCGACAGTGCGGCGCTCCCTCAGTACTGCCCCTCCGACAGTGCAGCGCTCCCTCAGTACTGACTCTCCGACAGTGCAGCGCTCCCTCAGTACTGCCCCTCCGACAGTGCAGCGCTCTCTCAGTACTGCCCCTCCAACAGTGCAGCGCTCCCTCAGTACTGACTCTCCGACAGTGCAGCGCTCCCTCAGTACTGACCCTCCGACAGTGCGGCGCTCCCTCAGTACTGCCCCTCCGACAGTGCAGCGCTCTCTCAGTACTGCCCCTCTGACAGTGCAGCGCTCCCTCAGTACTGCCCCTCCGACAGTGCGGCACTCCCTCAGTGCTGCACTGGGAGTGTCAGCCTAGATTTCTCTGCTCAAGTCTCTGGAGTGAGACTTGAACACACGACCATCTGACTCCGAGGCGAGGGTGCTGCCCACTCACCATGGCTGACACTAGTATAAGGATATATAGGATAAGGAATGGGATCATCAGCAGAGCTGGAGCCTGCACCGCTGAACACTAATCACATCTTCGCCAATCCAACTCGGAACGCCTTCCGACCCTCAGTTCTCCCTTCCACCTGCAATCTTTGAAATCCTGACCTTTGACATTGGCCAATCGCCACTTGCTGGCTTGTTTCAAGGTCTCTCCTGTTCTCTGTACCGGTACACTAAGCAGTCACGAGCCAGAGGATGTTTGTGGTGTATCCACTCTCGGGATGTGGGCCGCGCTGGCAAGGCCGGCACTGATTGCACATCCCCTAGTTGCCATGAGGTGGTGGTGGTGGGCCTTCTCCCGTTTGATACAACTGAGAGGCTTAGCTAGGTCGCCTATCCCAGGATGCTATTGGAAGCAGGGTCCGTACTGAGAGAGGGGGAGGCAGGGAAAGCTCACATGGCCTGCACTGGCGATGTTCTGACTCAGAGACAAAGGCTGCTCCAACTGAGCCGAGCCTGACACCTTCAGGCTGTGTCCTGTGTAACGTGACAGAAAAAACACCCTGTTTAGATCTTTCTGCCGCAGGGACATTTAATAAAAAGGTTTTACGTACTTTCCTCGTCCATCAGCTCTGCCCACAGGTCACTCCTGACAGAGAAACAGCGCTCAAGCTGTTTGGGCCTCGTCCTGGTCTCCATGGAAACAGACTCCTGCTCCTGTCAGGAATAAGAAAACAGGGTAATTCCCCCGAGTTTAAAGGAAGAGTTTCGAACACTCGAAGGACTGGGACAGACTTACTGCCACATTAAACAGCAAAACTAAGGACATCTTCACCGTGATGAACTGTAATTCAGCAAATGTATGGGGGGATTTTAGACATCGTCAAGGCTGAGCTGTGCCCTTAAACAGGACCCCAGGCTGAACTGTGCCCTTAAACAGGACCCCAGACTGAGCTGTGCCCTTAAACAGGACCCCAGGCTGAACTGTGCCCTTAAACAGGACCCCAGACTGAACTGTGCCCTTAAACAGGACCCCAGACTGAACTGTTCCCTTAAACAGGACCCCAGACTGAACTGTGCCCTTAAACAGGACCCCAGACTGAACTGTGCCCTTAAACTGGTCGCTAGAATGAACTTTGGGCCACACGCTACAGGGAGCCCCTGCACATCAATGACTCCTCACTGAGGGGAACAGGAGGAGGCCATTCAGCCCCTCGAACCTGTTCGGCCATTCAATCAGATCATGGCTGATCTGTACCTCGAGTCCATCTACCCGCCTTTGCTCCCAATCCCTCACTACCCTTACCAGCAAAAATCTATTGATCTCAGTTTTGAAATTTTCAAGTGACCCCCAGCATCCACAGCTTTTTGGGGGAGAGAGTTACAGATTTCCACTACACCCTGTGTGAAAAAGTGCTTCCTGACATCACCACTGAATAACCGAGCTCTAATTTTAAGATGATGCCCCTTTGTTCTGGACTCCCCCCACCAGAGGAACAAGTTTCCCCCTATCTACCTGATCAACTCCTTTAATCATCTTAAACACCTCGATTAGATCACCCCTTAATCTTCTATATTTAAGGGGATACGAACATACGAACATATGAATTAGGAGCAGGAGTCGGCCACTCAGCCCCTCGAGCCTGCTCCGCCATTCAATAAGATCGCGGCTGATCTGATTACTCCACATTCCCGCCTACCCCCGATAACCTTTCACCCTTTTACTTATCAAGAATCTTTCTACCTCTGGCTTAAAAATATTCAAAGACTCTGCTTCCACCGCCCTCTGAGGAAGAGAGTTCCAGAGACTCACCACCCTCTGGAGAAAAAAATTCTCCTCATCTCTGTCTTAAATGGGCGGCCCCTTATTTTTAAACAGTGACCCCTAGTTCTAGATTGTCCCACAAGAGGAAACATCCTCTCCACATCCACCCTGTCCAGACCCCTCAGGATCTTCTATGTTTCAATCAAGTCACCTCTTACTCTTCTAAACTCCAAACCTAGCCTGTCCAACCTTTCCTCATAAGGCAACCTGCCCATTCCAGGTATTAGTCTAGTAAACCTTCTCTGAACTGCTTCCTGTTGTGTATGTGCCTTTAAGAGAAGAACTGATTCTATACTGCAGTACCAGCAGTGACCACCCCTGTATATAAAGCCATAGCAGGCTTCTGTATTTCAGTCTTGAATTACTCTCTGTTCAGTAAATACCTGTTTTATTGTTCTCCTGCAGTCTGAGTATTATTGATCCTCAGACACTACACTGGCGACGGGCAGGTTTGAACTCACCTGCAGTACTGCATCACCTCACGGGGATCTTTTCCCTGGAGGTCGAAGTCAGAACGGCGGGCGTCGGCCGTGGGCAACCGCCCAGGGATCCATCGGAGAGTTGCAGGGGAGGCTGTGGAGAGCTGGGCCTGGCTCCCCAGTCGAGGTGTTCCAGCAAGTCGTGCTGGTAGCAGGTACTGCGCTGACCCTTCCGGACTGCGGCGGACTCGGGCTCGATCGAGCGGCTCTGCAAAGGGGCCGTGCAGCGTCGTCGGGAGGAAGAGAGAGAGAGAGGGTGGAGCGCACAGGGTGCGGTCGGTGCTCAAGAACCAGGCAGCGTGGAGAGGATAGAACGCGGGGAAGGAAAAGTGAGATGCGCCGAAGCCGCGGGTCGCCGCCATCACCCTGTAGAACGCTAGGAGCAGCGTGGCAGCAAGGGGAAGAAGGAAAAGCGTGGGAGGCGCCATTTTATTCCATTGGGGAAGAAGGAAAAGCGCGGGAGGCGCCATTTTATTACATTGGGGAAGAAGAAAAAGTGCGGGAGGCGCCATTTTAAATCACCCAAGATGCCGAAGAGTGGCAGTATCACTGCTTTCGACAACGAGGTAGAAGACTGGACCACGTATGTGGAAAGAATTGAAGTGTACTGCAAGGCAAATGAGGTGGCCAATGGAAAGAAGGCGTCGGTATTATTAAATTTGATGGGCGCAAGAACGTACAGCCTATTGCGGAATTTAATTACCTCAGCTAAACCAATGGAGAAAAGTTTTGAAGAGATTGTTAATATCTTACAGGAACACCTAATCCCTACACCGCTGCTGATAGCAGAAAGATTCAAGTTCCATAAAAGAAACCAGCACAAAGATGAGAACAATGCTGACTATCTTACGGAACTACGCAAGTTATCGAAGCACTGCCAGTTCGGAGCAGGACTGGCAGACACCTTGCGGGATAAATTTGTCTGCGGGCTCCAGAGTGAAGGAAACCAGAAACGACTACTTTCGGAAAAGGACCTGATGCTAGAACAGGCTTTCAGCGTGGCAGTATCCTACGAAGCAGCAGCACGGGGAGCTGCGGAAATACAACAGAAACCACAGGAATACAGCGCTAACGAAATGGCGTATAGTGCTATCGCTGCGGCAGAACAACCCATGATCAGAAGGACTGCTGGGTTAAGGACAAAGTATGCAGGCAATGTGGGAAAATGGGACACGTAGCAAGAGTCTGCAGGTCGGGAAAGAAAACCAACACTACAAGAACTACTAAGGAAAAGTACAAGAAAGTAAAGAAATTGACAGACAGTAGTTCGGAAGATCAGGAGAGTGATAAGGACTCCGGGAACAGGAGACTAAGTTGTCTAAAGTTACACAACGTGATCGCAAAGGAGGATCACCGAACCATTTGGGTCACCCTCATGATAGCAGGGTCCCCAGTAAAGATGGAATTGGACACAGGATCAGCCCTAACTGTCATGAATCGACGAGACTATGAGCGGCTATTCTCACACATACCCTTGAAGGACACGTCCATTGTATTGAAGACATACACGGGTGTGGTAAACCACTTTTATCGTTACACTATAGTTATCACTGTTGTATTGTTATCACCGTTATCACTGTTGTATCACGATACGAGGTCGCCTCTTGTCGCGCTGTTATACCTGGGCTGACCACCTCCGACTCCGCCCATGGCTCCACCTACCTGCCCAGGTATAAAGGTAGTCGACTGGCTGGTATTCCTCCTTGTTGGACTCGATCACCCACGAGGGTGGGCTCTGTTATTTAGTCAATAAAAACCTTTAGTTACGTTCCTAACTCGTCGCTTTTTATTGGACGAATTGATAGGTATATCAATTTTATTGACTAAATTTTAAAGATGTCTACTACTGGCCAGCCAGAAGCCCTCCCAGAAGCACAGCCACACCAGCCGGCTTGGCTGCAAGCCCTCAAACCACCGTACCTGGATCTAAACCCACAGGCAGCAAACGCAGCCCTCAACTTCAAACACTGGCTGGACTGCTTCGAATCCTACCTGGAAGAATCCGGCGCCCCGCAGAGATCCAAACTAAGACTTCTGAACGCCCAAGCGAGCCCGAGAGTATACGCACTCATACAGGACACGACTACGTACGAGGCCGCTATCAACCTACTGAAACAGCAGTACCGCAGCCCGGTAAATTACATGTACACCAGGCACCTCCTAAGATCCCGCCCGCAACAGCCAGGAGAGTCTGTAGCTGAATTTTTACGGGCGCTAAGAGCACTCGGCAGGAACTGTGACTTTAAAGCGGTGACGGCTGTTGAAAATACGGAAGATAATATCCGCGATGCCTTTGTGAAAGGCCTACGGTCCGACTACTCACGGCAAAGACTGCTTGAAGCTAAAGACCTCGACCTGGACAAAGCTGAAGCCCTCGCTCTCTCCCTGGAGGTGGCCCATCAGGACCAGGAGGCGTTTTCCAGGTACTGCTCGCGACCCTGGGACTCGGGCCCGACCCCTACCGCAATACCCTTCGCAGCGCCGCCCCCAGGACCTACCTCAGCGTCGGCGTCCCGGACCCGACCGGGCCCGCCACCCCCGGTACCGGCTCCGACATCGGGCACCCGCGATCGGGCCGCCGGCTGCTTCTTTTGCGGCCAGGAGAAGCACCCGAGGTCGCGCTGCCCAGCCAGGAACTCTACCTGCACAACCTGCAGGAAGAAAGGCCATTTCTCTAAGGCCTGCAGGAGCGGATCTTCAGAGGCCAGCAGTGCCTCATGCGAACTGTGGGGGCGGCCATCTTCTTTCACGGCAACTGAGGCCAGTATCCCCACACGTGAGTCATGGGGGCGGCCATCTTTGATCAAGGCAACCGACCCCAATAGTGCCTCATGTGAGTTATGGGGGCAGCCATCTTCTCCGCCATTTTGTCCTACCTCGTGGGAGACGCCATTTTACCCACCACGCCCGACTGCCACCGGGCCCCCGGACCCGACGACCGCCTCGCCCGCAGACGACAACGACTCGCTTACCTACACGCTAGCCTCCGTCACTCTGGATCAAGCCCGCCCACACCACCTGTCCAAGTCGATGATGGACATCAAAGTAAACGGCCACGCCACGACCTGCCTGTTCGACAGCGGAAGCACGGAGAGCTTCATCCACCCAGACACGGTGAGCCACTACTCCCTCCCTGTCCTGCCAACGCGCAACCGAATCTCGATGGCATCGAGGTCCCACGCCACGGACATTAGCGGCTACTGTGCTGTGACCTTGTCGGTTAAGGGTACAGAGTATAAAAACTTTAAACTCCTCGTCCTCCCCCAGCTCTGCGCTGCCGTCCTACTAGGGCTGGACTTCCAATCCCACCTCCAAAGTGTAACCCTAGCATACGGTGGACCCCTCCCCCCACTCACAGTCGACAACCAGCGAAGGTTAAACCGCCCACCGCGTAACACCTGCAGCCTATCCACCCTCAAGGTGCCGCCACCTTCCCTGTTCGCTAACCTCACCCCCGACTGCAAACCCGTCGCTACCAAGAGCAGGCGGTACAGCGCTGGGGACAGAGCTTTCATTAGCTCTGAGGTGCAGCGTCTCCTGAAGGAGGGCATCATCGAGGGGAGCAACAGCCCCTGGCGTGCCCAGGTCGTGGTCGTTAAGACCGGCGATAAAAATCGCCTGGTCATCGACTACAGCCAGACCATAAACAGATACACCCAGCTGGACGCATACCCCCTTCCCCGCATATCTGACATGGTCAATCAGATTGCACAATACCGCGTATTCTCGACCATCGACCTTAAGTCGGCCTACCACCAACTCCCTATCCACCCCGAGGACCGCCAGTACACCGCCTTCGAGGCGAATGGGCGCCTATACCACTTCCTTAGGGTCCCCTTCGGTGTCACCAACGGGGTCTCGGTCTTCCAAAGGGAGATGGACCGGATGGTTGACCAGAACGGACTGCAGGCCACATTCCCCTACCTAGATAACGTCACCATCTGCGGCCGCGACCGGCAGGACCACGACGTGAATCTGGAGAAATTCCTCCGTACAGCCCAACGGCTGAACCTCACCTACAATAAGGAGAAATGTGTGTTTAACACCTCGCGCCTTGCCATCCTTGGCTGTGTAGTAGAGAACGGACTCATCGGCCCCGACCCCGAAAGAATGCGCCCCCTCATGGAGCTACCCCTCCCCCACTGCCCTAAGGCACTTAAGAGAACCCTGGGGCTCTTCGCCTACTATGCCCAATGGGTGCCCAATTATGCGGACAAAGCCAGACCCCTCATGAAGTCCACATCCTTCCCCCTTACGGAGGAAGCGTGCGCAGCCTTCTCCCTCATTAAGGGAGACATTGCCAAGGCCACTATGCACGCAGTGGATGAGTCCATCCCCTTCCAAGTCGAGAGCGATGCATCCGACTTCGCCCTAGCCGCCACCCTTAACCAGGAGGGGAGACCGGTGGCCTTCTTCTCAAGGACCCTACAGGGCCCTGAGATCCGACACTCGTCGGTCGAGAAGGAGGCCCAGGCGATTGTGGAGGCGGTACGACGCTGGAGGCACTACCTGGCAGGCAAACGATTTACCCTCCTTACCGACCAACGTTCGGTCGCTTTTATGTTTAATAACAAGCTGAGGGGCAAAATCAAGAATGACAAGATCTTGAGGTGGAGAATCGAGCTCTCCACCTACGATTATGATATCTTGTACCGGCCAGGTAAGCTGAACGAACCCCCCGATGCTCTGTCACGAATTACATGCGCCAGCGCGCAAAGTGATAGACTTCAGACCCTCCACAACGACCTCTGCCACCCCGGGGTCACCAGACTTTACCACTTCATTAAGGCCCGCAACCTGCCCTACTCCATCGAGGAGGTCAGGACCATAACCAGGAACTGCCAGACCTGCGCCGAGTGCAAACCGCACTTCTTTAGGCCGGACAGAGCAAGCCTGATCAAGGCCACCCGCCCCTTCGAGCGCCTGAGCATCGACTTTAAGGGGCCCCTCCCGTCCTCTGACCGTAATGTGTACTTCCTCAACATTGTTGATGAGTACTCCCGTTTCCCCTTTGCCTTCCCCTGCCCAGACATGACCAGTACCACGGTCATTAAATGCCTGAACGACCTCTTCGCCTTGTTCGGGTTCCCAAACTATATACATAGTGACCGGGGCTCCTCTTTCATGAGCGAGGAACTCCATCAGTTCCTACTAGCGAGAGGTATTGCAGCAAGTAGGACCACCAGCTACAACCCCCAAGGGAACGGCCAGGTGGAAAGAGAGAACGCGACGGTATGGAAGGCCGTCCTCTTAGCCTTAAAGTCTAAGGGCCTCCCAACCTCCCGCTGGCAGGAAGTCCTCCCGACAGCGCTGCACTCCATCCGGTCACTACTTTGCACTGCCGTTAACGCCACCCCCCATGAACGAATGTTTGTTTTCCCCAGGAAGTCGACTACGGGAACCACTCTACCAACCTGGCTGACCTCTCCGGGGCCCGTCTTGCTGCGAAAGCACGTGAGGGCCCATAAAACAGACCCCCTGGTCGAAAGGGTGAACCTCCTGCACGCCAACCCCCAGTACGCCTACGTGGCTTACCCAGACGGGCGGGAGGACACTGTCTCCTTACGAGACCTCGCACCCTCGGGCACTCCGGAGACACCACCTTTACCCCCCCCCAGCACCCCCCCAATTCCAGCCCAGGTAGACGGCATGCCGGAACCCCACGAGCCTTCGCCGACCACGCAGACACCAGCACTAACACCGGATAATGCAGCACCGCCGCTGCGACGATCGGAGAGGCTTACGAGGCCTCCGGACAGACTGACATACCAGAACTGGTAGTACACTTCACCCCGCCGGACTCAAATCTAAACAAGGGGTGAATGTGGTAAACCACTTTTATCGTTACACTATAGTTATCACTGTTGTATTGTTATCACCGTTATCACTGTTGTATCACGATACGAGGTCGCCTCTTGTCGCGCTGTTATACCTGGGCTGACCACCTCCGACTCCGCCCATGGCTCCACCTACCTGCCCAGGTATAAAGGTAGTCGACTGGCTGGTATTCCTCCTTGTTGGACTCGATCACCCACGAGGGTGGGCTCTGTTATTTAGTCAATAAAAACCTTTAGTTACGTTCCTAACTCGTCGCTTTTTATTGGACGAATTGATAGGTATATCAACGGGGCAAAAAGTCTACCCCAGAGGAAAAATAAGGGTGCCAGTTGAATACAACGGCAAGGAAACACAGAAACTGTATCTATATATACTACCAGATGGAGGACCACCATTATTGGGACGTGAATGGATCCGAAAAATACAATTGGATTGGCATTCCATTCAGGCGCTAACTGTGACTGATAAAAAGGATGATGACGTCACACCTGGCCGACTGTCAAAAATTCTAACTGACGTGAAAGAGGTGTTCCAACAAGGACTTGGGACTCTAAAAGGAGTAACGGCAACGATAAAAATCGAAGATAACGCAAACCCCAAATTTTTTAAGGCCAGACCGGTACCTTACGCGATCCGCCCAGCCGTTGAAGCAGAGCTGGAGAGTCTGGAGCATTCGGGTGTGCTGTCCAAGGTGGACTGGAGCGAGTGGGCCACACCCATCATTCCTGTAATGAAGAAATCATTGAGCAGCACGCCTGGGGAACCGAAGAAGGTTCACATCTGTGGGGACTTCAAGGTAACTGTGAACCCAGTTTTGCACACAGTACAATATCCACTTCCACGGATAGAAGATATTTTCGCCTCACTATCTGGAGGGAAACGCTTTACAAAGATTGATCTGGCCCAAGCGTATCTACAAATGGAGGTGGAAGAAGCGTCTAGGAAATACCTCACGATAAACACTCACAAAGGCTTTTACCAGTACAATCGACTGGTATTCGGGGTAGCATCAGCCCCGGCTATTTGGCAGAGGGCGATGGAACAAGTCCTGCAAGGGATCCCGGGACCCAGTGTTATTTGGACGACATCCTGGTTACGGGCGAAAATGACAGTGAACACCTTGCCAACCTGGAGCAGGTGCTCACGAGATTACAGGAATATGGGCTACGAGCCAACCGCCCCAAATGCGAGTTCTTCAGGAGACAAATTGTGGCCACTTGATTGATGAGGAAGGGTTGCATAAGTCGCCGGACAAGATTGAGGCTGTAGTCAAGGCTCCAGCACCGGAAAATGTGTCGCAACTGAGGTCGTTCCTCGGGTTGGTGAACTACTACCATAAGTTCTTGCCGAATTTATCTACAATTCTGCACCCACTGAACGCCCTACTGCAAACTGGAGTAACATGGAAATGGAGTGATGAGTGTAAGCGTGCCTTTCAGAAATGTAAATGCCTAATCACTTCAAAAGAAGTATTGGCCCACTACAATCCAACACTACCGATTCGGTTAGCATGTGATGCGTCTCCCTACGGCATCGGAGCAATGAATAATGACGACATACCACTACAACACAAGGTGGATAATTTCTTGTTTGCTTACCGGAATGCGACACATGCAGTCACCAACCAAGCTCCAGCCATAATGTTCTTCAACCGAAGGCTAAGATGTCGCCTGGATTTGCTCAAACCAAACATAAGACGAGATGTTGAGGACAAGCAATTCCAGCACATCAATGAGAAGCCAACCAGGAGCTTCAAGATAGGGCAACCAGTCTTGGCCCATGACTACCGAACAGAAAAATGGCAGCCAGGAACGATATGCACACAGCAGGGACCACTAATGTACACAGTGGACGTTGGAGAGAGCACCGTGAGATGCCATGCTGACCAGATTCTAGAGTCACAGGAACAAGCCAAACCCATATCACGAGCATGTGCACCTGGTAATAAACCCGAAGTACAGATTGCGTCTACCTCAGAAGCAGTGGTATTGGAAGCTGACGAACCAACCAATGACAATGAGCCAGAATCAACTCCGCCGCAAGAACAGGATACTCGAGAAAGGCACTATCCAGTCAGGATCAGGAAGCCTCCTCAAAGACTGAACTTATAAATGATTATTTCAGTTGATGTATATAGTACAGAGAAAATTGTAATTGTAATTAGTTATTATTTAGTTGTTAAATGAATGTTATGTACTGTTTATCTAAAAGGGGAGGAATTGTTGTGTATGTACCTTTAAGAGAAGAACTGATTCTATACTGCAGTACCGGCAGTGACCACCCCTGTATATAAAGCCATAGCAGGCTTCTGTACTTCAGTCTTAAGTTACCCCCTGTTCACAGGTTGGAGGACCTCCTTGTGGGCCTGCTCCTAGGCCTGGCTAAAAGAGCGATCAATTGGTCCAGGCAGCGGGCGGTCGAGGGGGTCGTCCAGCCGGATTGCCTGCCTCTCTTCCGCGGCCATGTTCGCGCCCGGGTGGCCCTGGAGATGGAGCACGCGGTGTCCGCCGGCGCGCTTGAGTATTTCTGCGACTGGTGGGCGCCGCGGGGACTGGAGTGCATTATCAACCCGGAAAACCACATTTTAATTTGATTTGTTAAGTTTTAGTTGAACTTTTGTTTATTTACAGTCCAATTGGGTTTTTTTTTTGGGTCCAAATAAAAGAGTACCCTCTGTTCAGTAAATACCTGTTTTATTGTTCTCCTGCAGTCTGAGTATTATTGATCCTCGGACACTACACTTTCAACGCATTTACATCCTTCCTTAGATAAGGAGACCAATACTGTACACAGTACTCCAGATATGGTCTCACCAATGCCCTGTATAACTGAAGCATAACCTCCCTACTTTTGTATTCAATTCCCCTCGCAATAAACGGTAACATTCTATTAGCTTTCCTAATTACTTGCTGTACCTGCATACTAACTTTTTGCGATTCAAACCTAATCTTTGCAACCTGGCTTCATAATTTAACCGTTTAAGTCCCGGTATCATTCTGGTGAACACCTCCCAGGCCAATATAGCCTTCCTGAGGTGCGGGGCCCAGAACTGAACCCAGACAGGGTCTGACCAGAGATTTATACAACTGAAGCATCGCTTCCTCCCCTTTGTAATCCGGCCCCCTCGAGATAAAGGCCAACATTCCATTAGCGTTTTAAGTTATTTTTTGTACCAGTACATTAGTTTTTAGTGATGTCTGTACATGGATCCCTAAATCTCGCCGCTCCTCACAGTTCCTAATCTCTCACCATTATAATCGGACTGAAGCGGGTGGCCCCGCACTCCGGCGAGGGGGTACGTCCCACGGTCACTGGGTGGCGGGCCGGGAGGGGTCAGCGGGTGGAGGTCTGATAGAATCAGACAGGCCGTGGTTCAAAGGTCAGCCCAGCACCGCTCCGCAACCGAGGCTTTAATTTAGGTCAGCACAGCTCGTTGCCATGGCTACATCTCCCCTGGTGGGAGCTCCGGCCTGGTGAATGCGATCCCGGGCAGTCAGAGTAAGCTGATAGCTGAGGATTGAGGAGTTGGACGCCGAGCGAGAGAGCGTTACGCGCACCAGCACCTTGGCAAGGCATGGGGCCTGTTCAAAGGGCCTGTTCCCAGGGAGCGGCGGGGGCTGCCAGGAGGCACAATGCATTGTCCTGAGACTCCAACCTGGGCTGTCGATGGGGGAGGGGGAGGAGCAGCGGGGAGGGAGAGGCGGGGAGGGAGAGGCGGGGAGGGGGAAGGGGAGGTGGGGAGGGAGAGGCGGGGAGGGGGAAGGGGAGGTGGGGAGGGGGGTGGAGAGGATGGGAGGGAGAGGCGGGGAGGGAGAGGCGGGGAGGGGGGAGGGAGAGGCGGGGAGGGGGAAGGAGAGGCGGGGAGGGGGAAGGGGGAGGGGGAGGAGAGGCGGGGAGGGGGAGGGAGAGGCGGGGAGGGGGGAGGGAGAGGCGAGAAGGGAGAGGCGGGGAGGGTGAGGCGGGGGAGGGGAGGGGGAGATGGGGGAGGGGGAGGTGGAGGAGGGGGAAGGTGGGGAGGAGAGGGTGAGGGGGTGGTGGCGGAGGGGAGGGGGAGGGTGAGGGGAGGGTGAGGTGGGGAGGGGAGGGGTTGGGAGGTGGGGGATGGGAGGTGGGGGAGGGGAGGGGCTGGGGAGGGGTTGGTGGGGAGGGGTGGGGATGAGGAGGGGGAGGGGATGGGAGGTGGGGTTTCCTACTTTGCTTGGACATATTCCAGGAGGTTTCATCATATGACCTCCTGCCTCCAATCGCCCCGCCCCCACCCTCCCGTCATTGGCTGTCCGGCACGTCCATTCCCGTGACGCCCCGCCTCCCCGAGCCAATCCGAAATCGAACGGAATCTTCCTTCACCGATTGGATGATTCTTGACTGTCAGTCAAACAGCCTTTCCCCATCTCCAATATTTTTATAACTATTAAACTCGTGGGTTCAAAGAAAATAGAGAGAAACACAATTTATTTTACCGCCCCTGTGAGTTTTCTCGCTGGGTTGCTGGTCGCAGTACCCTGGAGGTTCAGCTTTAGTTCCCGGCGGCTCCAGGACACAGAAGGTCTGTGCTAAGTTAGCAGGTGGGTTGGTGGCGGAGATGCTTCGATTAGAAACGGGGCAATTTTAACCCTTGTTGCGCAGCAGAAACCTGGCGGGTCGGGGGTTAATATCGCCCCGGCTCTTACCCGTCCGAAAGCCGACACCATCTCCTGAGCGGGCAACAAGGACACACGCCCGGAGCCAACGGGGTCCTTCTTTACATCGGCACGTTGCGACCCGATGACCTCATTCAGACCCGACTGTAATTTCAACTCAGGGCTGAGCGGGGAATCTGCCTGGAGTTAAAATCGGGGCTAGTACCCTGAGCTAGGCTGGTGAAATTAGCCAGGATTAGTCAAAGGGACCTGGGGGTCCTCGTACATGAAACACAAAAAGTTAGCATGCAGGTACAACAAGTAATGGGGAGAAGGCAGGGACCGGGTACTGAATTTGGATGATCAGCCATGATCGCATTAAATGGCGGAGCAGGCTCGAGGGGCCGAATGGCCGACTCCTGCTCCTATCTTCTATGTTTCTATGTAATTAGGAAGGCAAATGGAATGTTGGCCTTTATTGCAAGGGGGATGGAGTATAAAAGTAGGGAAGTCCTGCTACAACTGTACAGGGCGCTGGTGAGACCACCCCTGGAGTACTGCGTACAGTTTTGGTCTCCTTATTTAAGGAGGGATATACTTGCATTGGAGGCAGTTCAGAGAAGGTTCACGAGGTTGATTCCTGGGATGAAGGGTTGTCTTATGAGGAAAGGTTGAGCAGGTTGGGCCTATACTCATTGAAGTTTAGAAGAATGAGAGGGGATCTTATTGAAACATATAAGATTCTCAGAGGGCTTGGCAGGGTGGATGCTGAGAGGATGTTTCCCCTCGTGGGGGAATCTAGAACTAGGGGGCATAGTTTCAGAATAAGGGGTCACCCATTTAAGACGGAGATGAGGAGGAATTTCTTCTCTCAGAGGGTCGTGAATCTTTGGAATTCTCTACCTCAGAGAGCTGTGGAGGCGGAGTCAGTGAATATATTCAAGGTGGAGACAGACAGATATTTGAGCTACAGGGGAGTCGAGGGGTCTGGGGAGAGAGCGGGAAAGTGGAGTTGAGGCCAAGATCAGATCAGCCATGATCTCATTGAATGGCGGAGCAGGCTCGAGGGGCCGAATGGCCGACTCCTGCTCCCATTTCTTATGTTCTTATGAGGCTCCTCTGTGGTACCTTCTCCCCATACCCCGGTATTAAAGAGGGTCATTGAGTGAGGCGGCAGAGAATGTCCAGGATCTGTGGAATTGTATCTCAAGGGGAAAATCATTGGCACAAAACAAACCCGCCCCGATTCCCTGTTGCCCTCTTCGCTCTGCTAACTGTGAAGATAAGAGTATTTTTTGCAGCAAAATCAACCAAAAAGTGGCAAATGGGGAACAGACAGGCGTCAATAGGTGTACTGAGCTGCTGAGGGGAGACTGGAGAAGCTGGGATTGTCCTCCTGAGGGCAGAGAAGGTTAAGGTTGCGATTCAATGCTTCTATCGAGTCACTCACGTAAACACTGCTGACGAGCACGTGGGAACATTTTTTTGTCGGAGATTTGGCATGGTGTTGGCTGCTTTACTTCTGTCGCAGCACATAAAGGGTTAAAAACGAGCTCCGCTGACAGAGCAGAAACATGTCCTACTTTATTCCGATATACGTGTCTCAGTCACGTGTTCGCGGGCGAGAGACGGAGAGTCAACGCACTCAATTCAGAGAGAGACACCCGCAGGGATTCCTTCCAATGTTCTGTTTGATTACCAGCTATTTTTACAATTGAACAGGCACTTATTTTAAATTGGTCCTTGTTATTTTTTGAAGCTCAAAGTATTTTTGGGCCTGGCTAATTCTCACCAGAGAATCAATCTGAAACCATCCGAGAGACCTGACACCAGGCTTAGTGAGCTCGCATCGACAGTCTGCCACCTTCCTTGTAAGAATTGAGTGGCGGTTTGTCATACTGAATAGAATCTTACAGCAGAGGAGGCCGCTCGGCCCATCGTGCCCATGCTGGCTCTTTGAAAGAGCCGTCCAATTAGTTCCATAGAAACATAGGGGGAGAAATTGGGTGAGTAGCGCCACTTGTTAGCGCCTAAAGAGGCAGGCAGTGGCTGTAGCGCCACTGGCTGCGCCTCCCGCGATATTGAGTTGGGGCGATAATGGTGGCGTTTGCCTTTTGCGCTGCGCCGCCACCGATGACGTCATCGATGTGCGTCGCGCCCAGGAAGGTCTGCAGTACCGCAGCGTGCCGTGCCGCAGCGTGTGGCGCTGCGGCACGTTGCGCTGCGATATTCAGTTTCAGCGCCCTAAGAGGGACGCGGAGCGCCTCGAGCCTCGCCCCGTGTCCCTCGAGGGGCAATGGAACTGAATATCTGACGATCGCTGAAGCCTCGAACGCTGCGCTAAATCCTGCGCTCAGGCGACTTTTGCGCCACTTTGGTGCCCCAACCCAATTTCTAGGCCATAGAAACATAGAAGATAGGAGCAGGAGTAGGCCATTTGGCCCCTGGAGCCTGCTCCGCCATTCGATGAGATCATGGCTGATCATCCAAATTCAGTACCCTGTCCCTGCTTTCTCCCGATATCCCTTGATCCCTTTAGCCTTAAGAAATATATCCAACTCCTTCTTGAATATATTTAATCAATTGGCCTCAACTGCCTTCTGTGGTAGAGAATTCCACAGGTTCACCACTCTCTGGGTGAAGAAATTCCTCCTCATCTCTGTCCTAAATGGCTTACCCCTTATCCTTAGACTGTGACCCCTGGTTCTGGATTCCCCCGCCATCGGGAACATCCTTCCTGCATCTAGTCTGTCCAGTCCTGCCAGAATTTTATACTCCCCTGCTTTTTCCCCACAGCCCTGCAGATTTTTCCCCTTCAAGTATTTATCCAATTCCCTTTTGAAAGTCACTATTGAACCTGCTTCCACCGCCCTTTCAGGCAGCGCATTCCAGATCACAACAACTCGCTGAGTAACTTCTTCTCCCCTCACCCTCCTCTGATTCTTTTTTCCAATTACATTAGATCTGTGTCCTCTGGTTATCGTCCCTCATGCCACTGGAAACAGTTTCTCCTTATTTACTCGATCAAAACCCTTCATGATTTTGAACACCTCTAGTAAATCTCCTCTTAACCTTCTCTGCTCCAAGGAGAACAACCCCAGCTTCTCCAGTCTCTCCACAGAACTGAAGTCCCTCATCCCTGGAACCATTCCGGTCAATCTCCTCTGCACCCTCTCCAAGGCCCTGACATCCTTCCTAAAGTGCGGTGCCCAGAATTAGACACAATGGCCCAGAAATTCGGGTCTCCACGGGTGAGTACACACGGGGTACTCACCTGTAGGCCCAAGGGAAGTGCCGGTTTCCTGCATGCACTGGGCATGCGCGGGAAACCGGCACTTCCGTTCCCCTGAACGAAGGGGTTCAGAGGTGGAACGCGTGCGCGGGAGAGGAAGCGCAGGCGCATCGAACTTACGTTTTTTTCCCCAGGTTTTCCCGGGAGGGTAAGTCTCCAGAAGTTAGACATGTATGAAGCAGTCGCAAGGCCTGCTTATAACAAGGTAAGTGGTGAATTAATTAAAATTAAAACATTTTTTCCACAGGTTTATTATTTTTAAATACTTTAAAGAAAGGTAAGTTTCTTTACTGCCTTCGATCTAGTTTCTTTTCTTTCCAGTTTTGAAGAAGGGTTCGACCCGAAACGTCAACTCAAATTTCTCTCCACGGATGTTGCCTGACCTGCTGAGTTTTTCCAGCATTTTCTGTTGTTATTTAAGTTTATTTTTAGCCTCGTTAGAAAATGTAAGTAATTTTTTCAAAAATTTAAATTATTGTTTAAAATAGTTATTTCATGTAATTTATAGTTTATTTAAAAAATGTGATTAAAAAAAAAATGTATTTGAAGATTTAGTGATGTTTTGGGGCTTATAGTGTTTATAGGTTTGACAGGTCAAATCTATGAATAGAGATTCCCTGCTACCATTGGCTCTCCATGGCCCACGTGATCCCAGGGGACGCTTCGGACTAACTGCGCCCCTGGGATACGCAAGCACCGCGCGCCGGCAGCTGGAGGAGGCCCAGGATCGGAATCCCACACGGGCCCACAGCTCAACGGCCGGCGCGCTGGGTAAGTGCAGGTCGGGGGCTTACACCCGCGGGAAGCCCCCGACCCAAATTTCTGGGCCAATACTCCAGTGGAGGTCTAACCAGTGATGTACGGCTGCATATAGTGACAGCAGAATGGAGATGATTGGGTAAATTCCTCCATCAACCATGCCTGGAGCAGCACCGCTGGAAAAGGCTGGGGCTGATTTTACGCAGGTGTTGTGTCTGCTGCGGTTCATAAGGATTATTAAATAGATTCCGTAAATGCAGTTTGTTTGCTGTAGAATCCCCTTGTTTGGCCGTAAGTCCCGCCCGACTCCAGCTCATTGGCTGGCACAGTGGTGCCAATAGACACTCCGGTGATTTACAAAGGTTTACCACAGCTTCCTTGCTTTTACCAAGAAACAAATTCCGTCGTTCACTGACCGCCCAAGACCAGCAGGATTCCGTTTGGGCTTGAAAATGGATTTCAACAATAACTTGCATTTATATAGTGCCTTCAGTGTAGTAACACATCCCAAGGCGCTTCACAGGAGCGATTATTCAAACAAAATTTGACACCGAGCCACATGAGGTAGGTTTTAAGGCAGGCCTTAAAGGAGGAAAGAGAGGTAACGAGGGGGAGAGGGTTAGGGAGGGAATTCCAGAGCGTAAGGCCCAGGCAGCTGAAGGCACGGCCACCAATCGTGGAGCGAAGAAAATCGGGGATGTTCAAGAGGCCAGAATTGGAAAAACGCAGAGAGTGTTGTGGGGTAGGAGGAGATTACAGAGATAGGGAGGGGCGAGGCCACAATGGGATTAGAGCACCAGGGTTGTATAACACTCCCTGCCCCGCGTGACGCCCCCTGTGCACCGCGTAAAGCACTCTGCGCACCGCGTAACATGCTCCGCACCCTGTAGCACGCTCTGCACCATGTTACATGCTCCGCACCCTGTAGCACACTCCGCACCGTGTTACACGCTCCGCACCGTGTTACGCGCTCCGCACTGTGTAACACGCTCCGCACCCTGTAACACGCTCCGCACCCTGTAACACGCTCCGCACCCTGTAACACGTTCCGCACCGTGTAACATGCTCCGCACCCTGCAACACGCTCCGCACCCTGTAGCACGCTCCGCACCCTATAGCACGCTCCGCACCGTGTAACACGCTCCGCACCATGTTACACGCTCTGCACCCTGTACCGCACCCTGTAACACGCTCCGCACCCTGTAACGCGCTCCGCACTCTGTAACACGCTCCGCACCCTGTAACACGCTCTGCACGCTGTAACATGCTCTGCACCACGTAACACGTTCCGCACCCTGTAACACGCTCT
This sequence comes from Somniosus microcephalus, assembly GCF_052327205.1. Taxonomy (NCBI): domain Eukaryota; kingdom Metazoa; phylum Chordata; class Chondrichthyes; order Squaliformes; family Somniosidae; genus Somniosus; species Somniosus microcephalus. Next base: position 6,527,142 of record NC_140991.1, on the reverse strand, counting down.
GCACTCTGTAACACGCTCCGCACCGTGTAACACGCTCCGCACCCTGTAACACGCTCCGCACCGTGTAACACGCTCCGCACCGTGTAACACGCTCCGCACTCTAACATGCTCCACACCCTGTAACACGCTCCGCACCCTGTAACACGCGCCGCACCCTGTAACACGCTCTGCACTCTGTAACACGCTCCGCACCGTGTAACACGCTCCGCACCCTGTAACACGCTCCGCACCCTGTAACACGCTCCGCACCCTGTAACACGCTCCGCAACGTGTAACACGCTCCGCACCCTGTAACACGCTCCGCACAGTGTAACATGCGCCTCACGCTGTAACACGCTCCGCACCCTGTAACACGCTCCGCACCCTGTAACACGCTCCGCACACTGTAACACGCTCCGCACCCTGTACCACGCTCCGCACCCTGTACCACGCTCCGCACCGTGTAACACGCTCCGCACCCTGTAACACGCGCTGCACCCTGTAACACGCTCCGCACTCTGTAACACGCTCCGCACCCTGTAACACGCTCTGCACCCTGTAACACGCTCCGCACCCTGTAACACGCTCCGCACTCTGTAACACGCTCCGCACTCTATAACACGCTCTGCACTCTAACATGCTCTGCACTCTGTAACACGCTCTGCACTCTATAACACGCTCTGCACTCTAACATGCTCTGCACTCTGTAACATGCTCTGCACTCTATAACACGCTCTGCACTGTAACATGCTCTGCACTCTATAACATGCTCTGCACTCTATAACACGCTCTGCACTGTATAGCACTCTCTGCACTGTATAGCACACTCCGCACTCTACAACACACTCTGCACTGTGTAACACTCTCTGCACTCTGTAACACTCTCTGCACTCTATAACACTCTGCACTGTATAGCACACTCTGCACTGTATAGCACGCTGCACTCTATAACACTCTCTGCACTCTATAACAGTCGGCACTGTGTAACACTCTCTGCACTGTGTAACACTCTCTGCACTCTATAACACTCTGCACTGTATAGCACTCTCTGCACTGTATAGCACTCTCTGCACTGTATAACACTCTCTGCACTATATAGCACTCTGCACTCTATAACACTCTCTGCACTGCATAACACTCTCTGCAGCTTATTCTATAATCCTGCTCTATCTGTTTTGAGCGTTGCCTATCATTGAGCCGATTTGATGATAATAAGTTTATTTTTTAGGCTGCATTATAATGCTGGCAGAAATTCATGAATTTGAAGAATATTTCCTCTGGAGTGGAGTTTCCAGCTGTGAGGTGTGTCTCTGAGAATCTGTCGCGTTCTCTCTCCTTGCTGCTGAACAAAAGATGATGCTTCGTACTGCGAGTTCCTGACTGAGCGGACAGTGTGACATACCTGAACAGCGCTCGCACCACCCTCCGCCTCATCCTCCGAGCTCCTTTTGAACAGTGTGTAGAAGATATAGACGAGTAAGGAATAGAAAGCAAACATCGAGGAACCGCCAGCCCTGTGCTGTTCGACGATTCTTTCTCGATCTCTCCCTCTTATTCCCACTTAATTGCTTATCCTTCCTCTTCCAGCTGCTCCCTCTCTATCTCTCCCTTCTCTATCTATCTATCTATCTATCTCCCTCTTCGTCTCTCTATCTCTCCACTCTTTCACTCTCTCTATCTATCTTTCCCTCAGCCTCTTTTGGTTTCAGTCTCCATCATTCTCAGTTGATTTCTCTCTCTCTCTTTCACTCTCTCGCTCTCCTGGTCCCTCTCCCCTTTTCTCTCTCTCTCTCCTGGTCCAATCACCTGTCAAAGTGAGAATCCCCCTCCCCCACCTCTGGTCACGTTCCAAGGTAATGCTGCAGTCTCTCTCTCTCTCTCTCTCTATCTCAGGCATGCTCAGTCGGACCTCCTTTGACTGCAGTATGGGAGCTGCCTGTATAACCACAGTTGGGTCTAACACTGTGCTACCAAGCGGATAATCGATGAATGTCAGCACGTTCTCCCATCCCCCTCAGCACCTGCCCCTCCATCCGTACAGCCAGAGAGTAGCTCCTCCACACAGCCTCGAATGGGACACACTCACCACTCGGGGGAATCGCAGGAGGAACACTCAGAATGTGGAGCACCTCCACCCCCATCCTGCCCTTATCTCACCCACCTCTCCCAATCCCACCTCTCTCCAGCTTCCCCCACCCTCCGCCATCCCACCCCCTCGCCTCTCTCCCACTGCCCACCGATCCTGACCCCTCCCACCCCTCTCTCTTCCACATCCCCCTCCCCACCCCACCCCTTTCCCCATCCCATCACTTCTCCCTACTCGCCCCTCTTTTCCCCATCTGATACCCCACACCCAGTCTCTCCCATCTCCCCCACTCCCTATATCCCAATCTCTCTCCCCCCTCTCTGAGTGAGCGCCCCACTGACGGAGGGGCAGTACTGAGGGAGTGCTGCACTGTCGCAGGGGCAGTACAGAGGGAGCACGCCACTGTCGGAGGGGCAGTACTGAGGGAGCGCTGCACTGTCGGAGGGGCAGTACTGAGGGAGCACTGCACTGTCAGAGCGGCAGTACTGAGGGAGCACTGCACTGTTGGAGGGGCAGTACTGAGGGAGCGCTGCACTGTCGGAGGGGCAGTACTGAGGGAGCGCTGCACTGTCGGAGGGGCAGTACTGAGGGAGCGCTGCATTGTCGGAGGGGCAGTACTGAGGGAGCACTGCACTGTCGGAGGGAGCACTGCATTGTCGGAGAGTCAGTACTGAGGGAACGCTGCATTGTCGGAGGGGCAATACTGAGGGAGCGCTGCACTGTCGGAGGGGCAATACTGAAGGAGAGCTGCACTGTCAAAGGGGCAGTACTGAGGGAGTGCTGCACTGTCGGAGGGGCAGTACTGAGGGAGCGCTGCACTGTCGGAGGGGCAGTACTGAGGGAGCGCTGCACTGTCGGAGGGGCAGTACTGAGGGAGCACTGCACTGTCGGAGGGAGCACTGCATTGTGGGAGGGTCAGTACTGAGGGAACGCTGCATTGTCGGAGGGGCAATACTGAGGGAACGCTGCACTGTCGGAGGGGCAATACTGAAGGAGAGCTGCACTGTCAAAGGGGCAGTACTGAGGCAGTGCTGCACTGTCGGAGGGGCAGTACTGAGGGAGCGCTGCACTGTCGGAGGGGCAGTACTGAGGGAGCGCTGCACTGTCGGAGGGGCAGTACTGAGGGAGCACTGCACTGTCGGAGGGAGCACTGCATTGTGGGAGGGTCAGTACTGAGGGAACGCTGCATTGTCGGAGGGGCAATACTGAGGGAACGCTGCACTGTCGGAGGGGCAATACTGAAGGAGAGCTGCACTGTCAAAGGGGCAGTACTGAGGCAGTGCTGCACTGTCGGAGGGGCAGTACTGAGGGAGCGCCGCACTGTCGGAGGGGCAGTACTGAGGGAGCACTGCACTGTCGGAGGGGCAGTACTGAGGGAGCGCTGCACTGTCGGAGGGGCAGCACTGAGGGAGCACTGCACTGTTGGAGGGGCAGTACTGGGGGAGCACTGCACTGTCGGAGGGGCAGTACTGAGGCAGCACTGCACTGTTGGAGGGACCGTACTGAGGGAGCGCTGCACTGTCGGAGGGGCAGTACTGAGGGAGAGCTGCACTGTTGGAGGGGCAGTACTGAGGGAGAGCTGCACTGTCGGAGGGTCAGTACTGAGTGAGCGCTGCACTGTCGGAGGGGCAGTACTGAGGGAGTGCGGCATTGTCGGAGGGGCCGACTTTCGGAAGAGACGTTAAACCGAGGTCCTGTCTGCACTCTCAGGTGAATGTAAAAGATCCCATGGCACTATTTCAAAAAAGAGCAGGCGCGTTCTCCCCGGTGTCCTGGTGAATATTTATCCATCAACCAACATCACTAAAGCAGATTATCTGGTCATATCCCACTGCTGCTTGTGGGAGCTTGCTGTGCGCAATTTGGCTGCCGCGTTTCCTACATTACAACAGTGATTAAACTTCAAGAGTATTCCATTGGCTGTAAAGCGCTTTGGGACGTCCTGAGGTGCTGAAAGATGCTATAGAAACACAAGTCTTTCTTTACTCAGTCGTGGTGTGTGGTAGAGTGGCCTGACTCCCGGGACTGTGAGTGCGAATGTCCCTGGTCCAAACTGTTAAGTCTGTGTGTTCTGGTTGTATTTAAGATTAATTACTGACACAGACTACAAGAATAACGTTTCAACAGGTCTTTACTAGTTGGAGGTCAGGACTATACTAACAGCAATATCACTACACAGTGCTTATATACCGGTGGTCACCACCGGTATTACGTGTACAGCAGCCAGAGAAAGTAGTACATCTCTTAAGGTGGAACAGGCTTAAGTTCTCTTAAGGTGGAACAGGTTACATACACCACATTCCTCCCTTTTTAGCTTAACAGTCATATCCCCATTTAACATAACATAATAACATATATACATATATAACTTCAGGTATAAACAGTTCAAAGGTTCAGTCTCTCAGGAGGCCTTCTGATTCGGGTTGGATAACGCCTTTCAGTGGTCTCTGATTCTTGTTGCTGAGGTGACTCCTCTAGTTGGTTTCCTATGTATTGGACGTCATCATCAGGTACATTCCCTGCCGAGGTAGATGCTTCAGGTTCATTAACGTCTTCCACAGTTGTCTCTGTCGCAACCATGGGTTCGACCCTTGCTCTCGATTCTACCAGTTGATCCGCATGACGCCTTATCACATTGTTACCAATATCTACTGTGTACATCAGAGGTCCTTGTCTGGCCCGAATTGTTCCGGACTGCCATTTTTCGTTTCCATAGTCCCTTGCCAACACTGGTTGCCCTACGTCGAAACTTCGAGTGGTCTTGTTATTAATATGCCGGAACTGTTTGTTTTCCACTTCCCTCCGCACATTTGGTTTTAACAAGTCCAACCTGGACCGCAACCTCCTGTTATAAAACATCATGGCAGGACTTTGGTTAGTCACTGCATGAGCGGCGTTTCGATATGCCATTAGGAAATTGTCCACCTTGTGTTGTAGCGGAATCTGATCATCGTTCATGGCTTTTATTGCCTTTTTGAATGTTTGGACAAATCTCTCGGCCAACCCGTTTGTCGCCGGACGATATGGGGCAGAGGTATAATGTTTCACCCCATTCTTCTTTCAGAATTTTTGGAATTCTTCCGACACGAACTGTGGTCCGTTGTCCGAACATATCTGTTCTGGCAATCCGTTCCTTGTGAATATTGTTCTTAACACCGCAATTGTCTTTTCTGAAGTAGTGGTATTCATCTTGATCACTTCTGGCCATTTGGAATGTGCGTCCACCGCAATTAGGAACATGGAGTCCATGAATGGACCAGCAAAGTCAATATGTACGCGTTGCCATGGGGCTGAAGGCCATTCCCATGGGTGTAGCGGTGCGATCGGAGGTGCATTTTGCACTTTTTGGCACCCAGCGCAGCTTTTCGTCAACTCCTCTATCTGTTGGTCAATACCCGGCCACCATACATAAGCCCTAGCAAGACTTTTCATCTTAACTCCCCCCAGATGACCTTCATGCAGTTCCTTTAGAACTCTTTCCCTTAACTTGGGAGGAATAATCACTCTTGTCCCGTACATCAAAGTACCATGGCAGACGGACAGCTGGTCTCGCCTTGCCGAGAATGCCGGTAACAGAGGATCACCATGTGTTGGCCATCCCTTCACTGTCACCTCGTAGACTCGGGACAGTGTCGGGTCGTTCCTGGTTTCTCTTTCAATACTTGCATTGGTGACTGGTAAACACTCGATGATGGTCGAATGAAATAACTCAACAGGGTCAACTTTCGTCGTCTCTTCTTCTTCAGGTAGTGGCAGGCGCGACAGCCCATCAGCATTGCCATGCCGCTTTGTACCTTTGAATTCAAAGAGTGGTGAGCCTGTGGAATTCCCTGCCACAGAGGGCTGTGAAGGCTAATTCAATAAATATTTTCAAGAGAGAATTGGATATATTTCTGAAGGCTAAGGGGATTAAGGGTTACGGAGAAAAGGCGGGGACGGGGTACTGAACTGGTAAGATCAGCTATGATCTCAGATGAAGATCAGCCATGATCTCATTGAATGGCGGAGCAGGCTCGAAGGGCCGAATGGCCTACTCCTGTTCCTATCTCTATGTATCTATGATATTGATGTGCCCCTAGGAAAAGGGACCATCTCTGGAGTTTCTGTGCTGTCATCACCGAAACACCCTTCTTAGGGTTAAAAATGGATACCAACGGCTGATGGTCTGTCAGAAGTGTGAATTTTTGGCCCTGCAGGTAATGATTAAACTTCTTCACTCCCCATACAAGGCTGAGAGCCTCCCTATCGATCTGCGCATAGTTGCGCTCAGCGGAGGTCAATGATCTGGATGCAAACGCGACTGGCCTTTCCGTGCCATTTGGCAACTTGTGTGAGAGTACTGCCCCAATACCATATGGAGAAGCATCACAAGCCAACCGAATAGGCAGTGTCGGGTTGAAGTGAGCCAACACTTCCTCTGAGGTGATCAATTCTTTGCTTTTGCGAAATGCCTTCTTACAGTTTTCGCTCCATTCCCATGGTACCCCCTTCTGTAAAAGAGCGTTCAGCGGGTGCAGTACCGTGGATAGATTCGGTAGAAACTTATGGTAATAGTTAATCAATCCTAGAAACGACCTCAACTGAGAGACATTATCCAGAGCGGGAGCCTTTATAACTGCCTCTATCTTGTCAGGAGACTTATGAAGCTCCTCTCGGTCAATGACATGACCACAGTACGAGATCCGCTTCTGAAAGAACTCACATTTCTGCCGATTAACTCGAAGTCCATACTCTTTCAGTCTGTTGAGCACCAGTTCCAAGTTTGCGAGGTGTTCTTCATCACCATCTCCTGTAATCAGAATATCGTCCAGGTAACATTGTGTGCCTGGAATTCCCTGTAATACCTGCTCCATGGCCCTCTGCCAAATTGCTGGAGCCGATGCCACTCCAAAAACCAGCCTATTATACCGGTACAAAGCTCTATGCGTGTTGATCGTGAGGTACTGGCGTGACTCTTCTTCAACCTCCATCTGCAAGTACGCCTGCGCCAGGTCTATCTTGGTGAAGTGTTTCCCGCCAGACAACTGTAAAGTCTGTGGGTTGTTTAGTTAATTAATACACAGACTACCAGAGTAACTTAAAACAGGACTTTACTATTCGAAGGTCAGGGCGAATCTGCCAAATTAAATCCTGACACAGCACTTATATACCGGTGTGGTCACCGTCGGTATTACAGTATACAGAAGCCAACAAAGTAGTGCCACACCTAAAATAGTTCTCTTAAAGGTGAACGGTTACATACAATGGTTTTCTTAAAGGTAGACGGATACATACACTACAATCCTCCCTTTTTAGCTTACAACATACTTAGTCCCCCATTAAACATAACATATATTCAACTTCATGTAAAACAATTCACAGGTATAATCTATGCGGGAACAGTTTACAGATTCAGTCTCTGTGGGAACAGTTCACAGATTCAGTCTCTGGTCTTGACTCGGTCCGAACAACATCTCTGTGGTGTAGCCGGTTCACATTGCTAGCGTGACTCATCCAATAGTCTTTCCCTTGACTTAACAGCTTGAACTTCCGTCCTGCTGAACCAGCAGTGCTGACTTTTACAAACAGCTGGACTGCCTTGGTAATTTTTCCTACTTGCCAACTGATTTGGCTCCCTTCGTAGGGCCCACGTACATGATCTCGTAGAAGTGATAATGATTTAGATGGTTATCACCTTCTGCTTCGTCTTTTTCTTTTCTGCTTCTTGGAGACTCTCGGGGCTCCCTTATCAGCTGCCAGCTGTAGCGCCACCATCTCCCTATGTTCCTTAGACTTTAAGTGCTTCATCCTGATTTCTGCACTTTGGGAGTTTTCATCACAAGCTGGGCAGACCAAGTCCTCGTAATATTCCGTGTCACTCAACAGGTCATGGTAATATTCGGTGTCGTCCTGAACTAGTCTAGCGAGAGGGCCTGCTACTTCTTCCTTACCCAACTGGATGTTAGCCGACTGTTGTTCCCTCCCTAGACATCTTTCCTGAAGAGACTTCTTCATGCGTTCATATTCATCCCGCTCTTCCTGGGTTTCCTGCAAATCCTTCACTAATGACCTCATTTGTGATTTCAATACTTCCCCTTCCATCGGGGATTGATTGATCGGGCTATTCAATCCTTCTACTGGAGCAGCTGTTTCAACATTCTGTTGTTCACATAGACGTGATTCAGCGTACTTTTGGCATCCCAGTAAAATCTGTGTTGCAACCTCAGCTATTTCCATAACTTTTGAGAGCTCCGAACTCCTTCCCTTTGAAGATTGAAGCTCGTGTTCAGATTGTTCCCATTGCAGAGTCTTGTCCCTCAGCATATGAAGGAGTTGGCTGACCGTTAACTCTTCCACGGGAACACTGTGGATCAGAGTCTTCTCCATTTCATCCACCTTTTCCTCCAATGCTTTCACCTTCTTTTCCTCTTGTACTTTGGCTTTCTGCGCTCGGAGAAGTTGCGCCTTGATGCTCTCTAGCTCATGTTCAGGGGCCATTCTTACAGTCTCTGTGTTTCTTACTGTTTCCTTTTCTTCCACTGAAAGGATTCCCAGTTGAATCTGTTCTTCAAGTTGTTGAACCTCGGTCATTGCCGCCTCATATTTGTCTTGGGTTTCCTTCAATATTTTTATGAGTTCTTGGACATCTTGTCTTTCATGTTCTGCCATGTCTTTCACCTCTAATTTCTCATCTATGGATGGAACTTCTACCGATGAGTCTGTCTTGGCCTTGAGCTCATCAAGAATTTCCTGCAGCCTTTGGACTTCTTGCTCATGTTCAACCTTTAGTTGCTCATATGCTTCTACTAAAACTAGCTTTTCGGAGGTTGCCGAGTTAATCCCCCCCAGGATTGTAGCCTGGGCCTGTTCATACTGTTCCTTCAACTTCTCAAACTCTGCTTGTAAGGAGTCGTAGAGAAGAACAGGAATAAAATCCTGGCTTCCTGAAGATTCCTCTTCATTTGCTCCTTCCTGCAAATATTCTAACTCCTGAACAGCATAAGGGAGATGTGATCGGTGATTGGTCACGATAGCTCTATGGTCGCTCTCTGCTTGAGCTAGCTGCTCCTGTTGTCTTTCCAGATTCTCCCATTCGGTGTCATAGAACTTTTTCATTGTTTTCATCTCTTGTTCGAGACGGTAACTCACTTGTTCTACTTGCTGTCATAATTTGAAATAAGGTTGAGTCCGAGCTCGGTGTTCGTCAGTCATGGATATGTCCGTAAACTGAACAGACTCAGAATTCTCTGTCAAACTATGTTGTCGTTGTTCGGTGGAGTTCTGTTCTGAAACTTTGTTCTTCTCTGGAGCATAAGCCTTTATGCATGCCTTCGTTCTTCCAACCTTAGTCGGCAAGTCCATTTTAGCCTTGTCTTTCATATTTGGGTTGGTCTTATCGTCATCCGTTTCAGAATCTGAGCTGATTGTCTGCACCGAGTCCTCACTCGTTATGGCTTTTAGATAGTGCCATTCCATGTCTGTTTTCTTGATCCACTCCCGTCCCAGAAGTGGTGGTCCTCCCTCAGGTAGTACGTATAAGTTCATTCTTGGGTGTTCTTTACCCCCATCTCTCACCTTGACTCTTATCTTCCCCATGGGGTATACTTTATGCCCCGTGTATGTCTGCAATACGAACTTGGTATCTCTTAAGGGTATATGTGAGAATAGCCGGTGGTAATCCCTTCGATTTATGACTGATAGAGCTGATCCAGTGTCCAACTCCATTTTCACTTGGACTCCAGCTATTTTTAGCATGACCCAGATAGTTTGTAGGTCAGCTTCCTTACTCACATTGTGAATTCTCAGACTGCCCAGCTCCTGGCCGTTTGGGTCTGAGTCCGAATTCTGTTCGTCTGAACTCTTCTCAGCCACCTTGTGTACCTTGTTGTACTTTTCCTGTGATGGCTTCCTTTGGTTGTTGGTCTTCTTCCCTGACCGGCATACCTTAGCTATGTGACCCAGTTTGCCACATTTCCTACATTCCTGGTTCTTAAACCAGCATTGGTTCTGGTCGTGTGTTGTCTTCCCACAGTGATAGCATTTTGTTGTACTCGAGGTAATTTGATCCACACTGAGTGCCGCTGCCTTTAGCTGCATTGCCGCAGTTCCCTTCACTGCGGCTTCGTGCGATGCTGCAATAAGGACAGCCCTGTCAAGTGTAAGGTCGTTCTCTTCGAGTAGTCGCTTTTGCGTTCCTTCCTTTGACAACCCGCACACGAACTTGTCTCGCAATGCCTCTGTCAGATTCCCTCCAAACTGGCAGTGTTTCGCTAGTCTACGCAGTTCGACCAAGTATTCTGCGTTGCTTTCGTCTTTCCTTTGCGTTCTCGCATAGAATTTGAATCGTTCCGCCAACATCAACGGTTTGGGGTTCAAGTGATCCTTCAGAACAGTCACAATATCATCGAAAGTCTGATCCGCCGGTTTAGCTGGTGCTAGTAGATGCTTCAAGAGCCCGTATGTCTTCGCGCCCATCGAGTTTAGCAAGGTTATAGCTTTGTCATCTTCTTCTATTTTATTGGCCTCACAATAGATCTCAATGCGTTCCACATACGTGGCCCAGTCTTCTACCTCGGAATTAAAATCGTTGATGTTACCACGCTTAGGCATCTTCCTCTCTTCCTGATAACACCACGAATTATTTCTTTAAATTTTCTTTTATTTTTTTTCCCAAGATGGCGGTTCCCGCGAAAATGGCGGTTTCCTGCGCTTATCTTCTCTCCCCGCCCACTTCAATGGCGGTTTCCCGCTTCTGTCTTCTTCCCTGCCTAATGGCGGCTTCCCGCGTTTCTTCCCTAGTGGGAGGGGTACACTTTCCCCACGGGCGACGGCCGCTGGCTTTCAGGTTCACAGCCTGCGCGTCGGCTTCAGGGCTTTCCCTTTTCTCGGCAGGGCAACCGGCGCTGGGTACACCCCGTTGACGGCGAACAGTTTCAGCCGCTGGGCTGGCTCTCGCTCGGTTCCCCTTGCTTGGGCTCTGTCTCTCTCCCGCTCGCTCGGCTCTACCGGCGCTGGGTACACCCCGTTGACGGAGAACAGTTTCAGCCGCTGGACTGGCTCTCGCTCAGTTCCCCCTTGGTCGGCTCTGCCTCTCCCGCTCACTCGGCTCCCAATCGCGCCTCCCAGCCCTCTCGCAGTCCGGTGCTTCCCTCCCCGGCTGCGGCTGAGTTTATCTCTTCCCGTGCCTACGCTCCCGGTCGCAGCGCTTCGTGGCTTCGGTCGCTGCCCGGCCTTTTTCGCCGGTCGCGGTCTAGCTGTCTCACGACGCCGTTGTGTCCCCCAGCCTGTCTGTACCGCGGCTTCCTTGCTCCACGCTGCCCCAGTCTCAGCGCCTCTGGACCCGACTTCTGTCCGGCTCCTTTCCCCCTCGACCGTGGTCGAGTGCACCACTCTTATCCTCCGGTTATTCTTTTTACTTTCCCTTACTCACAGTCACCGTGGCCGCCTTGCTTCTCGTGCTGAACGGCTCACTCCTCACCGTGGCAGAAGGGACAGTCAGTGCCTGTTGCTGATGGAAGTCTTTGTCTCTAACTTCTTCTTCCTTTCTAGTTCTGCAGCCTCGAGTTTTCTCCCAGCAGAACGACGAGGGCGGTTGCCTCTTCTCGACGCTCGTTAACTGCTTCGGAAGTATTGTTGCCGCAGGGTACGATCGGACTCGTCGCCACTGTAAAGTCTGTGGGTTGTTTAGTTAATTAATACACAGACTACCAGAGTAACTTAAAACAGGACTTTACTATTCGAAGGTCAGGGCGAATCTGCCAAATAAATCCTGACACAGCACTTATATACCGGTGTGGTCACCGTCGGTATTACAGTATACAGAAGCCAACAAAGTAGTGCCACACCTAAAATAGTTCTCTTAAAGGTGAATGGTTACATACAATGGTTTTCTTAAAGGTAGACGGATACATACACTACAACAACGAAGCAAAAATATCCTCAATCCGCGGAAGCGGATACTGCACCGTGTGAAGCACCGGATTAACGGTGATCTTGAAGTCTCCACAGATGCGAACCTTCCCTGGTTCTCCTGGCTTGTTGCTCGAAGGACGTTTCATAACGGGAACAATGGGTGTAGCCCACTCACTCCAATCTACCTTAGACAGTACACCTGAACGTTCTAGCGCTTCCAGTTCCGCTTCGACAGCAGGTCGTATTGCATAGGGTACCGGTCTGGCTTTGAAAAATTTTGGGTGTGCATGTTCATCAATCTTGATGTTTGCCGTAATTCCTCTCAGTGTTCCCAGTCCCTGCTGGAACACCTCTTTAGCATCATCCAATATTCTGGACAATTGTTTAGGTTTGACATCTGTTTCCCCGGAATCTACCGTTAGTGCCTTTAAGGAGTGCCAGTCCATATTCATTTTCCTAATCCACTCCCGTCCCAGTAGTGGTGGACCCCCTTCAGGTAGCACATATAAGTCCATTGATATACCTATCAATACATCCAATGAAAAGCGACGAGTTAAGAAAGTAAGTATAGGTTTTTATTGGCTAAATAACAGAGCCCACCCTCGTGGGTGATCGGATACAACAAGGAGGAATGCCAGCCAGTCGACTACCTTTATACCTGGGCAGGTAGGTGGAGTCATGGGCGGAGTCAGCAGTGGTCAGCCCAGGTATAGCAGCGTGACAAGAGGCGACCTCGTATAGTGATACAACAGTGTGAACAGTGATAACCATAGAGTAACGATATAACAGTGATAACTATAGTGTAACGATAGTGAACGATAAAAGTGGTTTACCACATTCACCCCTTGTTTAGATTTGAGTCCGGCGGGGTGAAGTGTACTACCAGTTCTGGTATGTCAGTCTGTCTGGAGGCCTCGTAAGCCTTTCTGATCGTCGCAGCGGCGGTGTTGCATTATCCGGTGTTAATGCTGGTGTCTGCGTGGTCGGCGAAGGCTCATGGGGTTCCGGCATGCCGTCTACCTGGGCTGGAATTGGGGGGGTGGTGGGGGGGGGTGAAGGTGGTGTCTCCGGAGTGCCCGAGGGTGCGAGGTCTCGTAAGGAGACTGTGTCCTCCCGCCCGTCTGGGTATGCCACATAGGCGTACTGGGGGTTGGCGTGCAGGAGGTCCACCCTCTCGACCAGGGGGTCCGTTTTATGGGCCCTCACGTGCTTTCGCAGCAAGACGGGCCCCGGAGAGGTCAGCCAGGTTGGTAGCGTGGTTCCCGTAGTCGACTTCCTGGGGAAAGCAAACATTCGTTCATGGGGGGTGGCGTTGATGGCAGTGCAAAGTAGTGACCGGGTGGAATGCAGCGCTGCCGGGAGGACTTCCTGCCAGCGGGAGGTTGGGAGGCCCTTAGACTTTAAGGCTAAGAGGACGGCCTTCCATACCGTCGCGTTCTCTCTTTCCACCTGGCCGTTCCCTCGGGGGTTGTAGCTGGTGGTCCTGCTTGCAGCAATACCTCTCGCTAGTAGGAACTGACGGAGTTCCTCGCTCATGAAGGAGGAGCCCCGGTCGCTATGTATATAGTTCGGGAACCCGAACAAGGCGAAGAGGTCGTTCAGGCATTTAATGACCGTGGTACTGGTCATGTCTGGGCAGGGGAAGGCAAAGGGGAAACGGGAGTACTCATCAACAATGTTGAGGAAGTACACATTACGGTCAGAGGACGGGAGGGGCCCCTTAAAGTCGATGCTCAGGCGCTCGAAGGGGCGGGTGGCCTTGATCAGGCTTGCTCTGTCCGGCCTAAAGAAGTGCGGTTTGCACTCGGCACAGGTCTGGCAGTTCCTGGTCATGGTCCTGACCTCCTCGATGGAGTAGGGCAGGTTGCGGGCCTTAATGAAGTGGTAAAGTCTGGTGACCCCGGGGTGGCAGAGGTCATTGTGGAGGGTCTGAAGTCTATCACTTTGCGCGCTGGCGCATGTAATTCGTGACAGAGCATCGGGGGGTTCGTTCAGCTTACCTGGCCGGTACAAGATATCATAATCATAGGTGGAGAGCTCGATTCTCCACCTCAAGATCTTGTCATTCTTGATTTTGCCCCTCAGCTTGTTATTAAACATAAAAGCGACCGAACGTTGGTCGGTAAGGAGGGTAAATCGTTTGCCTGCCAGGTAGTGCCTCCAGCGTCGTACCGCCTCCACAATCGCCTGGGCCTCCTTCTCGACCGACGAGTGTCGGATCTCAGGGCCCTGTAGGGTCCTTGAGAAGAAGGCCACCGGTCTCCCCTCCTGGTTAAGGGTGGCGGCTAGGGCGAAGTCGGATGCATCGCTCTCCACTTGGAAGGGGATGGACTCATCCACTGCGTGCATTGTGGCCTTGGCAATGTCTCCCTTAATGAGGGAGAAGGCTGCGCACGCTTCCTCCGTAAGGGGGAAGGATGTGGACCTCATGAGGGGTCTGGCTTTGTCCGCATAATTGGGCACCCATTGGGCATAGTAGGCGAAGAGCCCCAGGGTTCTCTTCAGTGCCTTTGGACAGTGGGGGAGGGGTAGCTCCATGAGGGGGCGCATTCTTTCGGGGTCGGGGCCGATGACTCCGTTCTCTACTACACAGCCGAGGATGGCAAGGCGCGAGGTGTTAAACACACATTTATCCTTATTGTAGGTGAGGTTCAGCCGTTGGGCCGTACGGAGGAATCTCTCCAGATTAACATCATGGTCCTGCCGGTCGCGGCCGCAGATGGTGACGTTATCTAGATAGGGGAACGTGGCGTGCAGCCCGTTCTGGTCAACCATCCGGTCCATCTCCCTTTGGAAGACCGAAACCCCGTTGGTGACGCCGAAGGGAACCCTAAGGAAGTGGTAGAGGCGGCCGTTCGCCTCGAAGGCTGTATACTGGCGGTCCTCAGGGCGGATAGGGAGTTGGTGATAGGCCGACTTAAGGTCGATGGTGGAGAATACCCGGTACTGCGCAATCTGATTGACCATATCAGATATGCGGGGAAGGGGGTATGCGTCCAGCTGGGTGTACCTGTTTATGGTCCGGCTGTAGTCGATGACCAGGCGGTTTTTATTGCCGGTCTTAACGACCACGACCTGGGCACGCCAGGGGCTGGTGCTCCCCTTGATGATGCCCTCCTTCAGGAGACGCTGCACCTCAGAGCTAATGAAAGCTCTGTCCCCGGCGCTGTACCGCCTGCTCTTGGTAGCGACGGGTTTGCAGTCGGGGGTGAGGTTAGCGAACAGGGAAGGTGGCGGGACCTTGAAGGTGGATAGGCCGCAGGTGTTACGCGGTGGGCGGTTTAAAATCTGCTGGTTGTCGACTGTGAGTGGGGGGAGGGGTCCACCGTATGCTAGCGTGACGCTTTGGAGGTGGGATTGGAAGTCTAGGCCTAGTAGGACGGCAGCGCATAGCTGGGGCAGGACGAGGAGTTTAAAATTTTTATACTCCGTACCCTTAACCGACAGGGTCACAACACAGTAGCCGCTGATGTCTGTGGTGTGTGACCTCGATGCCATCGAGATCCGGTTGCGCGTTGGCAGGACAGGGAGGGAGTAGTGGCTCACCGTGTCTGGGTGGATGAAGCTCTCCGTGCTTCCGCTGTCGAACAGGCAGGTTGTGGCGTGGCCGTTTACTTTGATGTCCATCATCGACTTGGACAGGTGATGCGGGCGGGCCTGGTCCAGTGTGACGGAGGCTAGTGTATAGCTGAGCGAGTTGTTGTAGTCTGCGGTTGAGGCGGTAGTCGGGTCTAGAGGCACGGTGGCGGTCGGGCGTGGTGGGTAAAATGGCGTCTCCCACGAGGTTGGACAAAATGGCGGAGAAGATGGCTGCCCCCATAACTCACATGAGGCACTGCTGGTGTCGGTTGCCTGTATCAAAGATGGCCGCCCCCATGACTCATATGTGGGGATGCTGGCCTCTGTTGCCTTGAAGGAAGATGGCCGTCCCCACAGCTCGCATGAGGCACTGCTGGCCTCTGATGATCCACCTCTGCAGGCCTTAGCGAAGTGGCCTTTCTTCATGCAGTTTGAGCAGGTAGAGTTCCTGGCTGGGCAGCGCGACCTCGGGTGTTTCGCCTGGCCGCAGAAGAAGCAGCCGGCGGCCCGATCGCGGGGGTCCGATGTCGGAGCCGGTACCGGGGGTGGCGGTCTCGATCGGGTCCGGGACGCCGACGCTGAGGTAGGTCCCAGGGGGGTTGCTGCGGGGGGTATCGCGGTCGGGGTCGGTCCCAAGTCCCAGGGTCGCGAGTTACAGTACCTTGAGTATGCCTCGAGGTCCCGATGGGCCACCTCTAGAGAGAGGGCGAGGGCTGCAGCTTTGTCCAGGTCGAGGTCCCTTGCTTCCAGTAGTCTTTGCCGTGAGTAGTCGGACCGCAGGCCTTTCACGAAGGCATCGCGGACATTGTCTTCAGTATTTTCTGCTGCCGTTACCGCTTTAAAGTTACAGTCTCTGCCGAGTGCTTGTAGCACCCGTAAAAATTCCTCCACGGGCTCTCCTGGCTGTTGCGGGCGGGATCTTAGGAGGTGTCTGGCATACATGGAATTTACCGGGGTTTGGTACTGTCTTTTCAGCCGGTTGATGGCGTCCTCGTATGTTTTAAGGTCCCGGATGAGTGCGAATACTTTCGGGCTCACTTGGGCATTCAGAACTCTTAGCATGGATTTCTGAGGCACGCCGGATTCTCCCAGGTAGGCTTCGAAGCAGCTCAGCCAGTGTTCGAAGCCGAGGGCTGAGTTTGCTGCCTGTGGGTTTAGGTCCAGGTACGGTGGTCTGAGGGCTCGCAGCCAGGCCGGCTGCTGTGGCTGTTGTAGCTGGGCGTCTGGCTGTTCGCTTGGCTGGTCGTTTGGCTGGTCGTTTGACTGCTCAAGTGTCGACATTTTAAAATTTAGCCAATAAAGTTGATATACCTGTCAATTCATCCAATGAAAAGCGACGAGTTAAGAAAGTAACTATAGGTTTTTATTGGCTAAATAACAGAGCCCACCCTCGTGGGTGATCGGATACAACAAGGAGGAATGCCAGCCAGTCGACTACCTTTATACCTGGGCAGGTAGGTGGAGTCATGGGCGGAGTCAGCAGTGGTCAGCCCAGGTATAGCAGCGTGACAAGAGGCGACCTCGTATAGTGATACAACAGTGTGAACAGTGATAACCATAGAGTAACGATATAACAGTGATAACTATAGTGTAACGATAGTGAACGATAAAAGTGGTTTACCACATCCATTAATTGGCTTTCTTTGCCCTTGTGGACCACTTTTACCTCTATCTTTCCGATGGGGTACACTCTTTGCCCCGTGTATGTTTTCAATATAATCTCCGTATCCCGTAGGGGAATATGTTGGAATAACCTTTTGTAATCTTTCTTATTCATGACCGTCAATGCCGATCCAGTGTCCAATTCCATCTTTACTTGGACTCCTGCTATCTGAAGAGTGACCCAAATTGTCTGGAGATCTGCATCCTTACCAACGTTGTGTACTCTTAAGCTACCCAGTTCATTACTGCTGGCGTCTGAATCTGACTTCTGTTCGTTCGAACTGTTCTTTGTCACCTTGTGTACCTTTATATATTTTCCTTGCGGTGACTTTTTGTTGCTGGTCTTCTTTCCTGACCGGCATACTTTAGCTATGTGGCCAAGCCTGCCACATGTTCTGCATTCTTGGTTTTTAAACCAACACTGGTTCTGATTGTGCGTTGTCTTTCCACAACGATAACATTTTACAGTACTCAAAACCAATTGATTTGTACTGAGTTCCGGTGACCGTAGCTGCATTACTGCCGTGCCTCTCGCTGCGGCTTCGTGTGATGCTGCCATAGTGACCGCTTTCTCAAGCGTCAGCTCATTCTCCTCGAGCAGTCGCTTTTGTGTATCTTCTTTTAATAATCCACACACAAATTTATCTCTTAGCGCATCTGTTAGTCCCGTTCCAAACTGACAGTACTTTGCTAGCTTACGCAATTCCATTAAATATTCAGCATTGCTTTCATCTTTCAGCTGCTTTCTGCTGTAAAATTTAAATCGTTCCGCTAGCATCAGCGGCGTGGGGTTTAGATGATTTCTCAGGACAGTAACAATCTCCTCGAACGTCTTCTCCGCCGGTTCATCTGGTGATAAAAGGTGTTTCAATTGCCCGTATGTCTTCGCACACATTAAGTTTAATAAAGTTAGTGCTTTCTCATCATCTGGGATTTTATTTGCTTTACAATAATTTGTATGCGTTCTACATACGTGGCCCAATCTTCGATGTCGCTATCAAAGGTATTAATGTTCCCATGTTTAGGCATCGTTGCAATTTTTTTTTTTTTTAGTGATTTCCCTTTTTCCAAGATGGCGGCTTCCCGCTCTTGTCTTCGTCCTCCGCCTACAAAATGGCGGTTTCCCGCGCTTGGCGGTCTTTCCCGCGCTCGCCTTCTTCACCCGTTGGCTGCAATGGTGTTTGGCGTGCCGCTGCTGCTCCCCTTTCCCAGCGGTTAGTAACTCCCCCGACGCTGTCTCCGCTTCACCGCGGCTCCCTCGGGCATTCGCGCTTCCCCGATGTCGTGCCTCGCAGCCCTTCTTGCAGCCCGGTTATTAGCATCGGCTGCGTTCGCCTTCACCGCGGCTCTCGCGCCTTCAGTCGCCCCAGACGCTGCGCCTTTTTGGCCCGAATGCGGCCCGGCCCTTATCACCAGCCACGATCGATGTCCCCGCGCTGCGCCTTTTGGCCCGAATGCGGCCTGGCCCTTATCTCCGGTCGCGATCGATCTCACCGCCCTTATTCCACCGTCTTCACTCCCCGTCTGTACAGCCAACGCGGCCGACTTTCTGCTCGCGTCGCTGACCGGCTTACCCACCACCGAGGTAGAAGGAAGATAGCTGACTGCCGCTGATGGAGGCTTTGAGTTCAGGATATCTTCTGCACTCCGGGTTCTCGATGCCTGCCGTGCGACGTGCCTTCCAGCAGGGTGATGAGGGTGGATGCCTCTCTTCGACGCCCGTTCTGTGGACGAAGCCGCCGTGGATATAAACTGCCGCAGGGTAAGAATCGGACTCGTCGCCACTGTTAAGTCTGTGTGTTCTAGTTGTATTTAAGATTAATTACTGACACAGACTACAAGAATAAAGTTTCAACAGGTCTTTACTAGTTGGAGGTCAGGGCTATACTAACAGCAATATCACTACACAGTACTTATATACCGGTGGTCACCACCGGTATTACGTATACAGCAGCCAGAGAAAGTAGTACATCTCTTAAGGTGGAACAGGCTTAAGTTCTCTTAAGGTGGAACAGGTTACATACACCACACAAACACCACAGGGTTTACTGATCCAGCCCTGCCCCTTCCTCACCAGATTTCTTTAATTAAATACTTCCAGCTCTGAATGTCACCTTCAAGGGGTTGAATTTTTCCCGGGGGAAAGGCCAAGCGTGTAAATCCACTCCCTGGCCTAGGTGTTCGGGCCTAGGGTGCATTTTACCTTCTGGGCCTCATGTAATATTTTCAGCCCCATTCTCCCCCATCGAAAGCGACCTCACCATCCTTCATGCCAGGCTGGAGCCGCTGGGGCCCGGCCACAAGGCCCTCAGGGTCCTTCTGGGGTATCAGGTCCCCGCAGGTCGCCATCGGAGTAAGTGGGATGGAGTCGGGCTCACAGCGGGTAAATAGCCTGCTTGTTCTAAATCCCAACCTGATGGCAAGGGTGAAAGTCCAACCCCTTAATCTGGGATTCTGCGGTTTAGAGTCCCTGTAAAAATGTAGGTCACTGCGGCACTCAGAAGAGAAGAATCATCCATTCTTAAAACTGCCTCACCCTCTGTTGTCAACTTGTTTGATGGGACAGTGTCGAGGGAGATTTACTCTGTATCTAACCCGTGCTGTACTTGCCCTGGGAGTGTTTGATGGACAGTGTAGAGGGAGCTTTACTCTGTATCTAACCCGTGCTGTACCTGCCCTGGGAGTGTTTGATGGGACAGTGTTGAGGGAGCTTTAATCTGTATCTAACCCATGCTGTACCTGCCCTGGGAGTGTTTGATGGAACGGTGTAGTGGGAGCTTTACTCTGTATCTAACCCGTGCTGTACCTGCCCTGGGAGTGTTTGATGGGACTGTGTAGACGGAGCTTTAGTCTGTATCTAACCTGTGCTGCACCTGCCCTGGGAGTGTTTGATGGGACAGTGTAGAGGGAGCTTTATACTGTATCTAACCCGTGCTGTCCGTGCCCTGGGAGTGTTTGATGGGACAGTGTAGAGGGAGCTTTATACTGTATCTAACCCGTGCTGTACCTGCCCTGGGAGTGTTTGATGGGACAGTGCAGAGGGAGATTTACTCTGTATCTAACCCTTACTTTACATGCCCTGGGAGTGTTTGATGGGACAGTGCAGAGGGAGCTTTACTCTGTATCTAACCCGTGCTGTACCTGCCCTGGGAGTGTTTGATGGGGCAGTGTAGAGGGAGCTTTACTCTGCATCTAACCCATGCTGTACCTGCCCTGGGAGTGTTTGATGGGACAGTGCAGAGGGAGCTTTACTCTGTATCTAACCCGTGCTGAACCTGTACTGGGAGTGTTTGATGGGAAAGTGTAGAGGGAGCTTTACTCTGTTTCTAACCCGTGCTGTACCTGCCCTGGGGGTGTTTGATGGGACAGTGTAGAGGGAGCTTTACTCTGTATCTAACCCGTGCTGTATCTGCCCTGGAAGTGTTTGATGGGTCAGTGTAGAGGGAGCTTTACTCTGTATCTAACCCGTGGTTGTACCTGCCCTGGGAGTGTTTGCTGGGACAGTGTAGAGGGAGCTTTACTCTGTATCTAACCCGTGCTGTACCTGTACTGGGAGTGTTTGATGGGATAGTGTAGAGGGAGCTTTACTCTGTACCTAACCCATGCTGTACCTGTACTGGGAGTGTTTGATGGGACAGTGTAGAGGGAGCTTTAGTCTGTATCTAACCCGTGCTGTACCTGCCCTTGGAGTGTTTGATGGGTCAGTGTAAAGGGAGTATTACTCTGTATGTAACCCATGCTGTACCTGCCCTGGGAGTGTTTGATGGGAGAGTGTAGAGGGAACTTTACTCTGTATCGAGCCTGTGCTGTACCTGCCCTGCGAGTGTTTGACAGGACAGTGTACATAAGAACATAAGAACATAAGAAATAGGAGCAGGAGTAGGCCAATCGGCCCCTCGAGCCTGCTCCGCCATTCAATAAGATCATGGCTGATCTGATCCTAACTGCCAATCCACTATCACAGAACCATCTCCTGAATCTAACAGAATTAGACACACGAAATAGGAGCAGGATCAGGCTACACGGCCCCTGGGCCCGCTCCGCTACCCACAGGGCCATGACCGATCCGAACCTAGACTCATGTCCAAATTACTGCCCGCTCCCCGTAACCCTTAATTCCCTTTACTTCTAGGAAACTGTCTATTTCTGTTTTAAATTTATGTAATGATGTAGCTTCTACAGCTTTTTGGGGCAGCATATTCCATGGACCTACCACCCTCTGAGTGAAGTAGTTCCTCCTCATCTCAGTTTTGAAAGAGCAGCCCCTTATCCTAAGACTATGCCCCCTAGTTCTAGTTTCACCCATCATCGGGAACATCTTCCCCGCATCCACCCGATCCAACCACTTCACAATCTTATATGTTTCAATAAGATCGCCTCTCATTCTTCTGAACTCCAATGAGCAGAGTCCCAATCTACTCAACCTCTCCTCATATGTCCATCCCTGGGATTAACCGAGTGAACCTTCTTTGGACTGACTCGAGAGCAAGTATGTCCTTTCTTAAGTATGGACACCAAAACTGTATGCAGTATTCCAGGTGCGGTCTCACCAATACCTTGTACAACTGAAGCAATACCTCCCTATTTTTATATTCTATCTCCCTAGCAATGAAAGCCAACATTCCATTGGCATTCTTAATCACTTGCTGCACCTGCATACTAACCTTTTGAGTTTCGTGCACCAGGACCCCCAGATCCCTTTGTACTTCAGTACTTTCCAGTTTCTTGCCATTAAGATAATAACTTGCTCTACGATTTTTCCTGCCAAAGTGCATAACCTCACACTTTCCAGTATTGTATTCCATCTGCCAAATCTCTGCCCACTTACTTAGCCTGTCGATGTCCCCTTGCAGGTTTTTTATGTCCTCCTCACTCACTACTTTCCCTCCCATCTTAGTATTATCTGCAAACTTTGATATGTTACACTCGGTCCCCTCCTCCAAATCGTTAATATAGATTGTAAAGAGTTGGGGACCCAGCACTGACCCCTGCGGAACACCACTAGTTACTGATGGCACTTTACTCTGTATCTAACCCGTGCTGTACCTGCCCTAGAAGTGGTGATGGGTCAGTGTAGAGGGAGCTTTACTCTGTATCTAACCCATGCTGTACCTGCCCTGGGAGTGTTTGATGGGACAGTGCAGAGGGATCTTTACTTTTTATCTAATCCGTGCTGTACCTGCCCTGGGAGTGTTTGATGGGGACAATGTAGAGGGAGTTTTACTCTGTATCTAACCTGTGCTGTACCTGCCCTGGGAATGTTTGCTGGGACAGTGTAGACAGAGCTGTGCTCTGCATGTAAACCGTGCTGTACCTGCCCTAGGAGTGTTTGATTGGTCAGTTTAGAGGGAGCTTTACTCTGTATCTAACCCATGCTGTACCTGCCCTGGGAGTGTTTGATGGGACAGTGTAGCGGGAGCTTTACTCTCTATCTAAACCGTGCTTTACCTGCCCTGGGAGTGTTTGATGGGACAGTGTAGAGGGGGCTTTACTCTGTATCTAACTGGTGCTGTACCTGTCCTGGGAGTGTTTGGTGGGACAATGT
Source organism: Somniosus microcephalus (assembly GCF_052327205.1). Classification (NCBI taxonomy): domain Eukaryota; kingdom Metazoa; phylum Chordata; class Chondrichthyes; order Squaliformes; family Somniosidae; genus Somniosus; species Somniosus microcephalus. Next base: position 6,504,400 of record NC_140991.1, on the reverse strand, counting down.
AGAGGGAGCTTTACTCTGTATCTAACCCGTGCTGTACCTGCACTTGGAATGTTTGATGGGAAAGTGTAGATTGAGCATTACTCTGTATCTAACCCATGCTGTACCTGCCCTGGGAGTGTTTGATGGGAGAGTGTAGAGGGAACTTTACTCTGCATCTAGCCTCTGCTGTACCTGCCCTGCGAGTGTTTGACAGGACAGTGTCGAGGGAGCTTTACTCTGTATGTAATCCATGCTGTACCTGCCCTGGAAGTGTTTGATGGTTCAGTGTAGAGGGAGCTTTACTCTGTATCTAACCCATGCTGTACCTGCCCTGGGAGTGTTTGATTGGTCATTGTAGAGGGAGCTTTACTCTGTATCTAACTCGTGTTGCACCTGCCCTGGGAGTGTTTGATGGGACAGTGTAGAGGGAGCTTTACTCTGTATTTAAGCTGTGCTGTGCCTGCCCTGGGAGTGTTTGATGGGACAGTTTCGAGGGAGCTTTACTCTGTGCCTAACCCGTGCTAAACCTGCCCTGGGAGTGTTTGATGGGTCATTGTAGAGGGAGCTTTACTCTGTATCTAATCCGTGCAGCACCTGCCCTCGGAGTGTTTGATGGGACAGTGTAGAGGGCACATTCCTCTGTATCTAACCGGTGCTGTACCTCTCCTGGGAGTGTTTGATGGGACAGTATAGAGGGAGCTTTACTCTGTATTTAACCCGAACTGTACCTGCCCCGGGAATGTTTGATGGGACAGTGTAGATGGAGCTTTGCTCTGTATGTAAACCGTGCTGTACCTGCCCTGGAGCGTCTGATTGGCCAGTTTAGAGGGAGCTTTACTCTGTATCTAACCCATGCTGTACCTGCCGTGGCAGTGTTTGATGGGACAGTGTAGAAGGAGCTTTACTCTGTATCTAACCCATGCTGTACCTGTACTGGGAGCGTTTGATTTGAAAGTTTAGAGGGAGCTCTACTCTGTATCTAACCGGTGCTGTTCCTGCCCTGGGAGTGTATGATGGGACAGTGTAGAGGGAGCTTTATTCTGTATCTAACCCGTGCTGCACCTGCCCTGGGAGTGTTTGATGGGACAGTGTAGAGGGAGCTTTACTCTGTATCTAACCCGTGCTGTACCTGCCCTGGGAGTGTTTGATGGGACAGTGTAGAGGAAGCTTTACTCTGTATCTAACCCGTGCTGTACCTACCCTGGGAGTGTTTGATGGGACAGTGTAGAGGGAGCTTTACTCTGTATCTAACCCGTGCTGTACCTGCCCTGGGAGTGTTTGATGGGACAGTGTAGAGGGAGCTTTACTCTGTATCTAACCCGTGCTGTACCTGCCCTGGGAATGTTTGATGGACAGTGTAGAGGGAGCTTTACTCTGTATCTAACCCGTGCTGTACCTGCCCTGGGAGTGTTTGATGGGACAGTGTTGAGGGAGCTTTAATCTGTATCTAACCCATGCTGCACCTGCCCTGGGAGTGTTTGATGGGACGGTGTAGTGGGAGCTTTACTCTGTATCTAACCCGTGCTGTACCTGCCCTGGGAGTGTTTGATGGGCCAGTGCAGAGGGAGATTTACTCTGTATCTAACCCTTGCTTTACATGCCCTGGGAGTGTTTGATGGGACAGTGCAGAGGGAGCTTTACTCTGTATCTAACCCGTGCTGTACCTGCCCTGGGAGTGTTTGATGGGACAGTGTAGAGGGAGATTTACTCTGCATCTTACCCGTGCTGAACCTGTACTGGGAGTGTTTGATGGGAAAGTGTAGAGGGAGCTTTACTCTGTATCTAACCCGTGCTGTACCTGCCCTGGGGGTGTTTGATGGGACAGTGTAGAGGTAGCTTTACTCTGTATCTAACCCGTGCTGTATCTGCTCTGGAAGTGTTTGATGGGTCAGTGTAGAGGGAGCTTTACTCTGTATCTAACCCGTGGTTGTACCTGCCCTGGGAGTGTTTGCTGGGACAGTGTAGAGGGAGCTTCACTCTGTATCTAACCCGTGCTGTACCTGTACTGGGAGTGTTTGATGGGATAGTGTAGCGGGAGCTTTACTCTGTACCTAACCCATGCTGTACCTGTACTGGGAGTGTTTGATTTGAAAGTTTAGAGGGAGCTCTACTCTGTATCTAACCGGTGCTGTTCCTGCCCTGGGAGTGTATGATGGGACAGTTTAGAGGGAGCTTTATTCTGTATCTAACCCGTGCTGTACCTGCCCTGGGAGTGTTTGATGGAACAGTGTAGAGGGAGCTTTACTCTGTATCTTACCCGTGCTGCACCTGCCCTGGGAGTGTTTGATGGGACAGTGTAGAGGGAGCTTTACTCTGTATCTAACCCGTGCTGTACCTGCCCTGGGAGTGTTTGATGGGACAGTGTAGAGGGAGCTTTACTCTGTATCTAACCTGTGCTGTACCTGCCCTGGGAGTGTTTGATGGGACAGTGTAGAGGGAGCTTTACTCTGTATCTAACCCGTGCTGTACCTGCCCTGTGAGTGTTTGATGGGACAGTGTAGAGGGAGCTTTACTCTGTATCTAACCCGTGCTGTACCTGCCGGTGGAGTGTTTGATGGGAGAGTGTAGAGGGAAATTTACTCTGTATCGAGCCTGTGCTGTACCTGCCCTGCGAGTGTTTGACAGGACAGTTTAGAGGGCACTTTACTCTGTATCTAACCCGTGATGTACGTGTCCTGGGAGCGTTTGATGGGACAGTATAGAGGGTGCTTTAAGCTTTACTCTGTATGTAAACCGTGCTGTACCTGCCCTGGAAGTGTTTGATGGGTCAGTGTAGAGGGAGCTTTACTCTGTATCTAACCCATGCTGTACCTGCCCTGGGAGTGTTTGATGGGACAGTGTAGAGGGAGCTTTACTCTGTATCTAACTCGTGCTGTTCCTGCCCTGGGAGTGTTTGATGGGACAGTGCAGAGAGAGCTTTACTCTGTATCTAACCCGTGCTGGACCTGCCCTGGGAGTGTTTGATGGGACAGTGTAGAGGGAGCTTTACTCTGTATCTAACCCGTGCTGCACCTGCCCTGGGAGTGTTTGATGGGACAGTGTAGAGGGAGATTTACTCTGTATCTAACATGTGCTGTACCTGTACTGGGAGTGTTTGATGGGACATGTAAAGTATGTGACTATACTTAATACAATAATGAGGAGACAGCTTGGAAGGTTCAACTTAGGTCTTTACTTCATACCAACAGGCGGGAACTGAGGGGAGATCAGTACCCACAGTACTATTTATACCCCTATGGCCAGGAGTGGTACTACGGTATCACTACGCCCTACAAAGTAGTGCTGCCCTGGCCATAGGTTTAAAGTAACATACCTATTACATACACAAAATTCCTCCCCTTTTAATTAAAACGTACCCGTGCAATTAAGTCAACAGATGCACCATAACTAGGGCTAATAACATTTGGTAACACAACATACATAACATATTTACATCAGAGTTGTCTACCTATATATTTATATATAAAAAGAAACATGTTATAGATTCAGTCTCTGAGGAGGCCTCCTGTCTCGACTAGGATAACGTCTTTCTCTAGTCGGTCTCGGTGTAGGCGGCGGTACTTCCATCACCACTTCATCGCTGGAGTCGTCGGTGTCTGATGGCACATCCTGTGCCGTGGGGCTCACTGGAGTGATGAACTCCTCGCAAACCTGAGACTTCTGTAGCGACGAGCTGGGCTGTGATTCCGCTGGAACAATGTGCTGAGACGTTTGAGGTAGTGAATCAGTTGGGTTTCTGGACTCCACAAGTTGATCAGCATGTCGTCTGATTATGCCGTCCCCAGTATCCACTGTGCACATCAAAGGTCCCTGGCGGGCCTTTATCGTACCAGACCGCCACTTTTCATTTCTATAATCACGGGCCAACACTTGCTGCCCCACCTCAAAGCTCCGTGTCTGTCTGTCAGGAGCCCTACGAAATACTCGGTTTTCCACATCTCTCCGGATGTTTGGTCTGAGCAATTCGAGGCGAGACCTTAACCTTCTATTAAAGAACATGACGGCGGGGGCCTGGTTGGTCACCGTATGTGCAGCATTACGGTACGCGAATAGGAAATTGTCCACCTTGTGTTGTAGTGGCAACCTTTCCTCCCCCATCGCCTTGATGGCCTTTTTAAAAGTCTGTACAAATCGCTCTGCCAGCCCATTTGTAGCCAGATGATATGGTGCGGACGTATAATGTCGCACTCCATTCCTTTTTAGGAATGCTTGAAATTCTTCTGCCACAAATTGTGGCCCATTGTCCGAACAGACTTGCTCGGGCACCCCGTTTCAGGCAAAAATGGTCCTTAAGGCTGCGACCGTCTTTTCGGCTGTCGTTGATGACATCTTTATGACCTCCGGCCATTTTGAGTGGGCGTCCACTACAATAAGGAACATCGCATCCATGAAGGGCCCAGCGAAGTCCACGTGGATACTTTGCCACGGCGTTGAGGGCCACCCCCACGGATGTAGTGGGGCTTGGGGTGGTACGTTCTGTACCATCTGGCACCCTTGGCATGCTTTTGCTACTTCTTCGATGTCCCTGTCAATGCCGGGCCACCAGACGTAGGCTCTGGCGAGGCTTTTCATTTTGACACCCCCCAGATGACCTTCGTGTAAGTCCCGCAACACTTTATGTTGTAATTTTTGAGGGACCACCACCCTGGCTCCGCACATCAATGTGCCCCGGCAGACGGACAACTGGTCCTTCCTTGCCGAAAACACCGGCAATGATGCGTCACCCTGCGCCGGCCAGCCTTTCACGGTCAATTCATAAACCCTTGCCAGTGTCGGGTCGTTCTGTGTTTCCCGCTCGATACATTGGCTGGTGATGGGCAAGTGTTCCATAACCGCCGTATGATATATTTCCACGGGGTCCTGTACTATCTCTTCGATCTCGGCAGGCAATGGTAGCCGTGACAGGCCATCCGCATTGCCATGCTGTTTGGTACCCCTATATTCGATAAGGTACTGGTGTGCTCCTAAGAACAGTGACCATCTCTGTAGCCTTTGGGCCGTCATCAGGGGCACCCCTTTTGTTGGATTAAATATGGACACCAACGGTTGATGATCCGTCAGTAGTGTGAAACGTTGCCCATGCAGGTAGTGGTGGAATTTTTTTACACCCCACACCAGACTGAGGGCCTCCCTGTCGATTTGCGCGTAGTTTCTTTCGGCTGTAGTTAACGACCTTGAGGCAAATGCTATTGGCCTCTCCGTCCCATTGGGAAATTTGTGTGACAACACTGCCCCTATACCGTACGGGGAGGCGTCACATGCCAACCTCATTGGCATTTTTGGGTCAAAGTGTGCGAGCACTTCCTTTGATGTAATAAGTTGTTTACCCTTTTTAAAAGCAGCCTCACACGCTTCGTCCCAATTCCAGGAGACTCCCTTTTGCAGCAAGGAATTTAGTGGATGTAAAATGGACGATAAGTTCGGGAGGAACTTATGGTAATAGTTTATAAGGCCTAAGAATGATCATAACTGAGATACATTCTCAGGGGGCAGGGCCTTCACTACTGCCTCGATCTTTTCCGGGGACTTATGCAGGCCTTCCTTATCTATAATGTGACCACAGTATGAGATACGTTCCTGGAAAAACTCACATTTCTGCTTGTTCGCCCTGAGTCCGTATTGTTGCAACTGCAGAAGTACTCGCTCCAGGTTAGCGAGGTGGTCGTTATCCGTTTGTCCTGTCACCAGGATGTCATCCAGGTAGCACTGCGTTCCTGGAATGCCCTGTAGGACCTGTTCCACGGTCCTCTGCCATATGGCTGGGGCGGACGCCACACCAAATACCAGGCGATTGTACTGGTACAATCCCTTGTGTGTGTTAATCGTTAGGAGCTTTTTCGAGTCCTGCTCCACCTCCATCTGTCACCAGTGTAAAGTATGTGACTATACTTAATACAATAATGAGGAGACAGATTGGAAGGTTCAACTTAGGCCTTTACTTCATACCAACAGGCGGGAACTGAGGGGAGATCAGTACCCACAGTACTATTTATACCCCTATGGCCAGGAGTGGTACTACGGTATCACTACGCCCTACAAAGTAGTGCTGCCCTGGCCATAGGTTTAAAGTAACATACATATTACATATACACAACAGGACAGTGTACAGGGAGCTTTACTCTGTATCTAACCCGTGCTGTACCTGCCCTGGGAGTGTTTGATGGGACAGTGTAGAGGGAGCTTTACTCTGTATCTAACCCATGCTGTACCTGCCCTGGGAGTGTTTGATGGGACAGTGTGGAGGGAGTATTACTCTGTATTTAACCCATGCTGTACCTGCTCTGGGAGTGTTTGATGGGAGAGTGTAGAGGGAACTTTACTCTGTATGTAAACCGTGCTGTACCTGCCCTGGAAGTGTTTGATGGGTCAGTGTAGAGGGAGCTTTACTCTGTATTCAACCCGTGCTGTGCCTGACCTGGGTGTGTTTGATGGGACAGTGTAGAGGGAGCTTTACTCTGTATCTAACCCGTGCTGTACCTGCCCTGCGAGTGTTTGATGGGACAGTGCAGAGGGAGCTTTACTCTGTATCTAACCAGTGCTGTACCTGCCCTGGGAGTGTTTGATGGGACAGTGTAGAGGGAGCTTTACTCTGTATCTAACCCGTGCTGCACCTGCCCTGGGAGTGTTTGATGGGACAGTGTAGAGGGAGCTTTATTCTGTATCTAACCCTTGCTGTACCTGCCCTGGGAGTGTTTGATTGGACAGTGTAGAGGGAGATTTACTCCATAGCTAACCCGCGCTGTACCTGTACTGGGAGTGTTTGATGGGGAAGTGTAGAGGGAGCTTTACTCTGTATCTAACCCGTGCTGTTCCTGCCCTGGGAGTGTTTGATGGGACAGTGTAGATGCAGCTTTACTCTGTATCTAACCCGTGCTGTACCTGCCCTTGGAGTGTTTGATGGGACAGTGTAGAGGGAGTATTACTCTGTATGTAACCCATGCTGTACCTGCCCTGGGAGTGTTTGATGGGAGAGTGTAGAGGGAAATTTACTCTGTATCGAGCCAGTGCTGTACCTGCCCAGCGAGTGTTTGACAGGACAGTGTAGAGGGCACTTTACTCTGTATCTAACCCGTGCTGTACGTGTCCTGGGAGTGATTGATGGGACAGTGTAGAGGGTGCTTTAAGCTTTACTCTGCATGTAAACCGTGCTGTACCTGCCCTGGAAGTGTTTGATGGGTCAGTGTAGAGGGAGCTTTACTCTGTATCTAACCCGTGCTGCACCTGCCCTGGGAGTGTTTGATGGGACAGTGTAGAGGGAGCTTTACTCTGTATCTAACTCGTGCTGCACCTGCCCTGGGAGTGTTTGATGGGACAGTGCAGAGGGAGCTTTACTCAATTCAATTCAATTCAATTCAATTCAATTCAAATGCTTTATTGGCATGAAAGTTTACAGGGAACCATATTGCCAAAGCTTACATAACAAAAAGTACAGTTTTCCAACATTCTGTAGGTGTCAAACAATTCTGACCTTCGTTGGTTACATACAATATTACTTTAAACAATATTAATTTAAACAGTCTTTGTACATCAGTGGGTACATTCAGTATTAATTTTAAACAGTCCTCAGGTTGTGACATGTTGTTACATATTTGGCACCAAGGTATGGTCTGTCTCCTTCTCCCAGGACTAATCTTAATTTTGACAGGTCATCCAATTCCTTGAAATCTGGGGTTGTTTGGCTGAGCTTGTCAAATAATATGTTTCTTGATGTGTTGAATTTTTCGCATTTTAGGAGGAAATGCATCTCTGTCTCAACCTCGCCGGCCAGACATTGATCACATATTCTATTCTCTCTAGGCTGCCAGGATTTCTTGTATCTTCCTTTTTCAATTGCCAGTTGGTGGTCGCTTAGTCTGTACCTGGTGAGGGTCTGTCTCTGTTTTGTGTCTCTGATGGTTGAGAGATAGTCTGCCAGTTTATATTCTCTTTTTAGGGCCCAGTAACATTCTAATCTGCTTTGGCTTTTGGTTATTTTGTTCCAATGTTCCAGGTAGGTTTCTTTGCTTTGTTTAATGATTTGGTTCACTCGGATTGGTGTTTGGACGGCAGTGTTGGTCTGGGACTGGTCAGGGTCCGGCTGAGTAGGAGTACTTAGTTTCAGTAGCAGCTGACTCAGGGGACTCTTTTCTGGGTTTAGCTCTTGGGTCTGGAAGGCTTTAAAATGAAGGGTGTCTGGGGAGCTAGATTTGAGGTGATTTAGGAAGTTTAGTGCTCGTTTTTGGATGTTTATTATCAGTGGGTATCTGCCTAGTTCGGCTCTGCATGCATTTGTTGGTGTTTTCCTTTGGGTGCGAAGGATGCTTCGGCAAAATTCTGCATGTAGGGCTTCTATTGTGTGTTTTTCCCATTTAGTGTAGCTATGGTGATTGAGCGGGCCCCATACTTCACTACCGTACAGCGCAATCGGCAGGATTACGCTGTCAAATATTTTTAGCCAGATTTTGATTGGGATTTGGATGTTGTAGAATTTTCTTTTTATTGCATATAGGGCTCTTCGGGCTTTTTCTTTTAGTGCATTCACTGCTATGCTGAAGCTCCCTGAAGCTGTAATGGTTAGACCAAGGTAAGTGTAGCTCATAGTGTGTCCTAGGATGGTATCACTGAGAGTAAACTGGTATTTGTTTTCCTGACACTTGGGCCTTTTTTGAAAAATCATGATGTTGGTTTTCTTTAGATTTACTGTTAGGGCCCAATTTTGGCAGTATTTGTCGAGTAGGTCTAGTTGTTGCTGTAATCCCTGTTCTGTGGGAGAAAGCAGAACCAGGTCGTCCGCATAGAACAGGGATTTCACTTCTCCATCCAAGAGACATAGACCCGGTGACTCGCTTTGCTCCAGCATGTCTGCCAGTTCATTTATGTATATGTTGAACAGGGTCGGGCTCAAATTGCAGCCCTGCCGGACGCCTCTTCTCTGGGTGAAGAAACAGGTGCGTTTGTCTCCAATTTTGACACCGCATTTATTTTTCAGATACATCGATTTAATAAGGTCATAGACTTTGCCCCCTATTCCACACTGAAGAAGTTTGTAATAGAGCCCTTCGTGCCAGATAGAGTCAAAAGCTTTCTTGAAGTCAATGAAACAAGTGAATATTTTCCCATTTTTTGTTTGGTGTACATGCTTTTCAATGAGAGTGTGAAGGGTATAGATATGGTCGGTGGTGCGGTGTTTTGGAAGAAAGCCTATTTGATTTTTTCTAAGGATCTTATGTTTGTTAAGAAAACCCAGTAATCTACTATTTAGAATACTGCAGAATAACTTCCCTAGACAACTGTATCTAACCCGTGCTGTACCGGCCCTGGGAGTGTTTGATGGGACAGTGTAGAGGGAGATTTTCTGTGTATCTAACCCATGCTGCACCTGCCCTGGGAGTGTTTGATGGGAAAGTGTAGAGGGAGCTATATTCTGTATCTAACCCGTGCTGCACCTGCCCTGGGAGTGTTTGATGGGACAGTGTAGAGGGAGTATTACTCTGTATCTAACCCATGCTGTACCTGCCGTTGGAGTGTTTGATGGGACAGTGTGGAGGGAGTATTACTCTGTATCTAACCCATGCTGGAGCTGCCCTGGAAGTGTTTGATGGGAGAGTGTAGAGGGAACTTTACTCTGTATGTAAATCGTGCTGTACCTGCCCTGGAAGTGTTTGATGGGTCAGTGTAGAGGGAGCTTTACTCTGTATTCAACCCGTTCTGTGCCTGACCTGGGAGTGTTTGATGGGACAGTGTAGATGGAGCTTTATTCTGTATCTAACCCGTGCTGTATCTGCCCTGGGATTGTTTGAAGAGTCAGTGTAGAGGGATCTTTACTTTGTATCTAATCCGTGCCGTACCTGCCCTGGGAGTGTTTGATGGGGACAAGGTAGAGGGAGCTTTACTCTGTATCTAACCCGTGCTGTACCTGCCCTGAGAATGTTTGATGGGACAGTGTAGACAGAGCTTTACTCTGCATGTAAACCGTGCTGTGCCTGCCCTGGGAGTGTTTGATTGGTCAGTTTAGAGGGAGCTTTACTCTGTTTCTAACCCATGCTGTACCTGCCCTGGGTGTGTTTGATGGGACAGTGTAGAGAGAGCTTTACTCTCTATCTAACCCGTGCTTTACCTGCCCTGGGAGTGTTTGATGGGTCATTGTAGAGGGAGCTTTACTCTGTATCTAACTCGTGTTGCACCTGCCCTGGGAGTGTTTGATGGGGCAGTGTAGAGGGAGTTTTACTCTGTATTTAACCCGTGCTGTGCCTGCCCTGGGAGTGTTTGATGGGACAGTGTAGAGGGAGCTTTACTCTGTACCTAACCCGTGCTAAACATGCCCTGGGAGTGTTTGATGGGTCATTGTAGAGGGAGCGTTACTCTGTATCTAATCCGTGCAGTACCTGCCCTCGGAGTGTTTGACGGGACAGTGTAGAGGGAGCTTTACTCTGTATCTAACCCGTGCTGTTCCCACCCTGGGAGTATTTGATGGGACAGTGTAGAGGGAGCTTTACTCTGTATCTAACCCGTGCTGTACCTGCCTTGGGAATGTTTGATGGGACAATGTCGGGGGTGCTTTACTCTGTATCTAACGCGTGCTGTAACTGCCCTGGGAGTGTTTGATGGGACAGTGTAGAGGGCACATTACTCTGTATCTAACCGGTGCTGTGCCTCTCCTGGGAGTGTTTGATGGGACAGTGTAGAGGGAGCTTTACTCTGTATTTAACCCGTACTTTACCTGCCCCAGGAATGTTTGATGGGACAGTGTAGATGGAGCTTTACTCTGTATGTAAACCGTGCTGTACCTGCCCTGGAGCGTTTGATTGGTCCGTTTAGAGGGAGCTTTACTCTGTATCTAACTCGTGCTGTACCTGCCCTGGGAGTGTTTGATGGGACAGTGTAGAGGGAGCTTCACTCTCTATCTAACCCGTGCTGTACCTGCCCTGGGAATGTTTGATGGGACAGTGTAGAGGGAGCTTCACTCTCTATCTAACCCGTGCTGTACCTGCCCTGGGAGTGTTTGATGGGGCATTGTAGACGGAGCTTTACTCTGTATCTAACTCGTGCTGTAACTGCCCTGGGAGATTTTGATGGGAGAGTGTGGAGGGCACATTACTCTGTATCTAACTGTTGCCGTACCTGTCCTGCGAGTGTTTGATGGGACAGTGTAGTGGGAGCTTTACTCTGCATGTAACATGTGCTGTACCTGTATTGGGAGTATTTGATGGGACAGTGTAGAGGGAGCTTTACTCTGTATCTAACCCGTGCTGCACCTGCCCTGGGAGTGTTTGATGGGACAGTGTAGAGGGAGCTTTCCTCTGTATCTAACGCATGCTGTACCTGCCCTTGGAGTGTTTGATGGGACAGTGTGGAGGGAGTATTACTCTGTATCTAACCCATGCTGTACCTGCCCTGGGAGTGTTTGATCGGAGAGTGTAGAGGGAACTTTACTCTGTATGTAAACCGTGCTGTACCTGCCCTGGAAGTGTTTGATGGGTCAGTGTCGAGTGAACTTTACTCTGTACTCAACCCGTGCTGTGCCTGACCTGGGAGTGTTTGATGGGACAGTGTAGATGGATCTTTATTCTGTATCTAACCCGTGGTGTATCTGCCCTGGGATTGTTTGAAGAGTCAGTGTAGTGGGATCTTTACTTTTTATTTAATCCGTGCCGTACATGCCCTGGAAGTGTTTGATGGGACAGTGTAGAGGGAGCTTTACGCTGAATCTAACCCGTGCTGTACCTGCCCTGGGAGTGTTTGATGGGGCAGTGCAGAGGGAGCTTTACTCTGTATCTAACCCGTGCTGTACCTGCCTTGGGAGTGTTTGATGGGGCAGTGCAGAGGGAGCTTTACTCTGTATCTAACCCGTGCTGCACCTGCCCTGGGAGTGTTTGATGGGACAGTGTAGAGGGAACTTTATTCTGTATCTAACCCTTGCTGTACCTGCCCTGGGAGTGTTTGATCGGACAGTATAGAGGGAGCTTTACTGTGTATCTAACCCGTGCTGTACCTGTACTGGGAGTGTTTGATGGGATAGTGTAGAGGGAGCTTTTCTCTGTACCTAACCCATGCTCTACCTGTACTGGGAGTGTTTGATCGGAAAGTGTAGAGGGAGCTGTACTCTGTATCTAACCGGTGCTGTACCTGCCCTGGGAGTGTATGATGGGACAGTGTAGAGGGAGTTTTATTCTGTATCTATCCCGTGCTGTACCTGCCCTGGTAGTCTTTGCTGAGATAGTGTAGATGGAGCTTCAATCTGTATCTAACCCGTGCTGTACCTGCCCTGTGAGTGTTTGATGGGACAGTGTAGAGGGAGCTTTACTCTCTATCTAACCCGAGCTGTTCCTGCCCTGGGAGTGTTTGATGGGACAGTGTAGATGCAGCTTTACTCTGTATCTAACCCGTGCTGCACCTGCCCTTGGAGTGTTTGATGGGACAGTGTAGAGGGAGTATTACTCTGTATCTAACCCATGCTGTTCCTGCCCTGGGAGTGTTTGATGGGACAGTGTAGAGGGAGCTTTACTCTGTATCTAACATGTGCTGTACCTGTGCTGGGTGTGTTTGAAGGGGCAGTGTAGATGCAGCTTTACTCTGTATCTAACCCGTGCTGCACCTGCCCTGGGAGTGTTTGATGGGAGAGGGTAGAGCGAACCTTACTCTGTATCGAGCCTGTGCTATACCTGCCCTGCGAGTGTTTGACAGGACAGTGTAGAGGGCACTTTACTCTGTATCTAACCCGTGCTGTACGTGTCCTGGGAGTGTTTGATGGGACAGTGTAGAGGGTGCTTTAAGCTTTTCTCTGCATGTAAACCGTGCTGTAACTGCCCTGGAAGTGTTTGATGGGTCCGTGTAGAGGGAGCTTTTCTCTGAATCTAACCCGTGCTGTACCTGCCCTGGGAGTGTTTGATAGGACAGTGTAGAGGGAGCTTTACTCTGTATCTAACGCGTGCTGTACCTGCCCATAGAATGTTTGATGGGACAGTGCAGAGGGAGCTTTACTCTGTATCTAACCTGTGCTGTACCTGCCCTGGGAGTGTTTGATGGGACAGTGTAGAGGGAGCTTTACTCTGTATCTAACCCGTGCTGCACCTGCCCTGGGAGTGTTTGATGGGGCAGTGTAGAGGGAGCTATATTCTGTGTCTAACCCGTGCTGTACCTGCCCAGGGAGTGTTTGATGGGACAGTGTAGAGGGTGCTTTACTCTGTATCTAACATGTACTGTACCTGTACTGGGAGTGATTGATGGGGCAGTGTAGAGGGAGCTTTAGTCTGTATCTAACCCGTGCTGTACCTGCCCTGGGAGTGTTTGATGGGACAGTGTAGAGGGAGCTTTACTCTGTATCTAACCTATGCTGTACCTGCCCTTGGAGTGTTTGATGGGACAGTGTGGAGGGAGTATTACTCTGTATCTAACCCATGCTGTACCTGCCCTGGGAGTGTTTGATGGGAGAGTGTAGAGGGAACTTTACTCTGTATGTAAACCGTGCTGAACCTGCCCTGGAAGTGTTTGATGGTTCAGTGTAGAGGGAGCTTTACTCTGTTTTCAACCCGTGCTGTGCCTGACCTGGGAGTGTTTGATGGGACAGTGTAGATGGAGCTTTATTCTGTATCTAACCCGTGCTGTACCTGCCCTGGGATTGTTTGAAGAGTCAGTGTAGAGGGATCTTTACTTTGTATCTAATCCGTGCCGTACCTGCCCTGGGAGTGTTTGATGCGGAGACAATGTAGAGGGAGCTTTACTCTGTATCTAACCCGTGCTGTGCCTGCCCTGGGAATGTTTAATGGGACAGTGTAGAGGGAGCTTTACTCTGAATGTAAACCGTGCTGTACCTGCCCTGGGAGTGTTTGATTGGTTAGTTTAGAGGGAGCTTTACTCTGTATCTAATCCATACTGTTCCTGCCCTGGGAGTGTTTGATGGGACAGTGTAGAGGGAGCTTTACTCTGTATCGAACCCGTGCTTTACCTGCCCTGGGAGTGTTTGATGGGACAGTGTAGAGGGAGCTTTACTCTGTATCTAACCCGTGCTGTACCTGCCCTGGGAGTGTTTGATGGGACAGTGTAGAGGGAGCTTTACTCTGTATCTAACCGGTGCTGTACCTGTCCTGGGAGTGTTTGGTGGTGTAAGGGGTCGTTTTAACGAGCTTATGGTGTGCTAAATCGGTTTTGATTTTCGCACTACTCGTGAGCGGTTTCGAAGCGCTCCCCCCTCACGGTTCTGGACACTGGGCTTATTGCCAGACAACCTTTGTGTGTTGGCCCAACTCGTGACTCGGAAGACAAATGGTCAGATGAGACAGATTGAGTTTTAAATCAAAACGATCTTTATTTTTGAAAGAGAATGTACACAGAGAAAAATGGCAAGAATAAATGCAGACGAAAAATAACGTTTCTCACAGGGGACTAAATTATACACTGAGAAAAATAACTTTAAAGCAGATAAACAGTTCTAAAATAGCGATAAGCTAAAAGCGGGGGTGAGGGAAGCGCACGGACACATCGGGGGATCAATCACACTCCTGACTTACAAATACCCTTAACGTTACAAACCCTCCCGTTACTGAATATACCTCAATTATGTCAGTTAGGTAGAGTTGGGCCTTTATGCTCACCAGAATTTCAAAACCCTTCTGGACCTTGGTACTTCTTGTTACATCTGGAATTTCCGATCTTCCTTATGGGACCGGCTCCTGGACCCTGTTACTTGGTGTCGTCCGGGACCTCCGACCTTCCTTATGGGACCGGCTCCTGGACTCGCTCTCCTGTACAAACTTTGGAAGTCCTCCGAAATCCTCGAGCCCTTTTCTGTTCCGCACGGTCCTCAAACTCCTGATGGTAACTGGGACTTGGACTTCACAGTGTGAACCGTCTCCGGAGGAGTCTTCCTTACTCTGGTCGAATCTTAGACTGGCTTGCTGACGATTTACCTGAACGGTTATACTCTTTTCTGGCCCTAATCTTGGTGCCCAATCAACCGTTTTCCTTTGTTAAGGTTGCTTTAACAAAAGCAAGCACATTAATTTTAACTGCTCGCAAATCGAACTAATAGGAATCCGATTAGTGTCCCTCCGTTTGTGTGTGCTCAGCAGTTTCTGAGATCGGTTACTGCTCTGCCAGCGATTAGCGCACCTCCAGGTGCTAATAGTTTTGTTTACTGCTGTAACCACATTACAATGTCGAAAACAGTAAGGTTCTGGATTCTTCTAATCGATGATGACTCAGACTGCTGTTAGGTACTGTGTGTGTGCTTTTGAACTGGGCCACGAGAACTGCCAACTCCATTCTGTGTTCTCACAATGTGGCCACTTCAGGGGCTCTACCCGTATACTGTATTTCATGGATTTTTTCGAATCCTACAGTCCCCCCTGTGATACAATGAGCATCTTCAATCGTCTTTGTATCATAAAATGTCTTTGGGTGAGCACAAATCCGTTCCCTCCCCAACTGACCTTCCCCGTAATTTACCTTGCTAAGGAGTGTACCTCGCCCGCACTTTCCTCATTCCGAACAACGAAGTTTGAGAAAACATTTCCTATTGGAAACAAACCTTTAAACAATATACAGACTCACCTAGAGTCATAACAGAATAATCATAATACAATATAATGCGAAATCCAACAAGGTACAGAACAATCCAAAATATTACAAAACCATCCAATGTACAAAACAATCCAATGGAATACCTTATACATTCATTCTAAAATAACAATAACTAAACCTTATTCTCCAAAACTATATATATATCTATGTACATCTGCCGCCCGTCTCCGGACGGCCAGCTTATAATCTGCGGGGACTGTCGCAGGCCTCCCCCTGCGGCGTTCCCACATCAGTCTCAGCTGCTAGTCCCAGGCAGCCCGTGGCTGCTGGCTGTGGACTGTTTAAACTTCCCGCAGCTTTCTTACGGGGGTTTCCTTTTGTGAAAACCGGCGACCAGACCTTCTTCGGTTGCGATTTTCTATCTGACCGTCTGACCGTCACCACATATGAGGTTTCCTCATGGGTCGGACCCTTGGCTGGAGTTTTGGCCCTTGCTGCACTCCGTGGCTTCCCCACAACTGCCGGCTGTGGGCTTCCTCCCGCAGGCTCCGCCTCCCTAGGCTCTGGGTCAGCGGCAGGCACCTCTTTGCTACCTGGGACTCCAGGTTGAGAGTCCCCGCCCCCAGACACCACCTCTCTAATGCTACACTGAGGGGCAAGACCTAAAACCTCCGGCTCCTCCCCTTCTCCGCAGTCGGGGGCGGGACCTTCGTCCTCCGACTCGGCTTCATTATGACCAGGGACAGGACCTGGGACCTCCGGCTCCTCCCCTTCTGGGCGATCGGGGACAGGACCTGGGACCTCCGGCTCCTCCCCTTCTGGGCGATCGGGGACAGGACGTGGGACCTCCGGCTCCTCCCCTTCTGGGTCCCAGAACAATGGGGGAGTCTCCTGTTTAGATGAGACCACTCCTCCCCTCACGCAGGCTGCACGTCCAGCCTGTGTGACCTGTGGCTGCAGCTCCCCTACAGCGTTTAACTCTTTACTGGCCTTTTCAGCCCCTGCTGTCTGTTTCCCTGCCTCCGGCTTAAACAGCTTACACTGTTTAATATACCTGGCAGCTAGCCAGTAATCTAGTTTTACCTCCTCTTCCCTACCCACTCCTGTACTGGGGGCAGGTATCCCCTCACCACCCGCTGCTGGTGGCTGAAAATCTTCATGAACCATCTTAAAAACCTTTAGCTGACCCTCTAAACTGCCAGCCCTTGCTGTTAACCTAGTGTTCTCCTCCCTTAAAACCTGCTCAACTAACTTAGCCTCTGCAACCTGGCACCGCAGGTATTCCTCCATTTTACTGGAGGTCTTTTCCTGTGCATGTCTTTCTGGGGGACACAGGTCGACAGGCTGCGCTGGCTCTAGTCATTGTGGGGGGGCAGAGGTGGGGGAGGGAACTACAGCAGCTGTACTTCCCTGGCCAGTCAGAAGAGACCGCATGGCCTCTAAAAATAACTCGATCCCAGCGGGAGCAATTTCTGTCTCTGCCTTTTGGACTGGGGCTGAGGGAACCTTTTCCCTTGTGTCCTTCCAGGGATTCTTACAGTCCCTGCGCCAATGCCCCTCCTTCCCGCAACCGTAGCACGTTTGCCTGCTTTGGTTGGGACGGCTCCCTTCCTGGCGCCACTCTTTACAGGGCTGGTCACCAGGCCTGACCTCACAAACCTTCCCTTTTTGCTGGGGTGTCTCACTATCCCTCCCGTTTCTAAAGGTGACAGTGAGTTGGCGGATTACCGTCGCCTCCGTGGTCAGAGGGTTTCGGGGGTCGAACCAGGCCACTGCCTGCATTCGAACGCGGGGCAGGGAGTTGTTCATAAGGCACCTTAGCCAGTGAACTAACTGTTCCCCGTTCAGGCACGCTCGCGCCGGCATTCCCGGGCACGCATCCTGATAGACTGGCCACAGCCTGTCCGCGAACGCCTGCGGGAATTCCCCGGGGAGCTGGACTGTTTTCTCTACCCGGGAGAACGGACTCCCCTCGTTCATCCCCATGGCCTCCAGGATCTCTTCCTTGAGCTTGCCATAATTCTCCTGACCCCTCTTACACTCATCGGGTAACGTCTGGAGGAGATCGCTACCCAGGGAGAACAGCATCATTTTGGCCTTTTCTGCCTCGTCGCAGTCATTCACACAGGCCGCCTGCTCTATCTCTCTAAAGTGCAGAGAAGGGTCCCCTTCTTGTTGAGCTTGGGGATGTAGCTCACCATGGAATGCAATTGTTGCATACGGTGTGGAATCTGGAATTGGTTCTGGATGTCCCCAGTTTCCCCGTCGTTACTGGGTGGTCCGTACCTCCGCTGTATAACGGGGTACACCGGTCCCGGTCCCTGACTCTCTCTTGGGCTAGCCTGGTCTACCTGGGGTTCTTCATCCCCCACCTGCTCCTGTTCCCAGACCTCTGGAAAACTAGGGGCTAGGGGTGGTGGCTGTGCAACCTCAGGTTCCCTAACCCGTTTAGTTCTAGGGGCTGCCTGCGGGACTGCCCTGACTGGGTTGCCGTTAAATTCGGCCTGGCCGATTTTTGGGCTAATGAGACATATCATTCCCTTTGCTTTGGCCAACTCCATACGTAGGCTTTCAATTTCCTGCCTAGAGGGGCCGTGGTCTGCTTCCTCAAACCCCTGAGCACAAGCCACCTTATAGGCTGCTTTTAGCTCGGCTACTTTCTCCTCCTGTGCCTTAAGTTCCCCCATGAGACTGCTAATTTCCGCCTTTAACTTCCTTTCTCTTTCCCTAGATTCTCTTGCTTGGTACTCAACATGTTCTACCCTAAAACTAGCACTCCCCTCTAACTCAGCTATCTTGCCCTTTAGCCTTTCTACCCTGGCTTGGTGCTCACGCTGTACTTCAGCGGCCTGGCTTTCCATGGGCTCTACTTTCCCCCGATGATCCTGGACCATCGCTGCCCTCTCTTGGCTTATTGCTTCCAGGGCCACTAGCACTTTCCCTTCTGCTGCAACCTTTTCCTGCAGCTCTTGGGACAAATGCCTAATCTTAGATTCTTTACTGGCCACCGTGTGGTCCAGTATCAGAACCTGCTTTTTGTAACACATGAGCCATACCGCTTTCTCAATGCCCTTGCGGTGCTTTTTACTAGCCGTCCACTGAGCGGCTGCCTTTAGGGGACGCTCGGCTCCTAACATGTCATACACCCATTTTTTCGCTACATTGACTTTCCCACACACGTAGGAAGCTAACTTATCTTCCATCACAGCTGTCTCACCCGAGTCTTTGTCCACCACACAAGGTTTCTGTAGCCAGTGTCCTGCCGCAGTCGCCATTCTGTAAGGGGTCGTTTTAACGAGCTTATGGTGTGCTAAATCGGTTTTGATTTTCGCACTACTCGTGAGCGGTTTCGAAGCGCTCCCCCCTCACAGTTCTAGACACTGGGCTTATTGCCAGACAACCTTTGTGTGTTGGCCCAACTCGTGACTCGGAAGACAAATGGTCAGATTAGACAGATTGAGTTTTAAATCAAAACAATCTTTATTTTTGAAAGAGAATGTACACAGAGAAAAATGGCAAGAATAAATGCAGACGAAAAATAACGTTTCTCACAGAGGACTAAATTATACACTGAGAAAAATAACTTCAAAGCATATAAACAGTTCTAAAATAGCGATAAGCTAAAAGCGGGGGTGAGGGAAGCGCACGGACACATCGAGGGATAAATCACACTCCTGACTTACAAATACCCTTAACGTTACAAACCCTCCCGTTACTGAATATACCTCAATTATGTCAGTTAGGTAGAGTTGGGCCTTTATGCTCACCAGAATTTCAAAACCCTTCTGGACCTTGGTACTTCATGTTACATCTGGAATTTCCGATCTTCCTTATGGGACCGGCTCCTGGACCCTGTTACTTGGTGTAGTCCGGGACCTACGACCTTCCTTATGGGACCGGCTCCTGGACTCGCTCTCCTGTACAAACTTTGGAAGTCCTCCGAAATCCTCGAGCCGTTTTCTGTTCCGCACGGTCCTCGAACTCCTGATGGTAACTGGACTTGGACTTCACGGTGTGAACCGTCTCCGGAGGAGTCTTCCTTACACTGGTCGAATCTTAGACTGGCTTGCTGACGATTTACCTGAACGGTTATACTCTTTTCTGGCCCTAATCTTGGTGCCAAATCAACCGTTTTCCTTTGTTAAGGTTGCTTTAACAAAAGCAAGCACATTAATTTTAACTGCTCGCAAATCGAACTGATGGGAATCCGATTAGTGTCCCTCCGTTTGTGTGTGCTCAGCGGTTTCTGAGATCGGTTACCGCTCTGCCAGCGATTAGCGCACCTCCAGGTGCAAATAGTTTTGTTTACTGCTGTAACCACGTTACAATGTCAAAAACAGTAAGGTTCTGGATTCTTCTAATCGATGATGACTCAGACTGCTGTTAGGTACTGTGTGTGTGTCCTTTTGAACTGGGCCATGAGAACTGCCAACTCCATTCTGTGTTCTCACAATGTGGCCACTTCAGGGGCCCTACCCGTATACTGTATTTCATGGATTTTTGCGAATCCTACAGTGGGATAATGTAGAGGGTGCTTTACTCTGTATCTAACCCATGCTGTACCTGCCCTTGGAGTGTTTGATGGGAAAGTGTAGAGGGAGCTTTACTCTGTATCTAGCCTGTGCTGTACCTGCCCTGGGAGTGTTTGATGGGACAGTGTAGAGGGAGCTTTACTCTGTATCGAGCCTGTGCTGTACCTGCCCTGCGAGTGTTTGACAGGATAGTGCAGAGGGCACTTTACTCTGTATCTAACCCGTGCTGTACGTGTCCTGGGAGTGTTTGATGGGACAGTGTAGAGGGAACTTTACTCTATATGTAAACCGTGCTGTACCTGCCCTGGAAGTGTTTGATGGTTCAGTGTAGAGGGAGCTTTACTCTGCATCTAACCCATGCTGCACCTGCCCTGGGAGTGTTTCATGGGTCATTGTAGAGGGAGCTTTACTCTGTATCTAACTCGTGCTGCACCTGCCTTGGGAGTGTTTGATGGGACAATGTAGATGGAGCTTTACTCTGTATTTAACCCGTGCTGTGCCTGCCCTGGGAGTGTTTGATCGGACAGTGCAGAGGGAGCTTTACTCTGTACCTAACCCGTGCTAAACCTGCCCTGGGAGTGTTTGATTGATCATTGCAGAGGGAGCTTTACTCTGTATCTAATCCATGCTGTACCTGCCCTCGGAGTGTTTGATGGGACAGTGTAGATGGAGCTTTATTCTGTGTCTAACCTGTGCTGTTCCTGCCCTGCGAGTATTTGATGGGACAGTGTAGAGGGAGCTTTAATCTGTATCTAACCCGTGCTGTACCTGCCTTGGGAGTGTTTGATGGGACAATGTAGAGGGAGCTTTACTCTGTATCTAACGCGTGCTGTAACTGCCCTGGGAGTGTTTGATGGGACAGTGTAGAGGGCACATTACTCTGTATCTAACCGGTGCTGTACCTCTCCTGGGAGTGTTTGATGGGACAGTGTAGAGGGAGCTTTACTCTGTATTTAACCCTTGCTGTACCTGCCCCGGGAATGTTTGATGGGACAGTGTAGATGGAGCTTTACTCTGTATGTGAACCGTGCTGTACCTGCCCTGGGGCGTTTGATTGGTCAGTTTAGAGGGAGCTTTACTCTGTATCTAACCCATGCTGCACCTGCCCTGGCAGTGTTTGATGGGACAGTGTAGAGGGAGCTTTACTCTGTATCTAAACCATGCTGTACCTGCCCTGGCAGTGTTTGATGGGGCATTGTAGAGGGAGCTTTACTCTGTATCTAACCCGTGCTGTACCTGCCCTGGGAATGTTTGATGGGAGAGTGTAGAGGGAACTTTACTCTGTATGTAAACTGTGCTGAACCTGCCCTGGAAGTGTTTGATGGGTCAGTGTAGAGGGAGCTTTACTCTGTATTCAACCTGTGCTGTGCCTGACCTGGGAGTGTTTGATGGGACAGTGTAGATGGAGCTTTATTCTGTATCTAACCCGTGCTGTATCTGCCCTGGGATTGCTTGAAGAGTCAGTGTAGAGGGAGATTTACTCTGTATCTAATCCGTGCCGTACCTGCCCTGGGAGTGTTTGATGGGGACAATGTAGAGAGCGCTTTGCTCTGCATCTAACCCGTGCTGTACCTGCCCTGGGAATGTTTGATGGGACAGTGTAGACAGAGCTTTACTCTGCATGTAAACCGTGCTGTACCTGCCCTGGGAGTGTTTGTTTGGTCAGTTTAGAGGGAGCTTTACTCTGTATATAACCCATGCTGTACCTGACCTGGGAGTGTTTGATGGGACAGTGTAGAGGGAGCTTTACTCTGTATCTAACCCGTGCTGCACCTACCCTGGTAATGTTTGATGGGACAATGTAGAGGGAGCTTTACTCTGTTTCTAACCCGTGCTGTACCTGCCCTGGGAGTGTTTGATGGGATAGTGTAGAGGGAACTTTACTCTGTATCTAGCCTGTGCTGTACCTGCCCTGCGAGTGTTTGACAGGACAGTGTAGAGGGCACTTTACTCTGTATCTAACACGTGCTGTACGTGTCCTGGGAGTGTTTGATGGGATAGTGTAGAGGGAGCTTTACTCTGTATGTAAACCGTGCTGTACCTGCCCTGGAAGTATTTGATGGTTCAGTGTAGAGGGAGTTTTACTCTGTATCTAACCCATGCTGTACCTGTCCTGGGAGTGTTGATGGGTCATTGTAGAGGGAGCTTTACTCTGTATCTAACTCGTGTTGCACCTGCCCTGGGAGTGTTTGATGGGACAGTGTAGAGGGAGCTTTACTCTGTATTTAACCTGTGCTGTGCCTGCCCTGGGAGTGTTTGATGGGACAGTGTAGAGGCAGCTTTACTCTGCACCTAACCCGTGCTAAACCTGCCCTGGGAGTGTTTGATGTGTCATTGTAGAGGGAGCTTTACTCTGTATCTAATTCGTGCTGAACCTGCCCTCGGACTGTTTGATGGGACAGTGTAGATGGAGCTTTATTCTGCATCTAACCTGTGCTGTTCCTGCCCTGGGAGTATTTGATGGGACAGTGTAGAGGGAGCTTTACTCTGTATCTAAACCGTGCTGTACCTGCTTTGGGAGTGTTTGATGGGACAGTGTAGAGGGAGCTTTACTCTGTATCTAATGCATGCTGTAACTGCCCTGGGAGTGTTTGATGGGACAGGGAAGAGGGCGCATTACTCTGTATCTAACCGGTGCTGTACCTCATCTGGGAGTGTTTGATTGGACAGTATAGAGGGAGCTTTACTCTGTATTTAACCCGTACTGTACCTGCCCCGGAAATGTTTGATGGGACAGTGTAGATGGAGCTTTACTCTGTATGTAAACCATTCTGTACCTGCCCTGGAGTGTTTGATTGGTCAGTTTAGAGGGAGCTTTACTCTGTATCTAACCCATGCTGTACCTGAGACTAGTACGATAGCAAAATACTGCAGATGTTGGAAATCCGAAATAACAACAGAAAATGCTGGAAAAACTCAGCAAGTCAGGCAACATCCGTGGAGAGAAATTTGAGTTGACGTTTCGGGTTTGACCCTTCTTCAAAACTGGAGAGAAAAGGAACTAGATCGAAGGCAGGGCTGCGATCGGACAAAAGAATAAAAGAACCAAAAGAAGTAAAAGAGATTAGAAGCTAGACGAGATGGTAATAGGCTGTGATTAGGTGTAAAGTGTACTGGCAGGGCAAAAGATAGCTGCCAGGTGTGAGAGAGAAACAAAAGGAAAGGGGGGGGGGGAAAGGAAAGGAGTGGAAAAATATAAGTGAAAATGAAATAGGGGCCGAGGTTATGATCTGAAATTGTTGAACTCGATATTGAGACCGGAAGGCTGCAGACTGCCTAATCGGAAGATGAGGTGCTGTTCCTCGAGTTTACGTTGAGCTTCCGTGGAACAGTACAAGAGGCCAAGGACGGTGAGGTCCGAGTGGGAATGGAGCGGTGAATTAAAATGACAGGCGACCGGAAGCTCGGGGTCACCCTTACGGACTGAACGGAGGTGTTCCGCAAAGCGGTCACCCAATCTGCGTTTGGTCTCCCCAATGTAGAGGAGACCGCATCGTGAGCAGCGAATACAGTATACTAGATTGCGAGAAGTACAAGTAAATCGCTGTTTCACCTGGAAGGGGTGTTTGGGGCCCTGGACAGTGGGGAGGGGGGAGGTATAGGGGCAGGTGTTACATCTCCTCCGCTTGCACGGGAAGGTGCCAGGCGAAGGGGAAGGGCTGTTTGGGGTGATAGAGGAGTGGACTAGGGTGTCTCGGAGAGAGCGGTCCCTGCGGAATGCTGAAAGGGGAGGGGAGGGGAAGATACGTTTGGTGGTGGGATCACTTTGGAGGTGGCGGAAATGCCGGAGGATGATCCGTTGAATGTGGAGGCTGGTGGGGTGAAAGGTGAGGACAAGGGGAACCTATCGTGGTTCCGGGAGGGAGGGGCAGGGGTGAGAGCAGAAGTGCGGGAGATAGAACTGACACGGTCGAGGGCAGTGTCAACCACGGTAGAGGGGAATCCTCGGTTGCGGAAAAAGGAAGACATGTCTGAAGCACCGGTGTGGAAGGTGGCATCGTTGGAGCAGATACGGCGGAGGCGGAGAAACTGGGAGAATGGAATAGAGTCCTTACAGGAGGCAGGGTGGGAGGAAGTGTAGTCCAGGTAGCTGTGGGAGTCAGTGGGCTTGTAGTAAATATTGGTCATGCTGTACCTGCCCTGGCAGTGTTTGATGGGACAGTGTAGAGGGAGCTTTACTCTGTATCTAACCGGTGCTGGACCTGTCCTGGGAGTGTTTGGTGGGACAATGTAGAGGGAGTTTTACTTCCTATCTAACCCGTGCTGTACCTGCCCTGGGAGTGTTTGATGGGACAGTGTAGAGGGAGTATTACTCTGTATCTAACCCATGCTGTACCTGCCCTGGGAGAGTTTGATGGGAGAGTGTAGAGGGAACTTTATTCTTTTTCTAGCCTGTGCTGCACCTGCCCTGTGAGTGTTTGTGAGGACAGTGTAGAGGGAGCTTTACTCTGTATCTAACCCGTGCTGTACCTGCCCTGGGAGTGTTTGATGGGACAGTGTAGAGGGAGTTTACTCTGTATATATCACGTGCTGCACCTGTACTGGGAGTGCTTGTTGGGGCAGTGTAGAGGGAGCTTTACTCTGTATCTAACCCGTGCTGTACCTGTACTGGGAGTGTTTGAAGGGAAAGTGTAGACGGAGCTTTACTCTGTATCTAACCCGTGCTGTACCTGCCCTGGGAGTGTACGATGGGACAGTGTAGAGGGAGCTTTATGCTGTATCTAACCCGTGCTGTACCTGCCCTGGGAGTCTTTGATGGGACAGTGTAGAGGGAGCTTTACTCTGTATCTAACCGGTGCTGTACCTGCACTGGGAGTGTTTGATGGTATAGTGTAGACTGAGTTTTACTCTGTATCTAACCCATGCTGTACCTGCCCTGGGAGTGTTTGATGGGACAGTGTAGAGGGAGCATTACTCTGTATCTAACCCGTGCTGTACCTGCCCTGCGAGTGTTTGACAGGACAGTGTAGAGGGTACTTTACTCTATATCTAACCCGTGCTGTACGTGTCCTGGGAGTGTTTGATGGGACAGTGTAAAGGGAGCTTTACTCTGTATGTAAACCGTACTGTACCAGCCCTGGAAGTGTTTGATGGATCAGTGTACAGGGAGCTTTACTCTGTATCTAACCCATGCTGTACCTGCCCTGGGAGTGTTTGATGGGAATGTGCAGAGGGAGTTTTATTCTGTATCTAACCCGTGCCGTACCTGCCCTGGCAATGTTTGATGGGACAGTGTAGGGGGTGCTTTACTCTGTATTTAACCCGTGCTGTGCCTGCCCTGGGAGTGTTTGATGGGACAGTGTAGAGGGAGCTTTACTCTGTACCTAACCCGTGCTAAACCTGCCCTGGGATTGTTTGAAGGGTCAGTGTAGAGGGATCTTTACTCTGTATCTAATCCGTGCTGTACCTGCCCTCGGAGTGTTTGATGGGACATTGTAGATGGAGCTTTATTCTGTATCTAACATGTGCTGTTCCTGCCCTGTTAGTATTTGAAGGGACAGTGTAGAGGGAGCTTTACTCTGTATCTAACCCGTGCTGTACCTGCCCTGGGAGTGTTTGATGGGACAGTGTAGAGGGCACATTACTCTGTATCTAACCGGTGCTGTACCTCTCCTGGGAGTGTTTGATGGGACAGTGTAGATGGAGCTTTACTCTGTATGTAAACCGTGCTGTACCTGCCCTGGAGTGTTTGATGGGACAGTGTAGAGGGGGCTTTACTCTGTATCGAACCCGTGCTGTACCTGCCCTTGGAGTGTTTGATGGGACAGAGTAAAGGGAATATTACTGTGTATCTAACCCATGCTGTACCTGCCCTGGGAGTGTTTGATGGGAGAGTGTCGAGGGAGCTTTACTCTTTATCTAACCCGTGCTGTACCTGTCCTGGGAATGTTTGATGAGACAGTGTAGAGGGAGCTTTACTCTGTATCTAACCCGTGCTGTATCTGCCCTGGGAGTGTTTGATGGGACAGTGTAGAGGGAGCTTTACTCTGTATCTAACCCGTGCTGTACCTGCCTTGGGAGTGTTTGATGGGACAGTGTAGAGGGAGCTTTACTCTGTATCTAATGTGTGCTGTAACTGCCCTGGGAGTGTTTGATTGGACAGTGTAGAGGGCACATTACTCTGTATCTAACCGGTGCTGTACCTCTCCTGGGAGTGTTTGATGGGACAGTGTAGATGGAGCTTTACTCTGTATTTAAACCGTGCTGTACCTGCCCTGGAGTGTTTGATGGGACAGTGTAGAGGGGGCTTTACTCTGTATCTAGCCTGTGCTGTAGCTGCCCTGCGAGTGTTTGACAGGACAGTGTAGAGGGAGCTTTACTCTGTATTCAACCTGTGCTGTGCCTGACCTGGGAGTGTTTGATGGGACAGTGTAGAGGGAGATTTACTCTGTATCTCATCCGTGCCGTACCTGCCCTGGGAGTGTTTGATGGGGACAATGTAGAGAGCGCTTTGCTCTGCATCTAACCCGTGCTGTACCTGCCCTGGGAATGTTTGATGGGACAGTGTAGACAGAGCTTTACTCTGCATGTAAACCGTGCTGTCCCTGCCCTGGGAGTGTTTGTTTGGTCAGTTTAGAGGGAGCTTTACTCTGTATATAACCCATGCTGTACCTGACCTGGGAGTGTTTGATGGGACAGTGTAGAGGGAGCTTTACTCTGTATCTAACCCGTGCTGCACCTACCCTGGTAATGTTTGATGGGACAATGTAGAGGGAGCTTTACTCTGTTTCTAACCCGTGCTGTACCTGCCCTGGGAGTGTTTGATGGGATAGTGTAGAGGGAACTTTACTCTGTATCTAGCCTGTGCTGTACCTGCCCTGCGAGTGTTTGACAGGACAGTGTAGAGGGCACTTTACTCTGTATCTAACACGTGCTGTACGTGTCCTGGGAGTGTTTGATGGGATAGTGCAGAGGGAGCTTTACTCTGTATGTAAACCGTGCTGTACCTGCCCTGGAAGTATTTGATGGTTCAGTGTAGAGGGAGTTTTACTCTGTATCTAACCCATGCTGTACCTGTCCTGGGAGTGTTGATGGGTCATTGTAGAGGGAGCTTTACTCTGTATCTAACTCGTGTTGCACCTGCCCTGGGAGTGTTTGATGGGACAGTGCAGAGGGAGCTTTACTCTGTATTTAACCTGTGCTGTGCCTGCCCTGGGAGTGTTTGATGGGACAGTGTAGAGGCAGCTTTACTCTGCACCTAACCCGTGCTAAACCTGCCCTGGGAGTGTTTGATGTGTCATTGTAGAGGGAGCTTTACTCTGTATCTAATTCGTGCTGAACCTGCCCTCGGACTGTTTGATGGGACAGTGTAGATGGAGCTTTATTCTGCATCTAACCTGTGCTGTTCCTGCCCTGGGAGTATTTGATGGGACAGTGTAGAGGGAGCTTTACTCTGTATCTAAACCGTGCTGTACCTGCTTTGGGAGTGTTTGATGGGACAGTGTAGAGGGAGCTTTACTCTGTCTCTAATGCATGCTGTAACTGCCCTGGGAGTGTTTGATGGGACAGGGAAGAGGGCGCATTACTCTGTATCTAACCGGTGCTGTACCTCTTCTGGGAGTGTTTGATTGGACAGTATAGAGGGAGCTTTACTCTGTATTTAACCCGTACTGTACCTGCCCCGGAAATGTTTGATGGGACAGCGTAGATGTAGCTTTACTCTGTATGTAAACCATTCTGTACCTGCCCTGGAGTGTTTGATTGGTCAGTTTAGAGGGAGCTTTACTCTGTATCTAACTCGTGCTGTAACTGCCCTGGGAATGTTTGATGGGAGAGTGTAGAGGGCACATTACTCTGCATCTAACCGGTGCTGGACCTGTCCTGGGAGTGTTTGGTGGGACAATGTAGAGGGAGTTTTACTTCCTATCTAACCCGTGCTGTACCTGCCCTGGGAGTGTTTGATGGGACAGTGTAGGGGGAGATTTTCTCTCTATCTAACCCATGCTGTACCTGCCCTTGGAGTGTTTGATGGGACAGTGTAGAGGGAGTATTACTCTGTATCTAACCCATGCTGTACCTGCCCTGGGAGAGTTTGATGGGAGAGTGTAGAGGGAAATTTATTCTTTTTCTAGCCTGTGCTGCACCTGCCCTGTGAGTGTTTGAGAGGACAGTGTAGAGGGAGCTTTACTCTGTATCTAACCCGTGCTGTACCTGCCCTGGGAGTGTTTGATGGGACAGTGTAGAGGGAGTTTACTCTGTATATAACACGTGCTGCACCTGTACTGGGAGTGCTTGTTGGGGCAGTGTAGAGGGAGCTTTACTCTGTATCTAACCCGTGCTGTACCTGTACTGGGAGTGTTTGAAGGGAAAGTGTAGACGGAGCTTTACTCTGTATCTAACCCGTGCTGTACCTGCCCTGGGAGTGTATGATGGGACAGTGTAGAGGGAGCTTTATGCTGTATCTAACCCGTGCTGTACCTGCCCTGGGAGTCTTTGATGGGACAGTGTAGAGGGAGCTTTACTCTGTATCTAACCGGTGCTGTACCTGCACTGGGAGTGTTTGATGGTATAGTGTAGACTGAGTTTTACTCTGTATCTAACCCATGCTGTACCTGCCCTGGGAGTGTTTGATGGGACAGTGTAGAGGGAGCATTACTCTGTATCTAACCCGTGCTGTACCTGCCCTGTGAGTGTTTGACAGGACAGTGTAGAGGGCACTTTACTCTGTATCTAACCCGTGCTGTACGTGTCCTGGGAGTGTTTGATGGGACAGTGTAAAGGGAGCTTTACTCTGTATGTAAACCGTACTGTACCAGCCCTGGAAGTGTTTGATGGATCAGTGTACAGGGAGCTTTACTCTGTATCTAACCCATGCTGTACCTGCCCTGGGAGTGTTTGATGGGAATGTGCAGAGGGAGTTTTATTCTGTATCTAACCCGTGCCGTACCTGCCCTGGCAGTGTTTGATGGGACAGTGTAGGGGGTGCTTTACTCTGTATTTAACCCGTGCTGTGCCTGCCCTGGGAGTGTTTGATGGGACAGTGTAGAGGGAGCTTTACTCTGTACCTAACCCGTGCTAAACCTGCCCTGGGATTGTTTGAAGGGTCAGTGTAGAGGGATCTTTACTCTGTATCTAATCCGTGCTGTACCTGCCCTCGGAGTGTTTGATGGGACATTGTAGATGGAGCTTTATTCTGTATCTAACATGTGCTGTTCCTGCCCTGTTAGTATTTGAAGGGACAGTGTAGAGGGAGCTTTACTCTGTATCTAACCCGTGCTGTACCTGCCTTGGGAGTGTTTGATGGGACAGTGTAGAGGGAGCTTTACTCTATATCTAATGTGTGCTGTAACTGCCCTGGGAGTGTTTGATGGGACAGTGTAGAGGGCACATTACTCTGTATCTAACCGGTGCTGTACCTCTCCTGGGAGTGTTTGATGGGACAGTGTAGATGGAGCTTTACTCTGTATGTAAACCGTGCTGTACCTGCCCTGGAGTGTTTGATGGGACAGTGTAGAGGGGGCTTTACTCTGTATCGAACCCGTGCTGTACCTGCCCTTGGAGTGTTTGATGGGACAGTGTAAAGGGAATATTACTGTGTATCTAACCCATGCTGTACCTGCCCTGGGAGTGTTTGATGGGAGAGTGTAGAGGGAGCTTTACTCTTTATCTAACCCGTGCTGTACCTGTCCTGGGAGTGTTTGATGAGACAGTGTAGAGGGAGCTTTACTCTGTATCTAACCCGTGCTGTATCTGCCCTGGGAGTGTTTGATGGGACAGTGTAGAGGGAGCTTTACTCTGTATCTAACCCGTGCTGTACCTGCCTTGGGAGTGTTTGATGGGACAGTGTAGAGGGAGCTTTACTCTGTTTCTAATGTGTGCTGTAACTGCCCTGGGAGTGTTTGATTGGACAGTGTAGAGGGCACATTACTCTGTATCTAACCGGTGCTGTACCTCTCCTGGGAGTGTTTGATGGGACAGTGTAGATGGAGCTTTACTCTGTATTTAAACCGTGCTGTACCTGCCCTGGAGTGTTTGATGGGACAGTGTAGAGGGGGCTTTACTCTGTATCTAGCCTGTGCTGTAGCTGCCCTGCGAGTGTTTGACAGGACAGTGTAGAGGGAGCTTTACTCTGTATCTAACCCGTGCTGTACCTTCCCTGGGAGTGTTTGATGGGACATTGTAGAGGGAGCTTTACTCTGTATCTAACCCGTGCTGCACCTGCCCTGGGAGTGTTTGATGGGACAGTGTAGAGGGAGCTTTATTCTGTATCTAACCCGTGCTGTGTCTGCCCTGGGACTGTTTGATGGGACAGTGTAGAGTGAGCTTTACTCTGTATCAACCCATGCTGTACCTGCCCTGGGAGTGTTTGATGGGAGAGTGTAGAGGGAACTTTACTCTGTATGTAAACCGTGCTGTACCTGCCCTGGAAGTGTTTGATGGGTCAGTGTAGAGGGAGCTTTACTCTGTATTCAACCCGTGCTGTGCCTGACCTGGGAGTGTTTGATGGGACAGTGTAGATGGAGCTTTATTCTGTATCTAACCCGTGCTGTATCTGCCCTGGGATTGTTTGAAGAATCAGTGTAGAGGGATCTTTACTTTCTATCTAATCCGTGCCGTACCTGCCCTGGGAGTGTTTGATGGGGACAATGTAGAGGGAGCTTTACTCTGTATGTAACCCGTGCTGTACCTGCCCTGGGAATGTTTGATGGGACAGTGTAGACAGAGCTTTACTCTGCATGTAAACCGTGCTGTACCTGCCCTGGGAGTGTTTGATTGGTCAATTTAGAGGGAGCTTTACTCTGTATCTAACCCATGCTGTACATGCCCTGGGATTGTTGGATGGGACAGTGTAGAGGGAGCTTTACTCTGTATCTAACCCGTGCTGTACCTGCCCTGGGAGTGTTTGATGGGACAGTGTAGAGGGAGCTTTACTCTGTATCTAACCCGTGCTGTACCTGCCCTGGGAGTGTTTGATGGGACAGTGTAGAGGGTGCTTTACTCTGTATCTAACCGGTGCTGTACCTGTCCTGGGAGTGTTTGGTGGGACAATGTAGAGGGAGCATTACTCTGTATCTAACCCGTGCTGTAACTGCCCTTGGAGTGTTTGATGGGAGAGTGTAGAGGGAGCTTTACTTTGTATCTAACCCATGCTGTACCTGCCCTGGGAGTGTTTGATGGGACAGTGCAGAGGCAGCTTTACTCTGAGCCTAACCCGTGCTAAATCTGACCTGGGAATGTTTGATGGGTCATTGGAGAGGGAGCTTTACTCTGTATCTTATCCGTGCTGAAGCTGCCCTCGGAGTGTTTGATGGGACAGTGTAGATGGAGCTTTATTCTGTATCTAACCTGTGCTGTTCCTGCCCTGGGAGTATTTGATGGGACAGTGTAGAGGGAGCTTTACTCTGTATCTAACCCGAGTTGTACCTGCCTTGGGAGTGTTTGATGGGACAGTTTAGAGGGAGCTTTACTCTGTATCTAATGCATGCTGTAACTGCCCCGGGAATGTTTGATGGGACAGTGTAGAGGGCACATTACTCTGTATCTAACCGGTGCTGTACCTCTCCTGGGAGTGTTTGATGGGACAGTGTAGAGGGAGCTTTACTCTGTATTTAACCCATACTGTATCAGCCCCAGAAATGTTTGATGGGTCAGTGTCGATGGAGCTTTACTCTGTATGTAAACCATGCTGTACCTGCCCTGGAGTGTTTGATTGGTCAGTTTAGAGGGAGCTTTACTCTGTATCTAACCCATGCTGTACCTGCCCTGGCAGTGTTTGATGGGACAGTGTAGAGGGAGCTTTACTCTGTACCTAACTCGTGCTGTAACTGCCCTGGGAGTGTTTGATGGGAGAGTGTAGAGGGCACATTACTCTGTATCTAACCGGTGCTGTACCTGTCCTGGGAGTGTTTGGTGGGACAATGTAGATTGAGCTTTACTCTGTATCTAACTCGTGCTGTACCTGCCCTGGGAGTGTTTGATGGGACAGTGTAGGGGGAGATTTACTCTCTATCTAACCCGTGCTGTACCTGCCCTTGGAGTGTTTGATGGGACAGTGTAGAGGGACTATTAATCTGTATCTCACCCATGCTGTACCTGCCCTGGGAGTGTTTGATGGGAGAGTGTAGAGGGAACTTTGCTCTGTATCTAGCCTGTGCTGCACCTGCCCTGCGAATGTTTGACAGGACAGTGTAGAGGGAGCTTTACTCTGTATCTAACCCGTGCTGTACCTCCCCTGGGAGTGTTTGATGGGACAGTGCTGAGGGAGCTTTACTCTATATCTAACCCGTGCTGTACCTGCCCTGGGAGTGTTTGTTGGGACAGTGTAGAGGGAGCTTTACTCTGTATATAACCCGTGCTGTACCTGCCCTGGGAATGTTTGATGGGACAGTGTAGACAGAGCTTTACTCTGCATGTAAACCGTGCTGTACCTGCCCTGGGAGTGTTTGTTTGGTCAGTTTAGAGGGAGCTTTACTCTGTATATAACCCATGCTGTACCTGACCTGGGAGTGTTTGATGGGACAGTGTAGAGGGAGCTTTACTCTGTATCTAACCCGTGCTGCACCTACCCTGGTAATGTTTGATGGGACAATGTAGAGGGAGCTTTACTCTGTTTCTAACCCGTGCTGTACCTGCCCTGGGAGTGTTTGATGGGATAGTGTAGAAGGAACTTTACTCTGTATCTAGCCTGTGCTGTACCTGCCCTGCGAGTGTTTGACAGGACAGTGTAGAGGGCACTTTACTCTGTATCTAACACGTGCTGTACGTGTCCTGGGAGTGTTTGATGGTTCAGTGTAGAGGGAGTTTTACTCTGTATCTAACCCATGCTGTACCTGTCCTGGGAGTGTTGATGGGTCATTGTAGAGGGAGCTTTACTCTGTATCTAACTCGTGTTGCACCTGCCCTGGGAGTGTTTGATGGGACAGTGTAGAGGGAGCTTTACTCTGTATTTAACCTGTGCTGTGCCTGCCCTGGGAGTGTTTGATGGGACAGTGTAGAGGCAGCTTTACTCTGCACCTAACCCGTGCTAAACCTGCCCTGGGAGTGTTTGATGTGTCATTGTAGAGGGAGCTTTACTCTGTATCTAATTCGTGCTGAACCTGCCCTCGGACTGTTTGATGGGACAGTGTAGATGGAGCTTTATTCTGCATCTAACCTGTGCTGTCCCTGCCCTGGGAGTATTTGATGGGACAGTGTAGAGGGAGCTTTACTCTGTATCTAAACCGTGCTGTACCTGCTTTGGGAGTGTTTGATGGGACAGTGTAGAGGGAGCTTTACTCTGTATCTAATGCATGCTGTAACTGCCCTGGGAGTGTTTGATGGGACAGGGAAGAGGGCGCATTACTCTGTATCTAACCGGTGCTGTACCTCATCTGGGAGTGTTTGATTGGACAGTATAGAGGGAGCTTTACTCTGTATTTAACCCGTACTGTACCTGCCCCGGAAATGTTTGATGGGACAGTGTAGATGGAGCTTTACTCTGTATGTAAACCATTCTGTACCTGCCCTGGAGTGTTTGATTGGTCAGTTTAGAGGGAGCTTTACTCTGTATCTAACCCATGCTGTACCTGCCCTGGCAGTGTTTGATGGGACAGTGTAGAGGGAGCTTTACTCTGTATCTAACTCGTGGTGTAACTGCCCTGGGAATGTTTGATGGGAGAGTGTAGAGGGCACATTACTCTGTATCTAACCGGTGCTGGACCTGTCCTGGGAGTGTTTGGTGGGACAATGTAGAGGGAGTTTTACTTCCTATCTAACCCGTGCTGTACCTGCCCTGGGAGTGTTTGATGGGACAGTGTAGAGGGAGTATTACTCTGTATCTAACCCATGCTGTACCTGCCCTGGGAGAGTTTGATGGGAGAGTGTAGAGGGAACTTTATTCTTTTTCTAGCCTGTGCTGCACCTGCCCTGTGAGTGTTTGTGAGGACAGTGTAGAGGGAGCTTTACTCTGTATCTAACCCGTGCTGTACCTGCCCTGGGAGTGTTTGATGGGACAGTGTAGAGGGAGTTTACTCTGTATATATCACGTGCTGCACCTGTACTGGGAGTGCTTGTTGGGGCAGTGTAGAGGGAGCTTTACTCTGTATCTAACCCGTGCTGTACCTGTACTGGGAGTGTTTGAAGGGAAAGTGTAGACGGAGCTTTACTCTGTATCTAACCCGTGCTGTACCTGCCCTGGGAGTGTACGATGGGACAGTGTAGAGGGAGCTTTATGCTGTATCTAACCCGTGCTGTACCTGCCCTGGGAGCCTTTGATGGGACAGTGTAGAGGGAGCTTTACTCTGTATCTAACCGGTGCTGTACCTGCACTGGGAGTGTTTGATGGTATAGTGTAGACTGAGTTTTACTCTGTATCTAACCCATGCTGTACCTGCCCTGGGAGTGTTTGATGGGACAGTGTAGAGGGAGCATTACTCTGTATCTAACCCGTGCTGTACCTGCCCTGCGAGTGTTTGACAGGACAGTGTAGAGGGTACTTTACTCTATATCTAACCCGTGCTGTACGTGTCCTGGGAGTGTTTGATGGGACAGTGTAAAGGGAGCTTTACTCTGTATGTAAACCGTACTGTACCAGCCCTGGAAGTGTTTGATGGATCAGTGTACAGGGAGCTTTACTCTGTATCTAACCCATGCTGTACCTGCCCTGGGAGTGTTTGATGGGAATGTGCAGAGGGAGTTTTATTCTGTATCTAACCCGTGCCGTACCTGCCCTGGCAGTGTTTGATGGGACAGTGTAGGGGGTGCTTTACTCTGTATTTAACCCGTGCTGTGCCTGCCCTGGGAGTGTTTGATGGGACAGTGTAGAGGGAGCTTTACTCTGTACCTAACCCGTGCTAAACCTGCCCTGGGATTGTTTGAAGGGTCAGTGTAGAGGGATCTTTACTCTGTATCTAATCCGTGCTGTACCTGCCCTCGGAGTGTTTGATGGGACATTGTAGATGAAGCTTTATTCTGTATCTAACATGTGCTGTTCCTGCCCTGTTAGTATTTGAAGGGACAGTGTAGAGGGAGCTTTACTCTGTATCTAACCCGTGCTGTACCTGCCTTGGGAGTGTTTGATGGGACAGTGTAGAGGGAGCTTTACTCTATATCTAATGTGTGCTGTAACTGCCCTGGGAGTGTTTGATGGGACAGTGTAGAGGGCACATTACTCTGTATCTAACCGGTGCTGTACCTCTCCTGGGAGTGTTTGATGGGACAGTGTAGATGGAGCTTTACTCTGTATGTAAACCGTGCTGTACCTGCCCTGGAGTGTTTGATGGGACAGTGTAGAGGGGGCTTTACTCTGTATCGAACCCGTGCTGTACCTGCCCTTGGAGTGTTTGATGGGACAGTGTAAAGGGAATATTACTGTGTATCTAACCCATGCTGTACCTGCCCTGGGAGTGTTTGATGGGAGAGTGTAGAGGGAGCTTTACTCTTTATCTAACCCGTGCTGTACCTGTCCTGGGAGTGTTTGATGAGACAGTGTAGAGGGAGCTTTACTCTGTATCTAACCCGTGCTGTATCTGCCCTGGGAGTGTTTGATGGGACAGTGTAGAGGGAGCTTTACTCTGTATCTAACCCGTGCTGTACCTGCCTTGGGAGTGTTTGATGGGACAGTGTAGAGGGAGCTTTACTCTGTTTCTAATGTGTGCTGTAACTGCCCTGGGAGTGTTTGATTGGACAGTGTAGAGGGCACATTACTCTGTATCTAACCGGTGCTGTACCTCTCCTGGGAGTGTTTGATGGGACAGTGTAGATGGAGCTTTACTCTGTATTTAAACCGTGCTGTACCTGCCCTGGAGTGTTTGATGGGACAGTGTAGAGGGGGCTTTACTCTGTATCTAGCCTGTGCTGTAGCTGCCCTGCGAGTGTTTGACAGGACAGTGTAGAGGGAGCTTTACTCTGTATCTAACCCGTGCTGTACCTTCCCTGGGAGTGTTTGATGGGACATTGTAGAGGGAGCTTTACTCTGTATCTAACCCGTGCTGCACCTGCCCTGGGAGTGTTTGATGGGACAGTGTAGAGGGAGCTTTATTCTGTATCTAACCCGTGCTGTGTCTGCCCTGGGACTGTTTGATGGGAGAGTGTAGAGTGAGCTTTACTCTGTATCAACCCATGCTGTACCTGCCCTGGGAGTGTTTGATGGGAGAGTGTAGAGGGAACTTTACTCTGTATGTAAACCGTGCTGTACCTGCCCTGGAAGTGTTTGATGGGTCAGTGTAGAGGGAGCTTTACTCTGTATTCAACCCGTGCTGTGCCTGACCTGGGAGTGTTTGATGGGACAGTGTAGATGGAGCTTTATTCTGTATCTAACCCGTGCTGTATCTGCCCTGGGATTGTTTGAAGAATCAGTGTAGAGGGATCTTTACTTTCTATCTAATCCGTGCCGTACCTGCCCTGGGAGTGTTTGATGGGGACAATGTAGAGGGAGCTTTACTCTGTATGTAACCCGTGCTGTACCTGCCCTGGGAATGTTTGATGGGACAGTGTAGACAGAGCTTTACTCTGCATGTAAACCGTGCTGTACCTGCCCTGGGAGTGTTTGATTGGTCAATTTAGAGGGAGCTTTACTCTGTATCTAACCCATGCTGTACATGCCCTGGGATTGTTTGATGGGACAGTGTAGAGGGAGCTTTACTCTGTATCTAACCCGTGCTGTACCTGCCCTGGGAGTGTTTGATGGGACAGTGTAGAGGGTGCTTTACTCTGTATCTAACCGGTGCTGTACCTGTCCTGGGAGTGTTTGGTGGGACAATGTAGAGGGAGCATTACTCTGTATCTAACCCGTGCTGTAACTGCCCTTGGAGTGTTTGATGGGAGAGTGTAGAGGGAGCTTTACTTTGTATCTAACCCATGCTGTACCTGCCCTGGGAGTGTTTGATGGGACAGTGCAGAGGCAGCTTTACTCTGAGCCTAACCCGTGCTAAATCTGACCTGGGAATGTTTGATGGGTCATTGGAGAGGGAGCTTTACTCTGTATCTTATCCGTGCTGAAGCTGCCCTCGGAGTGTTTGATGGGACAGTGTAGATGGAGCTTTACTCTGTATGTAAACCGTACTGTACCAGCCCTGGAAGTGTTTGATGGATCAGTGTACAGGGAGCTTTACTCTGTATCTAACCCATGCTGTACCTGCCCTGGGAGTGTTTGATGGGAATGTGCAGAGGGAGTTTTATTCTGTATCTAACCCGTGCCGTACCTGCCCTGGCAGTGTTTGATGGGACAGTGTAGGGGGTGCTTTACTCTGTATTTAACCCGTGCTGTGCCTGCCCTGGGAGTGTTTGATGGGACAGTGTAGAGGGAGCTTTACTCTGTACCTAACCCGTGCTAAACCTGCCCTGGGATTGTTTGAAGGGTCAGTGTAGAGGGATCTTTACTCTGTATCTAATCCGTGCTGTACCTGCCCTCGGAGTGTTTGATGGGACATTGTAGATGGAGCTTTATTCTGTATCTAACATGTGCTGTTCCTGCCCTGTTAGTATTTGAAGGGACAGTGTAGAGGGAGCTTTACTCTGTATCTAACCCGTGCTGTACCTGCCCTGGGAGTGTTTGATGGGACAGTGTAGAGGGCACATTACTCTGTATCTAACCGGTGCTGTACCTCTCCTGGGAGTGTTTGATGGGACAGTGTAGATGGAGCTTTACTCTGTATGTAAACCGTGCTGTACCTGCCCTGGAGTGTTTGATGGGACAGTGTAGAGGGGGCTTTACTCTGTATCGAACCCGTGCTGTACCTGCCCTTGGAGTGTTTGATGGGACAGTGTAAAGGGAATATTACTGTGTATCTAACCCATGCTGTACCTGCCCTGGGAGTGTTTGATGGGAGAGTTTCGAGGGAGCTTTACTCTTTATCTAACCCGTGCTGTACCTGTCCTGGGAATGTTTGATGAGACAGTGTAGAGGGAGCTTTACTCTGTATCTAACCCGTGCTGTATCTGCCCTGGGAGTGTTTGATGGGACAGTGTAGAGGGAGCTTTACTCTGTATCTAACCCGTGCTGTACCTGCCTTGGGAGTGTTTGATGGGACAGTGTAGAGGGAGCTTTACTCTGTATCTAATGTG
The DNA here is from genome assembly GCF_052327205.1 of Somniosus microcephalus. Taxonomy (NCBI): domain Eukaryota; kingdom Metazoa; phylum Chordata; class Chondrichthyes; order Squaliformes; family Somniosidae; genus Somniosus; species Somniosus microcephalus. The sequence goes on along the minus strand of NC_140991.1, from coordinate 6,466,409 downwards.
TGCTGTAACTGCCCTGGGAGTGTTTGATTGGACAGTGTAGAGGGCACATTACTCTGTATCTAACCGGTGCTGTACCTCTCCTGGGAGTGTTTGATGGGACAGTGTAGATGGAGCTTTACTCTGTATTTAAACCGTGCTGTACCTGCCCTGGAGTGTTTGATGGGACAGTGTAGAGGGGGCTTTACTCTGTATCTAGCCTGTGCTGTAGCTGCCCTGCGAGTGTTTGACAGGACAGTGTAGAGGGAGCTTTACTCTGTATTCAACCTGTGCTGTGCCTGACCTGGGAGTGTTTGATGGGACAGTGTAGAGGGAGATTTACTCTGTATCTCATCCGTGCCGTACCTGCCCTGGGAGTGTTTGATGGGGACAATGTAGAGAGCGCTTTGCTCTGCATCTAACCCGTGCTGTACCTGCCCTGGGAATGTTTGATGGGACAGTGTAGACAGAGCTTTACTCTGCATGTAAACCGTGCTGTCCCTGCCCTGGGAGTGTTTGTTTGGTCAGTTTAGAGGGAGCTTTACTCTGTATATAACCCATGCTGTACCTGACCTGGGAGTGTTTGATGGGACAGTGTAGAGGGAGCTTTACTCTGTATCTAACCCATGCTGCACCTACCCTGGTAATGTTTGATGGGACAATGTAGAGGGAGCTTTACTCTGTTTCTAACCCGTGCTGTACCTGCCCTGGGAGTGTTTGATGGGACAGTGTAGAGGGTGCTTTACTCTGTATCTAGCCTGTGCTGTACCTGCCCTGCGAGTGTTTGACAGGACAGTGTAGAGGGCACTTTACTCTGTATCTAACACGTGCTGTACGTGTCCTGGGAGTGTTTGATGGGATAGTGTAGAGGGAGCTTTACTCTGTATGTAAACCGTGCTGTACCTGCCCTGGAAGTATTTGATGGTTCAGTGTAGAGGGAGTTTTACTCTGTATCTAACCCATGCTGTACCTGTCCTGGGAGTGTTGATGGGTCATTGTAGAGGGAGCTTTACTCTGTATCTAACTCGTGTTGCACCTGCCCTGGGAGTGTTTGATGGGACAGTGCAGAGGGAGCTTTACTCTGTATTTAACCTGTGCTGTGCCTGCCCTGGGAGTGTTTGATGGGACAGTGTAGAGGCAGCTTTACTCTGCACCTAACCCGTGCTAAACCTGCCCTGGGAGTGTTTGATGTGTCATTGTAGAGGGAGCTTTACTCTGTATCTAATTCATGCTGAAGCTGCCCTCGGACTGTTTGATGGGACAGTGTAGATGGAGCTTTATTCTGCATCTAACCTGTGCTGTTCCTGCCCTGGGAGTATTTGATGGGACAGTGTAGAGGGAGCTTTACTCTGTATCTAAACCGTGCTGTACCTGCTTTGGGAGTGTTTGATGGGACAGTGTAGAGGGAGCTTTACTCTGTCTCTAATGCATGCTGTAACTGCCCTGGGAGTGTTTGATGGGACAGGGAAGAGGGCGCATTACTCTGTATCTAACCGGTGCTGTACCTCTTCTGGGAGTGTTTGATTGGACAGTATAGAGGGAGCTTTACTCTGTATTTAACCCGTACTGTACCTGCCCCGGAAATGTTTGATGGGACAGTGTAGATGGAGCTTTACTCTGTATGTAAACCATTCTGTACCTGCCCTGGAGTGTTTGATTGGTCAGTTTAGAGGGAGCTTTACTCTGTATCTAACTCGTGCTGTAACTGCCCTGGGAATGTTTGATGGGAGAGTGTAGAGGGCACATTACTCTGCATCTAACCGGTGCTGGACCTGTCCTGGGAGTGTTTGGTGGGACAATGTAGAGGGAGTTTTACTTCCTATCTAACCCGTGCTGTACCTGCCCTGGGAGTGTTTGATGGGACAGTGTAGGGGGAGATTTTCTCTCTATCTAACCCATGCTGTACCTGCCCTTGGAGTGTTTGATGGGACAGTGTAGAGGGAGTATTACTCTGTATCTAACCCATGCTGTACCTGCCCTGGGAGAGTTTGATGGGAGAGTGTAGAGGGAACTTTATTCTTTTTCTAGCCTGTGCTGCACCTGCCCTGTGAGTGTTTGAGAGGACAGTGTAGAGGGAGCTTTACTCTGTATCTAACCCGTGCTGTACCTGCCCTCGGAGTGTTTGATGGGACAGTGTAGAGGGAGTTTACTCTGTATATAACACGTGCTGCACCTGTACTGGGAGTGCTTGTTGGGGCAGTGTAGAGGGAGCTTTACTCTGTATCTAACCCGTGCTGTACCTGTACTGGGAGTGTTTGAAGGGAAAGTGTAGACGGAGCTTTACTCTGTATCTAACCCGTGCTGTACCTGCCCTGGGAGTGTATGATGGGACAGTGTAGAGGGAGCTTTATGCTGTATCTAACCCGTGCTGTACCTGCCCTGGGAGTCTTTGATGGGACAGTGTAGAGGGAGCTTTACTCTGTATCTAACCGGTGCTGTACCTGCACTGGGAGTGTTTGATGGTATAGTGTAGACTGAGTTTTACTCTGTATCTAACCCATGCTGTACCTGCCCTGGGAGTGTTTGATGGGACAGTGTAGAGGGAGCATTACTCTGTATCTAACCCGTGCTGTACCTGCCCTGCGAGTGTTTGACAGGACAGTGTAGAGGGCACTTTACTCTGTATCTAACCCGTGCTGTACGTGTCCTGGGAGTGTTTGATGGGACAGTGTAAAGGGAGCTTTACTCTGTATGTAAACCGTACTGTACCAGCCCTGGAAGTGTTTGATGGATCAGTGTACAGGGAGCTTTACTCTGTATCTAACCCATGCTGTACCTGCCCTGGGAGTGTTTGATGGGAATGTGCAGAGGGAGTTTTATTCTGTATCTAACCCGTGCCGTACCTGCCCTGGCAGTGTTTGATGGGGCAGTGTAGGGGGTGCTTTACTCTGTATTTAACCCGTGCTGTGCCTGCCCTGGGAGTGTTTGATGGGACAGTGTAGAGGGAGCTTTACTCTGTACCTAACCCGTGCTAAACCTGCCCTGGGATTGTTTGAAGGGTCAGTGTAGAGGGATCTTTACTCTGTATCTAATCCGTGCTGTACCTGCCCTCGGAGTGTTTGATGGGACATTGTAGATGGAGCTTTATTCTGTATCTAACATGTGCTGTTCCTGCCCTGTTAGTATTTGAAGGGACAGTGTAGAGGGAGCTTTACTCTGTATCTAACCCGTGCTGTACCTGCCTTGGGAGTGTTTGATGGGACAGTGTAGAGGGAGCTTTACTCTATATCTAATGTGTGCTGTAACTGCCCTGGGAGTGTTTGATGGGACAGTGTAGAGGGCACATTACTCTGTATCTAACCGGTGCTGTACCTCTCCTGGGAGTGTTTGATGGGACAGTGTAGATGGAGCTTTACTCTGTATGTAAACCGTGCTGTACCTGCCCTGGAGTGTTTGATGGGACAGTGTAGAGGGGGCTTTACTCTGTATCGAACCCGTGCTGTACCTGCCCTTGGAGTGTTTGATGGGACAGTGTAAAGGGAATATTACTGTGTATCTAACCCATGCTGTACCTGCCCTGGGAGTGTTTGATGGGAGAGTGTAGAGGGAGCTTTACTCTTTATCTAACCCGTGCTGTACCTGTCCTGGGAGTGTTTGATGAGACAGTGTAGAGGGAGCTTTACTCTGTATCTAACCCGTGCTGTATCTGCCCTGGGAGTGTTTGATGGGACAGTGTAGAGGGAGCTTTACTCTGTATCTAACCCGTGCTGTACCTGCCTTGGGAGTAACATAGTAACATAGAGATAGGAACAGGAGTAGGCCATTCGGCCCTTCGAGCCTGCTCCGCCATTCAATGAGATCATGGCTGATCTTCGTCTGAGATCATAGCTGATCTTACCAGTTCAGTACCCCGTCCCCGCCTTTTCTCCATAACCCTTAATCCCCTTAGCCTTCAGAAATATATCCAATTCTCTCTTGAAAATATTTATTGAATTAGCCTTCACAGCCCTCTGTGGCAGGGAATTCCACAGGCTCCCACTCTTTGAGTGAAGAAATTCTTCCTCATCTCTGTTTTAAATGATGGGAGTGTTTGATGGGACAGTGTAGAGGGAGCTTTACTCTGTATCTAATGTGTGCTGTAACTGCCCTGGGAGTGTTTGATTGGACAGTGTAGAGGGCACATTACTCTGTATCTAACCGGTGCTGTACCTCTCCTGGGAGTGTTTGATGGGACAGTGTAGATGGAGCTTTACTCTGTATTTAAACCGTGCTGTACCTGCCCTGGAGTGTTTGATGGGACAGTGTAGAGGGGGCTTTACTCTGTATCTAGCCTGTGCTGTAGCTGCCCTGCGAGTGTTTGACAGGACAGTGTAGAGGGAGCTTTACTCTGTATCTAACCCGTGCTGTACCTTCCCTGGGAGTGTTTGATGGGACATTGTAGAGGGAGCTTCACTCTGTATCTAACCCGTGCTGCACCTGCCCTGGGAGTGTTTGATGGGACAGTGTAGAGGGAGCTTTATTCTGTATCTAACCCGTGCTGTGTCTGCCCTGGGACTGTTTGATGGGACAGTGTAGAGTGAGCTTTACTCTGTATCAACCCATGCTGTACCTGCCCTGGGAGTGTTTGATGGGAGAGTGTAGAGGGAACTTTACTCTGTATCTAACCCGTGCTGTACCTGCCCTGGGAGTGTTTGATGGGAGAGTGTAGAGGGAACTTTACTCTGTATGTAAACCGTGCTGTACCTGCCCTGGAAGTGTTTGATGGGTCAGTGTAGATGGAGCTTTATTCTGTATCTAACCCGTGCTGTATCTGCCCTGGGATTGTTTGAAGAATCAGTGTAGAGGGATCTTTACTTTCTATCTAATCCGTGCCGTACCTGCCCTGGGAGTGTTTGATGGGGACAATGTAGAGGGAGCTTTACTCTGTATGTAACCCGTGCTGTACCTGCCCTGGGAATGTTTGATGGGACAGTGTAGACAGAGCTTTACTCTGCATGTAAACCGTGCTGTACCTGCCCTGGGAGTGTTTGATTGGTCAATTTAGAGGGAGCATTACTCTGTATCTAACCCATGCTGTACATGCCCTGGGATTGTTGAATGGGACAGTGTAGAGGGAGCTTTACTCTGTATCTAACCCGTGCTGTACCTGCCCTGGGAGTGTTTGATGGGACAGTGTAGAGGGTGCTTTACTCTGTATCTAACCGGTGCTGTACCTGTCCTGGGAGTGTTTGGTGGGACAATGTAGAGGGAGCATTACTCTGTATCTAACCCGTGCTGTAACTGCCCTTGGAGTGTTTGATGGGAGAGTGTAGAGGGAGCTTTACTTTGTATCTAACCCATGCTGTACCTGCCCTGGGAGTGTTTGATGGGACAGTGCAGAGGCAGCTTTACTCTGAGCCTAACCCGTGCTAAATCTGACCTGGGAATGTTTGATGGGTCATTGGAGAGGGAGCTTTACTCTGTATCTTATCCGTGCTGAAGCTGCCCTCGGAGTGTTTGATGGGACAGTGTAGATGGAGCTTTATTCTGTATCTAACCTGTGCTGTTCCTGCCCTGGGAGTATTTGATGGGACAGTGTAGAGGGAGCTTTACTCTGTATCTAACCCGAGTTGTACCTGCCTTGGGAGTGTTTGATGGGACAGTTTAGAGGGAGCTTTACTCTGTATCTAATGCATGCTGTAACTGCCCCGGGAATGTTTGATGGGACAGTGTAGAGGGCACATTACTCTGTATCTAACCGGTGCTGTACCTCTCCTGGGAGTGTTTGATGGGACAGTGTAGAGGGAGCTTTACTCTGTATTTAACCCATACTGTATCAGCCCCAGAAATGTTTGATGGGTCAGTGTAGATGGAGCTTTACTCTGTATGTAAACCATGCTGTACCTGCCCTGGCAGTGTTTGATGGGACAGTGTAGAGGGAGCTTTACTCTGTACCTAACTCGTGCTGTAACTGCCCTGGGAGTGTTTGATGGGAGAGCGTAGAGGGCACATTACTCTGTATCTAACCGGTGCTGTACCTGTCCTGGGAGTGTTTGGTGGGACAATGTAGATTGAGCTTTACTCTGTATGTAAACCGTGCTGTACCTGTACTGGGAGTGCTTGATGGGAAAGTGTAGAGGGAGCTTTACTCTGTATCTAACCTGTGCTGCACCTGCCCTGGGAGTGTTTAATGGGACAGTGTAGAGGGAGCTTTACTCTGCATCTAACCCGTGCTGTACCTGCCCTGGGAGTGTACGATGGGACAGTTTAGAGGGAGCTTTATTCTGTATCTAACCCATGCTGTACCTGCCCTGGGAGTCGTTGATGGGACAGTGTAGAGGGAGCTTTACTCTGTTTCTAACCCGTGCTGTACCTGCCCTGGGAGTGTATGATGGGACAGTGTAGAGGGAGCTTTACTCTGTATCTAACCAATGCTGTACCTGTACTGGGAGTGTTTGATGTGATAGTGTAGACTGCGTTTTACTCTGTATCTAACCTGTGCTGTACCTGCCCTGGGAGTATTTGATGGGACAGTGTAGAGGGAATTTTACTCTGTATCTAACCCGTGCTGTACCTGCCCTTGGATTGTTTGATGGGACAGTGTAGAGGGACTTTTACTCTGTATCTAACCCATGCTGTACCTGCCCTGTGAGTGTTTGATGGGAGCGTGTAGAGGCAACTTTACTCTGTATCTAGCCTGTGCTGTACCTGCCCTGCGAGTTTTTGGCAGGACAGTGTAGAGGGCACTTTACTCTGTATCTAACTCGTGCTGTACGTGTCCTGGGAGTGTTTGATGGGACAGTGTAAAGGGAGATTTATTCTTTATCTAACCCGTGCCGTACCTGCCCTGGCAGTGTTTGATGGGACAGTGTAGGGGGAGCTTTACTCTGTATTTAACCTGTGCTGTGCCTGCCCTGGGAGTGTTTGATGGGACAGTGCAGAGGGAATTTTACTCGATACCTAACCCATGATAAACCTGCCCTAGGATTGTTTGAAGGGTCAGTGTAGAGGGATCTTTACTCTGTATCTAATCCGTGCTGTACCTTCCCTCGGAGTATTTGGTGGGACAGTGTAGATGGCGCTTTATTCTGTATCTAAACTGTGCTGTTCCTGCCCTGTTAGTATTTGAAGGGACAGTGTAGAGGGAGCTTTACTCTGTATCTAACCCGTGCTGCACCTGCCCTGGGAGTGTTGGATGGGACAGTGTGGAGGGCACATTACTCTGTATCTATCCGGTGCTGTACCTGTCCTGGGAGTGTTTGGTGGGACAATGTAGAGGGAGCTTTACTCTGTATCTAACCCGTGCTATACCTGCCCTGGGAGTGTTTGATGAGACAGTGTAGAGGGAGCTTTACTCTGTATCTAACCCGTGCTGTATCTGCCCTAGGAGTGTTTGATGGGACAATGTAGATGGAGCTTTACTCTGTATGTAAACCGTGCTGTACCTGCCCTGGAGTGTTTGGTTGGTCAGTTCAGAGGGAGCTTTACTCTGTATCTAACCCATGCTGTACCTGCCCTGGCAGTGTTTGATGGGACAGTGTAGAGGGAGCTTTACTCTGTATCTAACTCGTGCTGTAACTGCCCTGGGAGTGTTTGATGGGAGAATGTAGAGGGCACATTACTCTGTATCTAACCGGTGCTGTAGCTGTCCTGGGAGTGTTTGGTGAGACAATGTAGATTGAGCTTTACTCTGTATCTAACTCGTGCTGTACCTGCCCTGGGAGTGTTTGATGGGACAGTGTAGGGGGAGATTTACTCTCTATCTAACCCGTGCTGTACCTGCCCTTGGAGTGTTTGATGGGACAGTGTAGAGGGACTATTACTCTGTATCTAACCCATGCTGTACCTGCCCTGGGAGTGTTTGATGGGAGAGTGTAGAGGGAACTTTACTCTGTATCTAGCCTGTGCTGCACCTGCCCTGCGAATGTTTGACAGGACAGTGTAGAGGGAGCTTTACTCTGTATCTAACCCGTGCTGTACCTCCCCTGGGAGTGTTTGATGGGACAGTGCTGAGGGAGCTTTACTCTATATCTAACCCGTGCTGTACCTGCCCTGGGAGTGTTTGTTGGGACAGTGTAGAGGGAGCTTTACTCTGTATATAACACGTGCTGTACCTGTACTGTGAGTGTTTGACAGGACAGTGTAGAGGGAGCTTTACTCTGTATCTAACCCATGCTGTACCTCCCCTGGGAGTGTTTGATGGGACAGTGCTGAGGGAGCTTTACGCTGTATCTAACCCGTGCTGTACCTGCCCTGGGAGTGTTTGATGGGACAGTGTAGAGGGAGCTTTACTCTGTATCTAACCCGTGCTGTACCTGTACTGGGAGTGCTTGATGGGAAAGTGTAGAGGGAGCTTTACTCTGTATCTAACCTGTGCTGCACCTGCCCTGGGAGTGTTTAATGGGACAGTGTAGAGGGAGCTTTACTCTGCATCTAACCCGTGTTGTACCTGCCCTGGGAGTGTACGATGGGACAGTGTAGAGGGAGCTTTACTCTGTATATAACACGTGCTGTACCTGTACTGTGAGTGTTTGTTGGGACAGTGTAGAGGGAGCTTTACTCTGTATCTAACCCGTGCTGTACCTGTACTGGGAGTGTTTGATGGGAAAGTGTAGAGGGAGCTTTACTCTGTATCTAACCTGTGCTGCACCTGCCCTGGGAGTGTTTAATGGGACAGTGTAGAGGGAGCTTTACTCTGCATCTAACCCGTGCTGTACCTGCCCTGGGAGTGTACAATGGGACAGTTTAGATGGAGCTTTATTCTGTATCTAACCCATGCTGTACCTGCCCTGGGAGTCTTTGATGGGACAGTGTAGAGGGCACATTACTCTGTATCTATCCGGTGCTGTACCTGTCCTGGGAGTGTTTGGTGGGACAATGTAGAGGGAGCTTTACTCTGTATCTAACCCGTGCTGTACATGTCCTGGGAGTGTTTGATGGGACAGTGTAGAGGGAGCTTTATTCTGTATCTCACCCGTGCCGTACCTGCCCTGGCAGTGTTTGATGGGACAGTGTAGGGGGAGCTTTACTCTGTATTTAACCTGTGCTGTGCCTGCCCTGGGAGTGTTTGATGGGACAGTGTAGAGGGAAATTTACTCTGTACCTAACCCATGCTAAACCTGCCCTAGGATTGTTTGAAGGGTCAGTGTAGAGGGATCTTTACTCTGTATCTAATCCGTGCTGTACCTGCCCTCTGAGTATTTGGTGGGACAGTGTAGATGGAGCTTTATTCTGTATCTAACCTGTGCTGTTCCTGCCCTGTTAGTATTTGAAGGGACAGTGTAGAGGTAGCTTTACTCTGTATCTAACCCGTGCTGTACCTGCCCTGGGAGTGTTTGATGGGACAGTGTAGAGGTCACATTACTCTGTATCTATCCGGTGCTGTACCTCCCCTGGGAGTATTTGATGGGACAGTGTAGAGGGAGCTTTACTCTGTATCTAATCCGTGCTGTACCTGCCCTTGGATTGTTTGATGGGACAGTGTAGAGGGACTTTTACTCTGTATCTAACCCATGCTGTCCCTGCCCTGTGAGTGTTTGATGGGAGCGTGTAGAGGCAACTTTACTCTGTATCTAGCCTGTGCTGTACCTGCCCTGCGAGTTTTTGACAGGACAGTGTAGAGGGCACTTTACTCTGTATCTAACCCGTGCTGTACGTGTCCTGGGAGTGTTTGATGGGACAGTGTAAAGGGAGCTTTACTCTGTATGTAAACCGTGCTGTACCTGCCCTGGAAGTGTTTGATGGGTCAGTTTAGAGGGAGCTTTACTCTGTACCGAACCCATGCTGTACCTGCCCTGGGAGTGTTTGATGGGACAGTGTAGAGGGAGCTTTATTCTTTATGTAACCGGTGCCGTACCTGCCGTGGCAGTGTTTGATGGGACAGTGTAGGGGGAGCTTTACTCTGTATTTAACCTGTGCTGTGCCTGCCCTGGGAGTGTTTGATGGGACAGTGTAGAGGGAATTTTACTCTGTACCTAACCCATGCTAAACCTGCCCTAGGATTGTTTGAAGGGTCAGTGTAGAGGGATCTTTACTCTGTATCTAATCCGTGCCGTACCTGCCCTGGGAGTGTTTGATGGGACAGTGTAGATGGCACATTACTCTGTATCTATCCGGTGCTGTACCTGTCCTGGGAGTGTTTGGTGGGACAATGTAGAGGGAGCTTTACTCTGTATCTAACCCGTGCTATACCTGCCCTGGGAGTGTTTGATGGGACAGTGTAGAGGGGGCTTTACTCTGTATCTAACCCGTGCTATACCTGCCCTGGGAGTGTTTGATGAGACAGTGTAGAGGGAGCTTTATTCTGTATCTAACCCGTGCTGTATCTGCCCTAGGAGTGTTTGATGGGACAATGTAGATGGAGCTTTACTCTGTATGTAAACCGTGCTGTACCTGCCCTGGAGTGTTTGATTGGTCAGTTCAGAGGGAGCTTTACTCTGTATCTAACCCATGCTGTACCTGCCCTGGCAGTGTTTGATGGGACAGTGTAGAGGGAGCTTTACTCTGTATCTAACTCGTGCTGTAACTGCCCTGGGAGTGTTTGATGGGAGAGTGTAGAGGGCACATTACTCTGTATCTAACCGGTGCTGTAGCTGTCCTGGGAGTGTTTGGTGAGACAATGTAGATTGAGCTTTACTCTGTATCTAACTCGTGCTGTACCTGCCCTGGGAGTGTTTGATGGGACAGTGTAGGGGGAGATTTACTCTCTATCTAACCCGTGCTGTACCTGCCCTTGGAGTGTTTGATGGGACAGTGTAGAGGGACTATTAATCTGTATCTCACCCATGCTGTACCTGCCCTGGGAGTGTTTGATGGGAGAGTGTAGAGGGAACTTTACTCTGTATCTAGCCTGTGCTGCACCTGCCCTGCGAATGTTTGACAGGACAGTGTAGAGGGAGCTTTACGCTGTATCTAACCCGTGCTGTACATCCCCTGGGAGTGTTTGATGGGACAGTGCTGAGGGAGCTTTACTCTATATCTAACCCGTGCTGTACCTGCCCTGGGAGTGTTTGTTGGGACAGTGTAGAGGGAGCTTTACTCTGTATATAACACGTGCTGTACCTGTACTGTGAGTGTTTGACAGGACAGTGTAGAGGGAGCTTTACTCTGTATCTAACCCATGCTGTACCTCCCCTGGGAGTGTTTGATGGGACAGTGCTGAGGGAGCTTTACGCTGTATCTAACCCGTGCTGTACCTGCCCTGGGAGTGTTTGATGGGACAGTGCAGAGGGAGCTTTACTCTGTATCTAACCCGTGCTGTACCTGTACTGGGAGTGCTTGATGGGAAAGTGTAGAGGGAGCTTTACTCTGTATCTAACCTGTGCTGCACCTGCCCTGGGAGTGTTTAATGGGACAGTGTAGAGGGAGCTTTACTCTGCATCTAACCCGTGCTGTACCTGCCCTGGGAGTGTACGATGGGACAGTTTAGAGGGAGCTTTATTCTGTATCTAACCCATGCTGTACCTGCCCTGGGAGTCTTTGATGGGACAGTGTAGAGGGAGCTTTACTCTGTTTCTAACCCGTGCTGTACCTGCCCTGGGAGTGTATGATGGGACAGTGTAGAGGGAGCTTTACTTTGTATCTAACCAGTGCTGTACCTGTACTGGGAGTGTTTGATGTGATAGTGTAGACTGCGTTTTACTCTGTATCTAACCTGTGCTGTACCTGCCCTGGGAGAATTTGATGGGACAGTGTAGAGGGAATTTTACTCTGTATCTAACCCGTGCTGTACCTGCCCTTGGATTGTTTGATGGGACAGTGTAGAGGGACTTTTACTCTGTATCTAACCCATGCTGTACCTGCCCTGTGAGTGTTTGATGGGAGCGTGTAGAGGCAACTTTACTCTGTATCTAGCCTGTGCTGTACCTGCCCTGCGAGTTTTTGACAGGACAGTGTAGAGGGCACTTTACTCTGTATCTAACTCGTGCTGTACGTGTCCTGGGAGTGTTTGATGGGACAGTGTAAAGGGAGCTTTACTCTGTATGTAAACCGTGCTGTACCTGCCCTGGAAGTGTTTGATGGGTCAGTGTAGAGGGAGCTTTACTCTGTACCTAACCCATGCTGTAGCTGCCTTGGGAGTGTTTGATGGGACAGTGTCGAGGGAGATTTATTCTTTATCTAACCCGTGCCGTACCTGCCCTGGCAGTGTTTGATGGGACAGTGTAGGGGGAGCTTTACTCTGTATTTCACCTGTGCTGTGCCTGCCCTGGGAGTGTTTGATGGGACAGTGTAGAGGGAATTTTCCTCGATACCTAACCCATGCTAAACCTGCCCTAGGATTGTTTGAAGGGTCAGTGTAGAGGGATCTTTACTCTGTATCTAACCCATGCTGTACCTGCCCTGTGAGTGTTTGATGGGAGCGTGTAGAGGCAACTTTACTCTGTATCTAGCCTGTGCTGTACCTGCCCTGCGAGTTTTTGACAGGACAATGTAGAGGGCACTTTACTCTGTATCTAACTCGTGCTGTACGTGTCCGGGGAGTGTTTGATGGGACAGTGTAAAGGGAGCTTTACTCTGTATGTAAACCGTGCTGTACCTGCCCTGGAAGTGTTTGATGGGTCAGTGTAGAGAGAGCTTTACTCTGTACCTAACCCATGCTGTACCTGCCCTGGGAGTGTTTGATGGGACAGTGTCGAGGGAGATTTATTCTTTATCTAACCCGTGCCGTACCTGCCCTGGCAGTGTTTGATGGGACAGTGTAGGGGGAGCTTTACTCTGTATTTAACCTGTGCTGTGCCTGCCCTGGGAGTGTTTGATGGGACAGTGTAGAGGGAATTTTACTCGATACCTAACCCATGCGAAACCTGCCCTAGGATTGTTTGAAGGGTCAGTGTAGAGGGATCTTTACTCTGTATCTAATCCGTGCTGTACCTGCCCTCGGAGTATTTGGTGGGACAGTGTAGATGGAGCTTTATTCTGTGTCTAACCTGTGCTGTTCCTGCCCTGTTAGTATTTGAAGGGACAGTGTAGAGGGAGCTTTACTCTGTATCTAACCCGTGCTGTACCTGCCCTGGGAGTGTTGGATGGGACAGTGTGGAGGGCACATTGCTCTGTATCTATCCGGTGCTGTACCTGTCCTGGGAGTGTTTGGTGGGACAATGTAGAGGGAGCTTTACTCTGTATCTAACCCGTGCTATACCTGCCCTGGGAGTGTTTGATGGGACAGTGTAGAGTAAGCTTTACTCTTTATCTAACCCGTGCTGTACCTGTACTGGGAGTGTTTGATGAGACAGTGTAGAGGGAGCTTTACTCTGTATCTAACCCGTGCTGCATCTGCCCTAGGAGTGTTTGATGGGACAATGTAGATGGAGCTTTACTCTGTATGTAAACCGTGCTGTACCTGCCCTGGAGTGTTTGATTGGCCAGTTTAGAGGGAGCTTTACTCTGTATCTAACCCATGCTGTACCTGCCCTGGCAGTGTTTGATGGGACAGTGTAGAGGGAGCTTTACTCTGTATCTAACTCGTGCTGTAACTGCCCTGGGAGTGTTTGATGGGAGAGTGTAGAGGGCACATTACTCTGTATCTAACCGGTGCTGTAGCTGTCCTGGGAGTGTTTGGTGAGACAATGTAGATTGAGCTTTACTCTGTATCTAACTCGTGCTGTACCTGCCCTGGGAGTGTTTGATGGGACAGTGTAGGGGGAGATTTACTCTCTATCTAACCCGTGCTGTACCTGCCCTTGGAGTGTTTGATGGGACAGTGTGGAGGGACTATTACTCTGTATCTAACCCATGCTGTACCTGCCCTGGGAGTGTTTGATGGGAGAGTGTAGAGGGAACTTTACTCTGTATCTAGCCTGTGCTGCACGTGCCCTGCGAATCTTTGACAGGACAGTGTAGAGGGAGCTTTACTCTGTATCTAACCCGTGCTGTACCTCCCCTGGAGGTGTTTGATGGGACAGTGCTGAGGGAGCTTTACTCTGTATCTAACCCGTGCTGTACCTGCCCTGGGAGTGTTTGATGGGACAGTGTAGAGGGAGCTTTACTCTGTATCTAACCCATGCTGTACCTGCCCTGGGAGTGTTTGATGGGACAGTGTAGAGGGAGCTTTACTCTGTATATAACACGTGCTGTACCTGTACTGTGAGTGTTTGTTGGGACAGCGTAGAGGGAGCTTTACTCTGTATCTAATCCGTGCTGTACCTGTACTGGGAGTGTTTGATGGGAAAGTGTAGAGGGAGCTTTACTCTGTATCTAACCTGTGCTGCACCTGCCCTGGGAGTGTTTAATGGGACAGTGTAGAGGGAGCTTTACTCTGCATCTAACCCGTGCTGTACCTGCCCTGGGAGTGTACAATGGGACAGTTTAGATGGAGCTTTATTCTGTATCTAACCCATGCTGTACCTGCCCTGGAAGTATTTGATGGTTCAGTGTAGAGGGAGTTTTACTCTGTATCTAACCCATGCTGTACCTGTCCTGGGAGTGTTGATGGGTCATTGTAGAGGGAGCTTTACTCTGTATCTAACTCGTGTTGCACCTGCCCTGGGAGTGTTTGATGGGACAGTGCAGAGGGAGCTTTACTCTGTATTTAACCTGTGCTGTGCCTGCCCTGGGAGTGTTTGATGGGACAGTGTAGAGGCAGCTTTACTCTGCACCTAACCCGTGCTAAACCTGCCCTGGGAGTGTTTGATGTGTCATTGTAGAGGGAGCTTTACTCTGTATCTAATTCGTGCTGAACCTGCCCTCGGACTGTTTGATGGGACAGTGTAGATGGAGCTTTATTCTGCATCTAACCTGTGCTGTTCCTGCCCTGGGAGTATTTGATGGGACAGTGTAGAGGGAGCTTTAGTCTGTATCTAAACCGTGCTGTACCTGCTTTGGGAGTGTTTGATGGGACAGTGTAGAGGGAGCTTTACTCTGTCTCTAATGCATGCTGTAACTGCCCTGGGAGTGTTTGATGGGACAGTGTAGAGGGCACATTACTCTGTATCTAACCGGTGCTGTACCTCTCCTGGGAGTGTTTGATGGGACAGTGTAGATGGAGCTTTACTCTGTATGTAAACCGTGCTGTACCTGCCCTGGAGTGTTTGATGGGACAGTGTAGAGGGGGCTTTACTCTGTATCGAACCCGTGCTGTACCTGCCCTTGGAGTGTTTGATGGGACAGTGTAAAGGGAATATTACTGTGTATCTAACCCCTGCTGTACCTGCCCTGGGAGTGTTTGATGGGAGAGTGTAGAGGGAGCTTTACTCTTTATCTAACCCGTGCTGTACCTGTCCTGGGAGTGTTTGATGAGACAGTGTAGAGGGAGCTTTACTCTGTATCTAACCCGTGCTGTATCTGCCCTGGGAGTGTTTGATGGGACAGTGTAGAGGGAGCTT
The DNA here is from genome assembly GCF_052327205.1 of Somniosus microcephalus. Classification (NCBI taxonomy): domain Eukaryota; kingdom Metazoa; phylum Chordata; class Chondrichthyes; order Squaliformes; family Somniosidae; genus Somniosus; species Somniosus microcephalus. The sequence continues at coordinate 6,451,194 of NC_140991.1, read as the reverse complement.
TACTCTGTATCTAACCCGTGCTGTACCTGCCTTGGGAGTGTTTGATGGGACAGTGTAGAGGGAGCTTTACTCTGTATCTAATGTGTGCTGTAACTGCCCTGGGAGTGTTTGATTGGACAGTGTAGAGGGCACATTACTCTGTATCTAACCGGTGCTGTACCTCTCCTGGGAGTGTTTGATGGGACAGCGTAGATGGAGCTTTACTCTGTATTTAAACCGTGCTGTACCTGCCCTGGAGTGTTTGATGGGACAGTGTAGAGGGGGCTTTACTCTGTATCTAGCCTGTGCTGTAGCTGCCCTGCGAGTGTTTGACAGGACAGTGTAGAGGGAGCTTTACTCTGTATCTAACCCGTGCTGTACCTTCCCTGGGAGTGTTTGATGGGACATTGTAGAGGGAGCTTTATTCTGTATCTAACCCGTGCTGTACCTGCCCTGGGAGTGTTTGATGGGACAGTGTAGAGGGAGCTTTATTCTGTATCTAACCCATGCTGTGTCTGCCCTGGGACTGTTTGATGGGACAGTGTAGAGTGAGCTTTACTCTGTATCAACCCATGCTGTACCTGCCCTGGGAGTGTTTGATGGGAGATTGTAGAGGGAACTTTACTCTGTATGTAAACCGTGCTGTACCTGCCCTGGAAGTGTTTGATGGGTCAGTGTAGAGGGAGCTTTACTCTGTATTCAACCCGTGCTGTGCCTGACCTGGGAGTGTTTGATGGGACAGTGTAGATGGAGCTTTATTCTGTATCTAACCCGTGCTGTATCTGCCCTGGGATTGTTTGAAGAATCAGTGTAGAGGGATCTTTACTTTCTATCTAATCCGTGCCGTACCTGCCCTGGGAGTGTTTGATGGGGACAATGTAGAGGGAGCTTTACTCTGTATGTAACCCGTGCTGTACCTGCCCTGGGAATGTTTGATGGGACAGTGTAGACAGAGCTTTACTCTGCATGTAAACCGTGCTGTACCTGCCCTGGGAGTGTTTGATTGGTCAATTTAGAGGGAGCTTTACTCTGTATCTAACCCATGCTGTACATGCCCTGGGATTGTTGGATGGGACAGTGTAGAGGGAGCTTTACTCTGTATCTAACCCGTGCTGTACCTGCCCTGGGAGTGTTTGATGGGACAGTGTAGAGGGTGCTTTACTCTGTATCTAACCGGTGCTGTACCTGTCCTGGGAGTGTTTGGTGGGATAATGTAGAGGGAGCATTACTCTGTATCTAACCCGTGCTGTAACTGCCCTTGGAGTGTTTGATGGGAGAGTGTAGAGGGAGCTTTACTTTGTATCTAACCCATGCTGTACCTGCCCTGGGAGTGTTTGATGGGACAGTGCAGAGGCAGCTTTACTCTGAGCCTAACCCGTGCTAAATCTGACCTGGGAATGTTTGATGGGTCATTGGAGAGGGAGCTTTACTCTGTATCTTATCCGTGCTGAAGCTGCCCTCGGAGTGTTTGATGGGACAGTGTAGATGGAGCTTTATTCTGTATCTAACCTGTGCTGTTCCTGCCCTGGGAGTATTTGATGGGACAGTTTAGAGGGAGTTTTACTCTGTATCTAATGCATGCTGTAACTGCCCCGGGAATGTTTGATGGGACAGTGTAGAGGGCACATTACTCTGTATCTAACCGGTGCTGTACCTCTCCTGGGAGTGTTTGATGGGACAGTGTAGAGGGAGCTTTACTCTGTATTTAACCCATACTGTATCAGCCCCAGAAATGTTTGATGGGTCAGTGTAGATGGAGCTTTACTCTGTATGTAAACCATGCTGTACCTGCCCTGGAGTGTTTGATTGGTCAGTTTAGAGGGAGCTTTACTCTGTATCTAACCCATGCTGTACCTGCCCTGGCAGTGTTTGATGGGACAGTGTAGAGGGAGCTTTACTCTGTACCTAACTCGTGCTGTAACTGCCCTGGGAGTGTTTGATGGGAGAGTGTAGAGGGCACATTACTCTGTATCTAACCGGTGCTGTACCTGTCCTGGGAGTGTTTGGTGGGACAATGTAGATTGAGCTTTACTCTGTATGTAAACCGTGCTGTACCTGCCCTGGAGTGTTTGATTGGTCAGTTTAGAGGGAGCTTTACTCTGTATCTAACCCATGCTGTACCTGCCCTGGCAGTGTTTGATGGGACAGTGTAGAGGGAGCTTTACTCTGTATCTAACTCGTGCTGTAACTGCCCTGGGAGTGTTTGATGGGAGAGTGTAGAGGGCACATTACTCTGTATCTAACCGGTGCTGTAGCTGTCCTGGGAGTGTTTGGTGAGACAATGTAGATTGAGCTTTACTCTGTATCTAACTCGTGCTGTACCTGCCCTGGGAGTGTTTGATGGGACAGTGTAGGGGGAGATTTACTCTCTATCTAACCCGTGCTGTACCTGCCCTTGGAGTGTTTGATGGGACAGTGTAGAGGGACTATTAATCTGTATCTCACCCATGCTGTACCTGCCCTGGGAGTGTTTGATGGGAGAGTGTAGAGGGAACTTTACTCTGTATCTAGCCTGTGCTGCACCTGCCCTGCGAATGTTTGACAGGACAGTGTAGAGGGAGCTTTACTCTGTATCTAACCCGTGCTGTACCTCCCCTGGGAGTGTTTGATGGGACAGTGCTGAGGGAGCTTTACTCTATATCTAACCCGTGCTGTACCTGCCCTGGGAGTGTTTGTTGGGACAGTGTAGAGGGAGCTTTACTCTGTATATAACACGTGCTGTACCTGTACTGTGAGTGTTTGACAGGACAGTGTAGAGGGAGCTTTACTCTGTATCTAACCCATGCTGTACCTCCCCTGGGAGTGTTTGATGGGACAGTGCTGAGGGAGCTTTACGCTGTATCTAACCCGTGCTGTACCTGCCCTGGGAGTGTTTGATGGGACAGTGTAGAGGGAGCTTTACTCTGTATCTAACCCGTGCTGTACCTGTACTGGGAGTGCTTGATGGGAAAGTGTAGAGGGAGCTTTACTCTGTATCTAACCTGTGCTGCACCTGCCCTGGGAGTGTTTAATGGGACAGTGTAGAGGGAGCTTTACTCTGCATCTAACCCGTGCTGTACCTGCCCTGGGAGTGTACGATGGGACAGTTTAGAGGGAGCTTTATTCTGTATCTAAACCATGCTGTACCTGCCCTGGGAGTCTTTGATGGGATAGTGTAGAGGGAGCTTTACTCTGTTTCTAACCCGTGCTGTTCCTGCCCTGTTAGTATTTGAAGGGACAGTGTAGAGGGAGCTTTACTCTGTATCTAACCCGTGCTGCACCTGCCCTGGGAGTGTTGGATGGGACAGTGTGGAGGGCACATTAATCTGTATCTATCCGGTGCTGTACCTGTCCTGGGAGTGTTTGGTGGGACAATGTAGAGGGAGCTTTACTCTGTATCTAACCCGTGCTATACCTGCCCTGGGAGTGTTTGATGAGACAGTGTAGAGGGAGCTTTACTCTGTATCTAACCCGTGCTGAATCTGCCCTAGGAGTGTTTGATGGGACAATGTAGATGGAGCTTTACTCTGTATGTAAACCGTGCTGTACCTGCCCTGGAGTGTTTGGTTGGTCAGTTCAGAGGGAGCTTTACTCTGTATCTAACCCATGCTGTACCTGCCCTGGCAGTGTTTGATGGGACAGTGTAGAGGGAGCTTTACTCTGTATCTAACTCGTGCTGTAACTGCCCTGGGAGTGTTTGATGGGAGAATGTAGAGGGCACATTACTCTGTATCTAACCGGTGCTGTAGCTGTCCTGGGAGTGTTTGGTGAGACAATGTAGATTGAGCTTTACTCTGTATCTAACTCGTGCTGTACCTGCCCTGGGAGTTTTTGATGGGACAATGTAGGGGGAGATTTACTCTCTATCTAACCCGTGCTGTACCTGCCCTTGGAGTGTTTGATGGGACAGTGTAGAGGGACTATTACTCTGTATCTAACCCATGCTGTACCTGCCCTGGGAGTGTTTGATGGGAGAGTGTAGAGGGAACTTTACTCTGTATCCAGCCTGTGCTGCACATGCCCTGCGAATGTTTGACAGGACAGTGTAGAGGGAGCTTTACTCTGTATCTAACCCGTGCTGTACCTCCCCTGGGAGTGTTTGATGGGACAGTGCTGAGGGAGCTTTACTCTGTATCTAACCCGTGCTGTACCTGCCCTGGGAGTGTTTGATGGGACAGTGTAGAGGGAGCTTTACTCTGTATATAACCCGTGCTGTACCTGTACTGGGAGTGTTTGATGGGAAAGTGTAGAGGGAGCTTTACTCTGTATCTAACCTGTGCTGCACCTGCCCTGGGAGTGTTTAATGGGACAGTGTAGAGGGAGCTTTACTCTGCATCTAACCCGTGCTGTACCTGCCCTGGGAGTGTACAATGGGACAGTTTAGATGGAGCTTTATTCTGTATCTAACCCATGCTGTACCTGCCCTGGGAGTCTTTGATGGGACAGTGTAGAGGGCACATTACTCTGTATCTATCCGGTGCTGTACCTGTCCTGGGAGTGTTTGGTGGGACAATGTAGAGGGAGCTTTACTCTGTATCTAACCCGTGCTGTACATGTCCTGGGAGTGTTTGATGGGACAGTGTAGAGGGAGCTTTATTCTGTATCTCACCCGTGCCGTACCTGCCCTGGCAGTGTTTGATGGGACAGTGTAGGGGGAGCTTTACTCTGTATTTAACCTGTGCTGTGCCTGCCCTGGGAGTGTTTGATGGGACAGTGTAGAGGGAAATTTACTCTGTATCTAATCCGTGCTGTACCTGCCCTTGGATTGTTTGATGGGACAGTGTAGAGGGACTTTTACTCTGTATCTAACCCATGCTGTCCCTGCCCTGTGAGTGTTTGATGGGAGCGTGTAGAGGCAACTTTACTCTGTATCTAGCCTGTACTGTACCTGCCCTGCGAGTTTTTGACAGGACAGTGTAGAGGGCACTTTACTCTGTATCTAACCCGTGCTGTACGTGTCCTGGGAGTGTTTGATGGGACAGTGTAAAGGGAGCTTTACTCTGTATGTAAACCGTGCTGTACCTGCCCTGGAAGTGTTTGATGGGTCAGTTTAGAGGGAGCTTTACTCTGTACCGAACCCATGCTGTACCTGCCCTGGGAGTGTTTGATGGGACAGTGTAGGGGGAGCTTTACTCTGTATTTAACCTGTGCTGTGCCTGCCCTGGGAGTGTTTGATGGGACAGTGTAGAGGGAATTTTACTCTGTACCTAACCCATGCTAAACCTGCCCTAGGATTGTTTGAAGGGTCAGTGTGGAGGGATCTTTACTCTGTATCTAATCCGTGCCGTACCTGCCCTGGGAGTGTTTGATGGGACAGTGTAGATGGCACATTACTCTGTATCTATCCGGTGCTGTACCTGTCCTGGGAGTGTTTGGTGGGACAATGTAGAGGGAGCTTTACTCTGTATCTAACCCGTGCTATACCTGCCCTGGGAGTGTTTGATGGGACAGTGTAGAGGGGGCTTTACTCTGTATCTAACCCGTGCTATACCTGCCCTGGGAGTGTTTGATGAGACAGTGTAGAGGGAGCTTTATTCTGTATCTAACCCGTGCTGTATCTGCCCTAGGAGTGTTTGATGGGACAATGTAGATGGAGCTTTACTCTGTATGTAAACCGTGCTGTACCTGCCCTGGAGTGTTTGATTGGTCTGTTCAGAGGGAGCTTTACTCTGTATCTAACCCATGCTGTACCTGCCCTGGCAGTGTTTGATGGGACAGTGTAGAGGGAGCTTTACTCTGTATCTAACTCGTGCTGTAACTGCCCTGGGAGTGTTTGATGGGAGAGTGTAGAGGGCACATTACTCTGTATCTAACCGGTGCTGTAGCTGTCCTGGGAGTGTTTGGTGAGACAATGTAGATTGAGCTTTACTCTGTATCTAACTCGTGCTGTACCTGCCCTGGGAGTGTTTGATGGGACAGTGTCGGGGGAGATTTACTCTCTATCTAACCCGTGCTGTACCTGCCCTTGGAGTGTTTGATGGGACAGTGTAGAGGGACTATTAATCTGTATCTCACCCATGCTGTACCTGCCCTGGGAGTGTTTGATGGGAGAGTGTAGAGGGAACTTTACTCTGTATCTAGCCTGTGCTGCACCTGCCCTGCGAATGTTTGACAGGACAGTGTAGAGGGAGCTTTACTCTGTATCTAACCCGTGCTGTACCTCCCCTGGGAGTGTTTGATGGGACAGTGCTGAGGGAGCTTTACTCTATATCTAACCCGTGCTGTACCTGCCCTGGGAGTGTTTGTTGGGACAGTGTAGAGGGAGCTTTACTCTGTATATAACACGTGCTGTACCTGTACTGTGAGTGTTTGACAGGACAGTGTAGAGGGAGCTTTACTCTGTATCTAACCCATGCTGTACCTCCCCTGGGAGTGTTTGATGGGACAGTGCTGAGGGAGCTTTACGCTGTATCTAACCCGTGCTGTACCTGCCCTGGGAGTGTTTGATGGGACAGTGTAGAGGGAGCTTTACTCTGTATCTAACCCGTGCTGTACCTGTACTGGGAGTGCTTGATGGGAAAGTGTAGAGGGAGCTTTACTCTGTATCTAACCTGTGCTGCACCTGCCCTGGGAGTGTTTAATGGGACAGTGTAGAGGGAGCTTTACTCTGCATCTAACCCGTGCTGTACCTGCCCTGGGAGTGTACGATGGGACAGTTTAGAGGGAGCTTTATTCTGTATCTAACCCATGCTGTACCTGCCCTGGGAGTCTTTGATGGGACAGTGTAGAGGGAGCTTTACTCTGTTTCTAACCCGTGCTGTTCCTGCCCTGTTAGTATTTGAAGGGACAGTGTAGAGGGAGCTTTACTCTGTATCTAACCCGTGCTGCACCTGCCCTGGGAGTGTTGGATGGGACAGTGTGGAGGGCACATTAATCTGTATCTATCCGGTGCTGTACCTGTCCTGGGAGTGTTTGGTGGGACAATGTAGAGGGAGCTTTACTCTGTATCTAACCCGTGCTATACCTGCCCTGGGAGTGTTTGATGAGACAGTGTAGAGGGAGCTTTACTCTGTATCTAACCCGTGCTGAATCTGCCCTAGGAGTGTTTGATGGGACAATGTAGATGGAGCTTTACTCTGTATGTAAACCGTGCTGTACCTGCCCTGGAGTGTTTGGTTGGTCAGTTCAGAGGGAGCTTTACTCTGTATCTAACCCATGCTGTACCTGCCCTGGCAGTGTTTGATGGGACAGTGTAGAGGGAGCTTTACTCTGTATCTAACTCGTGCTGTAACTGCCCTGGGAGTGTTTGATGGGAGAATGTAGAGGGCACATTACTCTGTATCTAACCGGTGCTGTAGCTGTCCTGGGAGTGTTTGGTGAGACAATGTAGATTGAGCTTTACTCTGTATCTAACTCGTGCTGTACCTGCCCTGGGAGTTTTTGATGGGACAATGTAGGGGGAGATTTACTCTCTATCTAACCCGTGCTGTACCTGCCCTTGGAGTGTTTGATGGGACAGTGTAGAGGGACTATTACTCTGTATCTAACCCATGCTGTACCTGCCCTGGGAGTGTTTGATGGGAGAGTGTAGAGGGAACTTTACTCTGTATCTAGCCTGTGCTGCACATGCCCTGCGAATGTTTGACAGGACAGTGTAGAGGGAGCTTTACTCTGTATCTAACCCGTGCTGTACCTCCCCTGGGAGTGTTTGATGGGACAGTGCTGAGGGAGCTTTACTCTGTATCTAACCCGTGCTGTACCTGCCCTGGGAGTGTTTGATGGGACAGTGTAGAGGGAGCTTTACTCTGTATATAACCCGTGCTGTACCTGTACTGGGAGTGTTTGATGGGAAAGTGTAGAGGGAGCTTTACTCTGTATCTAACCTGTGCTGCACCTGCCCTGGGAGTGTTTAATGGGACAGTGTAGAGGGAGCTTTACTCTGCATCTAACCCGTGCTGTACCTGCCCTGGGAGTGTACAATGGGACAGTTTAGATGGAGCTTTATTCTGTATCTAACCCATGCTGTACCTGCCCTGGGAGTCTTTGATGGGACAGTGTAGAGGGCACATTACTCTGATCTAACCTGTGCTGCACCTGCCCTGGGAGTGTTTAATGGGACAGTGTAGAGGGAGCTTTACTCTGCATCTAACCCGTGCTGTACCTGCCCTGGAGTGTACGATGGGACAGTTTAGAGGGAGCTTTATTCTGTATCTAACCCATGCTGTACCTGCCTGGGAGTCTTTGATGGGACAGTGTAGAGGGAGCTTTACTCTGTTTCTAACCCGTGCTGTTCCTGCCCTGTTAGTATTTGAAGGGACAGTGTAGAGGGAGCTTTACTCTGTTTCTAACCCGTGCTGTTCCTGCCCTGTTAGTATTTGAAGGGACAGTGTAGAGGGAGCTTTACTCTGTATCTAACCCGTGCTGCACCTGCCCTGGGAGTGTTGGATGGGACAGTGTGGAGGGCACATTAATCTGTATCTATCCGGTGCTGTACCTGTCCTGGGAGTGTTTGGTGGGACAATGTAGAGGGAGCTTTACTCTGTATCCAACCCGTGCTATACCTGCCCTGGGAGTGTTTGATGAGACAGTGTAGAGGGAGCTTTACTCTGTATCTAACCCGTGCTGAATCTGCCCTAGGAGTGTTTGATGGGACAATGTAGATGGAGCTTTACTCTGTATGTAAACCGTGCTGTACCTGCCCTGGAGTGTTTGGTTGGTCAGTTCAGAGGGAGCTTTACTCTGTATCTAACCCATGCTGTACCTGCCCTGGCAGTGTTTGATGGGACAGTGTAGAGGGAGCTTTACTCTGTATCTAACTCGTGCTGTAACTGCCCTGGGAGTGTTTGATGGGAGAATGTAGAGGGCACATTACTCTGTATCTAACCGGTGCTGTAGCTGTCCTGGGAGTGTTTGGTGAGACAATGTAGATTGAGCTTTACTCTGTATCTAACTCGTGCTGTACCTGCCCTGGAGTTTTTGATGGGACAATGTAGGGGGAGATTTACTCTCTATCTAACCCGTGCTGTACCTGCCCTTGGAGTGTTTGATGGGACAGTGTAGAGGGACTATTACTCTGTATCTAACCCATGCTGTACCTGCCCTGGGAGTGTTTGATGGGAGAGTGTAGAGGGAACTTTACTCTGTATCTAGCCTGTGCTGCACATGCCCTGCGAATGTTTGACAGGACAGTGTAGAGGGAGCTTTACTCTGTATCTAACCCGTGCTGTACCTCCCCTGGGAGTGTTTGATGGGACAGTGCTGAGGAGCTTTACTCTGTATCTAACCCGTGCTGTACCTGCCCTGGGAGTGTTTGATGGGACAGTGTAGAGGGAGCTTTACTCTGTATATAACCCGTGCTGTACCTGTACTGGGAGTGTTTGATGGGAAAGTGTAGAGGGAGCTTTACTCTGTATCTAACCTGTGCTGCACCTGCCCTGGGAGTGTTTAATGGGACAGTGTAGAGGGAGCTTTACTCTGCATCTAACCCGTGCTGTACCTGCCCTGGGAGTGTACAATGGGACAGTTTAGATGGAGCTTTATTCTGTATCTAACCCATGCTGTACCTGCCCTGGGAGTCTTTGATGGGACAGTGTAGAGGGCACATTACTCTGTATCTATCCGGTGCTGTACCTGTCCTGGGAGTGTTTGGTGGGACAATGTAGAGGGAGCTTTACTCTGTATCTAACCCGTGCTGTACATGTCCTGGGAGTGTTTGATGGGACAGTGTAGAGGGAGCTTTATTCTGTATCTCACCCGTGCCGTACCTGCCCTGGCAGTGTTTGATGGGACAGTGTAGGGGGAGCTTTACTCTGTATTTAACCTGTGCTGTGCCTGCCCTGGGAGTGTTTGATGGGACAGTGTAGAGGGAAATTTACTCTGTATCTAATCCGTGCTGTACCTGCCCTTGGATTGTTTGATGGGACAGTGTAGAGGGACTTTTACTCTGTATCTAACCCATGCTGTCCCTGCCCTATGAGTGTTTGATGGGAGCGTGTAGAGGCAACTTTACTCTGTATCTAGCCTGTACTGTACCTGCCCTGCGAGTTTTTGACAGGACAGTGTAGAGGGCACTTTACTCTGTATCTAACCCGTGCTGTACGTGTCCTGGGAGTGTTTGATGGGACAGTGTAAAGGGAGCTTTACTCTGTATGTAAACCGTGCTGTACCTGCCCTGGAAGTGTTTGATGGGTCAGTTTAGAGGGAGCTTTACTCTGTACCGAACCCATGCTGTACCTGCCCTGGGAGTGTTTGATGGGACAGTGTAGGGGGAGCTTTACTCTGTATTTAACCTGTGCTGTGCCTGCCCTGGGAGTGTTTGATGGGACAGTGTAGAGGGAATTTTACTCTGTACCTAACCCATGCTAAACCTGCCCTAGGATTGTTTGAAGGGTCAGTGTGGAGGGATCTTACTCTGTATCTAATCCGTGCCGTACCTGCCCTGGGAGTGTTTGATGGGACAGTGTAGATGGCACATTACTCTGTATCTATCCGGTGCTGTACCTGTCCTGGGAGTGTTTGGTGGGACAATGTAGAGGAGCTTTACTCTGTATCTAACCCGTGCTATACCTGCCCTGGGAGTGTTTGATGGGACAGTGTAGAGGGGGCTTTACTCTGTATCTAACCCGTGCTATACCTGCCCTGGGAGTGTTTGATGAGACAGTGTAGAGGGAGCTTTATTCTGTATCTAACCCGTGCTGTATCTGCCCTAGGAGTGTTTGATGGGACAATGTAGATGGAGCTTTACTCTGTATGTAAACCGTGCTGTACCTGCCCTGGAGTGTTTGATTGGTCAGTTCAGAGGGAGCTTTACTCTGTATCTAACCCATGCTGTACCTGCCCTGGGAGTGTTTGATGGGAGAGTGTAGAGGGCACATTACTCTGTATCTAACCGGTGCTGTAGCTGTCCTGGGAGTGTTTGGTGAGACAATGTAGATTGAGCTTTACTCTGTATCTAACTCGTGCTGTACCTGCCCTGGGAGTGTTTGATGGGACAGTGTCGGGGGAGATTTACTCTCTATCTAACCCGTGCTGTACCTGCCCTTGGAGTGTTTGATGGGACAGTGTAGAGGGACTATTAATCTGTATCTCACCCATGCTGTACCTGCCCTGGGAGTGTTTGATGGGAGAGTGTAGAGGGAACTTTACTCTGTATCTAGCCTGTGCTGCACCTGCCCTGCGAATGTTTGACAGGACAGTGTAGAGGGAGCTTTACTCTGTATCTAACCCGTGCTGTACCTCCCCTGGGAGTGTTTGATGGGACAGTGCTGAGGGAGCTTTACTCTATATCTAACCCGTGCTGTACCTGCCCTGGGAGTGTTTGTTGGGACAGTGTAGAGGGAGCTTTACTCTGTATATAACACGTGCTGTACCTGTACTGTGAGTGTTTGACAGGACAGTGTAGAGGGAGCTTTACTCTGTATCTAACCCATGCTGTACCTCCCCTGGGAGTGTTTGATGGGACAGTGCTGAGGGAGCTTTACGCTGTATCTAACCCGTGCTGTACCTGCCCTGGGAGTGTTTGATGGGACAGTGTAGAGGGAGCTTTACTCTGTATCTAACCCGTGCTGTACCTGTACTGGGAGTGCTTGATGGGAAAGTGTAGAGGGAGCTTTACTCTGTATCTAACCTGTGCTGCACCTGCCCTGGGAGTGTTTAATGGGACAGTGTAGAGGGAGCTTTACTCTGCATCTAACCCGTGCTGTACCTGCCCTGGGAGTGTACGATGGGACAGTTTAGAGGGAGCTTTATTCTGTATCTAACCCATGCTGTACCTGCCCTGGGAGTCTTTGATGGGACAGTGTAGACTGCGTTTTACTCTGTATCTAACCTGTGCTGTACCTGCCCTGGGAGTATTTGATGGGACAGTGTAGAGGGAATTTTACTCTGTATCTAACCCGTGCTGTACCTGCCCTTGGATTGTTTGATGGGACAGTGTAGAGGGACTTTTACTCTGTATCTAACCCATGCTGTACCTGCCCTGTGAGTGTTTGATGGGAGCGTGTAGAGGCAACTTTACTCTGTATCTAGCCTGTGCTGTACCTGCCCTGCGAGTTTTTGACAGGACAGTGTAGAGGGCACTTTACTCTGTATCTAACTCGTGCTGTACGTGTCCTGGGAGTGTTTGATGGGACAGTGTAAAGGGAGCTTTACTCTGTATGTAAACCGTGCTGTACCTGCCCTGGAAGTGTTTGATGGGTCAGTGTAGAGGGAGCTTCACTCTGTACCTAACCCATGCTGTACCTGCCCTGGGAGTGTTTGATGGGACAGTGTCGAGGGAGATTTATTCTTTATCTAACCCGTGCCGTACCTGCCCTGGCAGTGTTTGATGGGACAGTGTAGGGGGAGCTTTACTCTGTATTTAACCTGTGCTGTGCCTGCCCTGGGAGTGTTTGATGGGACAGTGTAGAGGGAATTTTACTCGATACCTAACCCATGCTAAACCTGCCCTAGGATTGTTTGAAGGGTCAGTGTAGAGGGATCTTTACTCTGTATCTAACCCATGCTGTACCTGCCCTGTGAGTGTTTGATGGGAGCGTGTAGAGGCAACTTTACTCTGTATCTAGCCTGTGCTGTACCTGCCCTGCGAGTTTTTGACAGGACAGTGTAGAGGGCACTTTACTCTGTATCTAACTCGTGCTGTACGTGTCCGGGGAGTGTTTGATGGGACAGTGTAAAGGGAGCTTTACTCTGTATGTAAACCGTGCTGTACCTGCCCTGGAAGTGTTTGATGGGTCAGTGTAGAGGGAGCTTTACTCTGTACCTAACCCATGCTGTACCTGCCCTGGGAGTGTTTGATGGGACAGTGTCGAGGGAGATTTATTCTTTATCTAACCCGTGCCGTACCTGCCCTGGCAGTGTTTGATGGGACATTGTAGGGGGAGCTTTACTCTGTATTTAACCTGTGCTGTGCCTGCCCTGGGAGTGTTTGATGGGACAGTGTAGAGGGAATTTTACTCGATACCTAACCCATGCGAAACCTGCCCTAGGATTGTTTGAAGGGTCAGTGTAGAGGGATCTTTACTCTGTATCTAATCCGTGCTGTACCTGCCCTCGGAGTATTTGGTGGGACAGTGTAGATGGAGCTTTATTCTGTGTCTAACCTGTGCTGTTCCTGCCCTGTTAGTATTTGAAGGGACAGTGTAGAGGGAGCTTTACTCTGTATCTAACCCGTGCTGTACCTGCCCTGGGAGTGTTGGATGGGACAGTGTGGAGGGCACATTGCTCTGTATCTATCCGGTGCTGTACCTGTCCTGGGAGTGTTTGGTGGGACAATGTAGAGGGAGCTTTACTCTGTATCTAACCCGTGCTATACCTGCCCTGGGAGTGTTTGATGGGACAGTGTAGAGTAAGCTTTACTCTTTATCTAACCCGTGCTGTACCTGTACTGGGAGTGTTTGATGAGACAGTGTAGAGGGAGCTTTACTCTGTATCTAACCCGTGCTGCATCTGCCCTAGGAGTGTTTGATGGGACAATGTAGATGGAGCTTTACTCTGTATGTAAACCGTGCTGTACCTGCCCTGGAGTGTTTGATTGGCCAGTTTAGAGGGAGCTTTACTCTGTATCTAACCCATGCTGTACCTGCCCTGGCAGTGTTTGATGGGACAGTGTAGAGGGAGCTTTACTCTGTATCTAACTCGTGCTGTAACTGCCCTGGGAGTGTTTGGTGGGAGAGTGTAGAGGGCACATTACTCTGTATCTAACCGGTGCTGCAGCTGTCCTGGGAGTGTTTGGTGAGACAATGTAGATTGAGCTTTACTCTGTATCTAACTCGTGCTGTACCTGCCCTGGGAGTGTTTGATGGGACAGTGTAGGGGGAGATTTACTCTCTATCTAACCCGTGCTGTACCTGCCCTTGGAGTGTTTGATGGGACAGTGTGGAGGGACTATTACTCTGTATCTAACCCATGCTGTACCTGCCCTGGGAGTGTTTGATGGGAGAGTGTAGAGGGAACTTTACTCTGTATCTAGCCTGTGCTGCACCTGCCCTGCGAATCTTTGACAGGACAGTGTAGAGGGAGCTTTACTCTGTATCTAACCCGTGCTGTACCTCCCCTGGGGGTGTTTGATGGGACAGTGCTGAGGGAGCTTTACTCTGTATCTAACCCGTGCTGTACCTGCCCTGGGAGTGTTTGATGGGACAGTGTAGAGGGAGCTTTACTCTGTATCTAACCCATGCTGTACCTGCCCTGGGAGTGTTTGATGGGACAGTGTAGAGGGAGCTTTACTCTGTATATAACACGTGCTGTACCTGTACTGTGAGTGTTTGTTGGGACAGCGTAGAGGGAGCTTTACTCTGTATCTAACCCGTGCTGTACCTGTACTGGGAGTGTTTGATGGGAAAGTGTAGAGGGAGCTTTACTCTGTATCTAACCTGGGCTGCACCTGCCCTGGGAGTGTTTAATGGGACAGTGTAGAGGGAGCTTTACTCTGCATCTAACCCGTGCTGTACCTGCCCTGGGAGTGTACAATGGGACAGTTTAGATGGAGCTTTATTCTGTATCTAACCCTTGCTGTACCTGCCCTGGGAGTCTTTGATGGGACAGTGTAGAGGGCACATTACTCTGTATCTATCCGGTGCTGTACCTGTCCTGGGAGTGTTTGGTGGGACAATGTAGAGGGAGCTTTACTCTGTATCTAACCCGTGCTATACCTGCCCTAGGAGTGTTTGATGGGACAGTGTAGAGGGAGCTTTACTCTGTATCTAACCCGTGCTGTACATGTCCTGGGAGTGTTTGATGGGACAGTGTAGAGGGAGCTTTATTCTGTATCTAACCCGTGCCGTACCTGCCCTGGCAGTGTTTGATGGGACAGTGTTGATGGAGCTTTATTCTGTATCTAACCTGTGCTGTCCCTGCCCTGTTAGTATTTGAAGGGACAGTGTAGAGGTAGCTTTACTCTGTATCTAGCCCGTGCTGTACCTGCCCTGGGAGTGTTTGATGGGACAGTGTAGAGGGCACATTACTCTGTATCTATCCGCTGCTGTACCTCCCCTGGGAGTATTTGATGGGACAGTGTCGAGGGAGCTTTACTCTGTATCTAATCCGTGCTGTACCTGCCCTTGGATTGTTTGATGGGACAGTGTAGAGGGACTTTTACTCTGTATCTAACCCATGCTGTCTTTGCCCTGTGAGTGTTTGATGGGAGCGTGTAGAGGCAACTTTACTCTGTATCTAGCCTGTGCTGTACCTGCCCTGCGAGTTTTTGACAGGAAAGTGTAGAGGGCACTTTACTCTGTATCTAACCCGTGCTGTACGTGTCCTGGGAGTGTTTGATGGGACAGTGTAAAGGGAGCTTTACTCTGTATGTAAACCGTGCTGTACCTGCCCTGGAAGTGTTTGATGGGTCAGTGTAGAGGGAGCTTTACTCTGTACCTAACCCATGCTGTACCTGCCCTGGGAGTGTTTGATGGGACAGTGTAGAGGGAGCTTTATTCTTTATCTAACCGGTGCCGTACCTGCCGTGGCAGTGTTTGATGGGACAGTGTAGGGGGAGCTTTACTCTGTATTTAACCTGTGCTGTGCCTGCCCTGGGAGTGTTTGATGGGACAGTGTAGAGGGAATTTTACCCTGTACCTAACCCATGCTAAACCTGCCCTAGGATTGTTTGAAGGGTCAGTGTAGAGGGATCTTTACTCTGTATCTAATCCGTGCTGTACCTGCCCTGGGAGTGTTTGATGGGACAGTGTAGATGGCACATTACTCTGTATCTATCCGGTGCTGTACCTGTCCTGGGAGTGTTTGGTGGGACAATGTAGAGGGAGCTTTACTCTGTATCTAACCCGTGCTATACCTGCCCTGGGAGTGTTTGATGGGACAGTGTAGAGGGGGCTTTACTCTTTATCTAACCCGTGCTGTACCTGTCCTGGGAGTGTTTGATGAGACAGTGTAGAAGGAGCTTTACTCTGTATCTAACCCGTGCTGTATCTGCCCTAGGAGTGTTTGATGGGACAATGTAGATGGAGCTTTACTCTGTATGTAAACCGTGCTGTACCTGCCCTGGAGTGTTTGATTGGTCAGTTTAGAGGGAGCTTTACTCTGTATCTAACCTGTGCTGTTCCTGCCCTGTTAGTATTTGAAGGGACAGTGTAGAGGGAGCTTTACTTTGTATCTAACTCGTGCTGTACCTGCCCTGGGAGTGTTTGATGGGACAGTGTAGAGGGCACATTACTCTGTATCTATCCGGTGCTGTACCTGTCATGGGAGTGTTTGGTGGGACAATGTAGAGGGAGCTTTACTCTGTATCTCACCCGTGCTATACCTGCCCTGGGAGTGTTTGATGGGACAGTGTAGGGGGAGATTTACTCTCTGTCTAACCCGTGCTGTACCTGCCCTTGGAGTGTATGATGGGACAGTGTAGAGGGACTATTACTCTGTATCTAACCCATGCTGTACCTGCCCTGGGAGTGTTTGATGGGAGAGTGTAGAGGGAACTTTACTCTGGATCTAGCCTGTGCTGCACCTGCCCTGCGAATGTTTGACAGGACAGTGTAGAGGGAGCTTTACTCTGTATCTAACCCATGCTGTACCTCCCCTGGGAGTGTTTGATGGGACAGTGCTGAGGGAGCTTTACGCTGTATCTAACCCGTGCTGTACCTGCCTGGGAGTGTTTGATAGGACAGTGTAGAGGGAGCTTTACTCTGTATCTAACCCGTGCTGCACCTGCCCTGGGAGCGTTTAATGGGACAGTGTAGAGGGAGCTTTACTCTGCATCTAACCCGTGCTGTACCTGCCCTGGGAGTGTACGATGGGACAGTTTAGAGGGAGCTTTATTCTGTATCTAACCCATGCTGTACCTGCCCTGGGAGTCTTTGATGGGACAGTGAAGAGGGAGCTTTACTCTGTATCTAACCAGTGCTGTACCTGTACTGGGAGTGTTTGATGTGATAGTGTAGACTGCGTTTTACTCTGTATCTAACCTGTGCTGTACTTGCCCTGGGAGTATTTGATGGGACAGTGTAGAGGGAGCTTTACTCTGTATCTAACCCGTGCTGTACCTGCCCTTGGATTGTTTGATGGGACAGTGTAGAGGGACTTTTACTCTGTATCTAACCCATGCTGTACCTGCCCTGTGAGTGTTTGATGGGAGCGTGTAGAGGCAACTTTACTCTGTATCTAGCCTGTGCTGTACCTGCCCTGCGAGCTTTTGACAGGACAGTGTGGAGGGGACTTTACTCCGTATCTAACCCGTGCTGTACGTGTCCTGGGAGTGTTTGATGGGACAGTGTAAAGGGAGCTTTACCCTGTATGTAAACCGTGCTGTACCTGCCCTGGAAGTGTTTGATGGGTCAGTGTAGAGGGAGCTTTACTCTGTACCTAACCCATGCTGTACCTGCCCTGGGAGTGTTTGATGGGACAGTGTAGGGGGAGCTTTACTCTGTATTTAACCTGCGCTGTGCCTGCCCTGGGAGTGTTTGATGGGACAGTCATAGAGTCATAGAGTCATAGAGTTTTACAGCACAGAAAGAGGCCCTTCGGCCCATCGTGTCAGCGCCGCCCATCCATCCCTGTCCAGTCTAATCCCATTTTCCAGCATTTGGTCCATAGCCTTGTATGCAATGGCATTTCAAGTGCTCATCCAAATGCTTCTTGAATGTTGTGAGGGTTCCTGCCTCCACCACCCTTTCAGGCATTGAGTTCCACATTCCAACCACCCTCTGGGTGAAAAAGTTCCTCCTCAAATCCCCTCTAAATCTCCTGCCCCTTACCCTGAATCTATGCCCCCTTGTTATTGACCCCCCCACTAAGGGGAAAAGTTCCTCTTTATCTACCCTATCTATGCCCCTCATTATTTTGTACACCTCAATCAGGTCCCCCCTCAGCCTTCTCTGCTCCAAGGAAAACAACTCCAGCCTGTCCAGCCTCTCTTCATAGCTGAGGCGCTCCATCCCAGGTAACATCCTGGTGAATCTTCTCTGCACCCTCTCCAAAGCAATCACATCCTTCCTATAGTGAGGCGACCAGAACTGCACACAGTACTCCAGCTGTGGCCTCACCAGCGTTTTGTACAGCTCCATCATAACCTCCCTGCTCTTATATTCTATGCCTCGGCTAATGAAGGCAAGTATCCCATATGCCTTTTTAACCACCTTATCTACCTGCTCCGCTGCCTTCAGGGATCTATGTACATGTACACCAAGGTCCCTCTGACCCTCTGTACTTCCTAGGGTCCTACCACTCATTGTGTATTCCCTTGCCTTATTTGTCCGTCCAAAATGCATCACCTCGCACTTTTCAGGGTTAAATTCCATTTGCCACTTTTCCGCCCATCTGACCAACCCGTTTATATCGTCCTGTAGCCGGAGGCTTTCCTCCTCGCAATTTACCACCCCACCAATTTTCGTGTCATCTGCGAACTTACTGATCATACCTTTTACATTCTCATCCAAATCATTTATGTAGATCACAAACAATAAGGGACCCAGCACCGATCCCTGAGGTACCCCACTGGACACAGGCTTCCAGTCACAAAAGCAACCTTCGACCATCACCCTCTGCCTCCTGCCACTCAGCCAGTTTAGGATCCAACGCGCCAAGGCACCCTGGATCCCATGGGCTCTTACCTTCTTGACCAGTCTCCTATGCGGGACTTTGTCAAAAGCTTTACTGAAGTCCATGTAAACCACATCCACAGCATTTCCCTCATCCACCCCAGTAGTCACCCCCTCGAAAAATTCGATCAGATTTGTTAGACATGATTTACCCTTGACAAAGCCATGCTGACTATCCCCGATTAATCCTTGCCTCTCCAAGTGGAGATTAATTTTGTCCCTCAGAATTTTTTCCAATAATTTCCCCACCACAGATGTTAGACTCACTGGCCTGTAATTCCCTGGTTTATCCCTGCTACCCTTCTTGAATAATGGTACTACGTTAGCTGTTCTCCAGTCCTCTGGTACATCCCCTGTGGCCAGAGAGGTTCTGAAAATTAGTGTCAGAGCCCCTGCAATCTCCTCCCTTGCCTCCCACAGCAGCCTGGGATACATCTCATCCAGGCCTGGGGATTTATCCACTTTTTGGCCCGCTAAAACCGCTAGCACCTCCTCCCTCTCGATGCTAATATGTTCAAGTATGTCACAGTCCCCTTGCCCGATTTCTATGTCTGCATCGTCTTTCTCCATAGTGAACACAGATGCAAAAAATTCATTTAAAACCCCGCCTACATCCTCTGGCTCTACACACAGATTGCCACTTTGGTCCCTAATGGGCCCTACCCTTTCCCTGGTTATCCTCTTGCCCTTAATATACTTATAAAACATCTTAGGATTTTCCTTTATTTTGCTCGCCAGTGTTATTTCATGGCCCCTCCTCGCCCTCCTAATTTCTTTTTTAAGTATGCCCCTGCACTTTTTATACTCCTCTAGGGCTTCTTCTGTCTTTAGTCTTTTGTAACTGCCAAAAGCCCCCCTTTTATTTCTAATGCATTTTTGTATATCCCTTGTCATCCAAGGTTCCCTTTGCTTGTTGGTCCCACCCTTGACCTTTACAGGAACATGTTGGCGTTGTACTCTCTCTATTTCCCTTCTGAAAGTCTCCCACTGTTTTGATGTGGATTTTCCTATAAGCAGCTGCTCCCAGTCCACTTTGGCCAGATCCTGCCTTATCATATTAAAATCGGCCTTCCCCCAATTTAGAACCCTTATTTCCGGGCCGTCTTTGTCTTTTTCCATGACCACCTTAAATCTCACCGAATTATGGTCACTGTCGCCAAAATGCTCTCCTACTGACACTTCCACCACTTGCCCGGCTACATTCCCCAGAATTAGGTCCAGTACCGCCCCCTCTCTTGTAGGACTTTCTACATGTTGGCTCAAAAAGCTCTCCTGGATGCACTTTAAGAATTCTGCACCCTCTAAGCCTTTCACACTCTGACTGTCCCAATTTATATTGGGGAAGTTGAAATCCCCCACTATTATTACCCTATTATTTTCACACTTCTCTGAGATTTGCCTACATATCTGTTCCTCTATCTCCCCCTGACTGTTTGGGGGCCTATAGTACACTCCCAGCAAAGTGCTTGCCCCCTTTTTGTTTTTAAGTTCTACCCATATGGCCTCATTAGAGGAACCCGCTAATATATCATCCCTCCTTACAGCAGTAATTGACTCCTTAATTAATATTGCAACACCCCCTCCCCTTTTACACCCCCCTCTGTCTCGCCTGAAGATTCTATACCCCGGAATATTGAGCTGCCAGTCCTGACCCTCCCTCAACCATGTCTCCGTGATAGCAACAATATCGTACTCCCATGTGTTCAACAACAACTTCAGTTCATCCACCTTATTTGCAAGACTCCTTGCATTAAGTGTAGAGGGAATTTTACTCTGTACCTAACCCATGCTAAACCTGCCCTAGGATTGTTTGAAGGGTCAGTGTAGAGGGATCTTTACTCTGTATCTAATCCGTGCTGTACCTGCCCTCGGAGTATTTGGTGGGACAGTGTAGATGGAGCTTTATTCTGTATCTAACATGTGGTGTTCCTGCCCTGTTAATATTTGAAGGGACAGTGTAGAGGGAGCTTTACTCTGTATCTAACCCGTGCTGTACCTGCCCTGGGAGTGTTTGATGGGACAGTGTAGAGGGCACATTACTCTGTATCTATCCGGTGCTGTACCTGTCCTGGGAGTGTTTGGTGAGACAATGTAGATTGAGCTTTACTCTGTATCTAACTCGTGCTGTACCTGCCCTGGGAGTGTTTGATGGGACAGTGTAGGGGGAGATTTACTCTCTATCTAACCCGTGCTGTACCTGCCCTTGGAGTGTTTGATGGGACAGTGTAGAGGGACTATTACTCTGTATCTAACCCATGCTGTACCTGCCCTGGGAGTGTTTGATGGTAGAGTGTAGAGGGAACTTTACTCTGTATCTAGCCTGTGCTGCACCTGCCCTGCGAATGTTTGACAGGACAGTGTAGAGGGAGCTTTACTCTGTATCTGACCCGTGCTGTACCTCCCCTGGGAGTGTTTGATGGGACAGTGCTGAGGGAGCTTTACTCTGCATCTAACCCGTGCTGTACCTGCCCTGGGAGTGTTTGATGGGACAGTGTAGAGGGAGCTTTACTCTGTATATAACACGTGCTGCACCTGTACTGTGAGTGTTTGTTGGGACAGTGTAGAGGGAGCTTTACTCTGTATCTAACCCGTGCTGTACCTGTACTGGGAGTGTTTGATGGGAAAGTGTAGAGGGAGCTTTACTCTGTATCTAACCTGTGCTGCACCTGCCCTGGGAGTGTTTAATGGGACAGTGTAGAGGGAGCTTTACTCTGCATCTAACCCGTGCTGTACCTGCCCTGGGTGTGTACGATGGGACAGTTTAGAGGGAGCTTTATTCTGTATCTAACCCATGCTGTACCTGCCCTGGGAGTCTTTGATGGGACAGTGTAGAGGGAGCTTTACTCTGTTTCTAACCCGTGCTGTACCTGTACTGGGAGTGTTTGATGTGATAGTGTAGACTGAGTTTTACTCTGTATCTAACCCGTGCCGTACCTGCCCTGGCAGTGTTTGATGGGACAGTGTAGGGGCAGCTTTACTCTGTATTTAACCTGTGCTGTGCCTGCCCTGGGAGTGTTTGATGGGACAGTGTAGAGGGAATTTTACTCTGTACCTAACCCATGCTAAACCTGCCCTAGGATTGTTTGAAGGGACAGTGTAGAGGGATCTTTACTCTGTATCTAACCTGTGCTGTTACTGCCCTGTTAGTATTTGAAGGGACAGTGTAGAGGGAGCTTTACTCTGTATCTAACCCGTGCTGTACCTGCCCTGGGAGTGTTTGATGGGACAGTGTAGAGGGCACATTACTCTGTATCTATCCGGTGCTGTACCTGGCCTGTGAGTATTTGATGGGACAGTGTAGAGGGAGCTTTACTCTGTATCTAACCCGTGCTGTACCTGCCCTTGGATTGTTTGATGGGACAGTGTAGAGGTACTTTTACTCTGTATCTAACCCATGCTGTACCTGCCCTGTGAGTGTTTGATGGGAGCGTGTAGAGGGAGTTTTACTCTGTATCTAACCCGTGCTGTACCTGCCCTGGGTGTGTTTGATGGGACAGTGTAGAGGGAGCTTTACTCTGTATCTAACCCGTGCTGTACCTGCCCTGGGAGTGTTTGATGGGACAGTGTAGAGGGCACATTACTCTGTATCTATCCGGTGCTGTACCTGCCCTGTGAGTATTTGATGGGACAGTGTAGAGGGAGCTTTACTCTGTATCTAACCCGTGCTGTACCTGCCCTCGGACTATTTGGTGGGACAGTGTAGATGGAGCTTTATTCTGTATCTAACCTGTGCTGTTCCTGCCCTGTTAGTATTTGAAGGGACAGTGTAGAGGGAGCTTTACTCTGTATCTAACCCGTGCTGTACCTGCCCTGGGAGTGTTTGATGGGACAGTGTAGAGGGCACATTACTCTGTATCTATCCGGTGCTGTACCTGCCCTGTGAGTATTTGACGGGACAGTGTAGAGGGAGCTTTACTCTGTATCTAACCCGTGCTGTACCTGCCCTTGGATTGTTTGATGGGACAGTGTAGAGGGACTTTTACTCTGTATCTAACCCATGCTGTACCTGCCCTGTGAGTGTTTGATGGGAGCGTGTAGAGGCAACTTTACTCTGTATCTAGCCTGTGCTGTACCTGCCCTGCGAGTTTTTGACAGGACAGTGTAGTGGGCACTTTACTCTGTATCTAACCGGTGCCGTACCTGCCCTGGCAGTGTTTGATGGAACAGTGTAGGGGGAGCTTTACTCTGCATCTAACCCGTGCTGTACCTGCCCTGGGAGTGTACGATGGGACAGTTTAGAGGGAGCTTTATTCTGTATCTAACCCATGCTGTACCTGCCCTGGGAGTCTTTGATGGGACAGTGTAGAGGGAGCTTTACTCTGTTTCTAACCCGTGCTGTACCTGCCCTGGGAGTGTATGATGGGACAGTGAAGAGGGAGCTTTACTCTGTATCTAACCAGTGCTGTACCTGCACTGGGAGTGTTTGATGTGATAGTGTAGACTGCGTTTTACTCTGTATCTAACCCATGCTGTACCTGCCCTGTGAGTGTTTGATGGGAGCGTGTAGAGGCAACTTTACTCTGTATCTAGCCTGTGCTGTACCTGCCCTGCGAGTTTTTGACAGGACAGTGTAGAGGGGACTTTACTCTGTATCTAACCCGTGCTGTACGTGTCCTGGGAGTGTTTGATGGGACAGTGTAAAGGGAGCTTTACTCTGTATGTAAACCGTGCTGTACCTGCCCTGGAAGTGTTTGATGGGTCAGTGTAGAGGGAGCTTTACTCTGTACCTAACCCATGCTGTACCTGCCCTGGGAGTGTTTGATGGGACAGTGTAGAGGGAGCTTTATTCTTTATCTAACCGGTGCCGTTCCTGCCCTGGCAGTGTTTGATGGGACAGTGTAGGGGGAGCTTTACTCTGTATTTAACCTGCGCTGTGCCTGCCCTGGGAGTGTTTGATGGGACAGTGTAGAGGGAATTTCACTCTGTACCTAACCCATGCTAAATCTGCCCTAGGATTGTTTGAAGGATCAGTGTAGAGGGATCTTTGCTCTGTATCTAATCCGTGCTGTACCTGCCCTCGGAGTATTTGGTGGGACAGTGTAGATGGAGCTTTATTCTGTATCTAACCTGTGGTGTTCCTGCCCTGTTAGTATTTGAAGGGACAGTGTAGAGGGAGCTTTACTCTGTATCTAACCCGTGCTGTACCTGCCCTGGGAGTGTTTGATGGGACAGTGTACAGGGCACATTACTCTGTATCTATCCGGTGCTGTACCTGTCCTGGGAGTGTTTGGTGGGACAATGTCGAGGGAGCTTTACTCTGTATCTAACCCGTGCTATACCTGCCCTGGGAGTGTTTGATGGGACAGTGTAGAGGGAGCTTTACTCTTTATCTAACCCGTGCTGTACCTGTCCTGGGAGTGTTTGATGAGACAGTGTAGAGGGAGCTTTACTCTGTATCTAACCCGTGCTGTATCTGCCCTAGGAGTGTTTGATGGGACAATGTAGATGGAGCTTTACTCTGTATGTAAACCGTGCTGTACCTGCCCTGGAGTGTTTGATTGGTCAGTTTAGAGGGAGCTTTATTCTGTATCTAACCCATGCTGTACCTGCCCTGGCAGTGTTTGATGGGACAGTGTAGAGGGAGCTTTACTCTGTATCTAACTCGTGCTGTAACTGCCCTGGGAGTGTTTGATGGGAGAGTGTAGAGGGCACATTACTCTGTATCTAACCGGTGCTGTAGCTGTCCTGGGAGTGTTTGGTGAGACAGTGAAGATTGAGCTTTACTCTGTATCTAACTCGTGCTGTACCTGCCCTGGGAGTGTTTGATGGGACAGTGTAGGGGGAGATTTACTCTCTATCTAACCCGTGCTGTACCTGCCCTTGGAGTGTTTGATGGGACAGTGTAGAGGGACTATTACTCTGTATCTAACCCATGCTGTACCTGCCCTGGGAGTGTTTGATGGGAGAGTGTAGAGGGAACTTTACTCTGTATCTAGCCTGTGCTGCACCTGCCCTGCGAATATTTGACAGGACAGTGGAGAGGGAGCTTTACTCTGTATCTAACCCGTGCTGTACCTCCCCTGGGAGTGTTTGATGGGACAGCGCTGAGGGAGCTTTACTCTGTATCTAACCCGTGCTGTACCTGCTCTGGGAGTGTTTGATGGGACAGTGTAGAGGGAGCTTTACTCTGTATATAACACGTGCTGTACCTGTACTGTGAGTGTTTGTTGGGACAGTGTAGAGGGAGCTTTACTCTGTATCTTACCCGTGCTGTACCTGTACTGGGACTGTTTGATGGGAAAGTGTAGAGGGAGCTTTACTCTGTATCTAACCTGTGCTGCACCTGCCCTGGGAGTGTTTAATGGGACAGTGTAGAGGGAGCTTTACTCTGCATCTAACCCGTGCTGTACCTGCCCTGGGAGTGTACGATGGGACAGTTTAGAGGGAGCTTTATTCTGTATCTGACCCATGCTGTACCTGCCCTGGGAGTCTTTGATGGGACAGTGTAGAGGGAGCTTTATTCTTTATCTAACCGGTGCCGTACCTGCCGTGGCAGTGTTTGATGGGACAGTGTAGGGGGAGCTTTACTCTGTATTTAACCTGTGCTGTGCCTGCCCTGGGAGTGTTTGATGGGACAGTGTAGAGGGAATTTTACCCTGTACCTAACCCATGCTAAACCTGCCCTAGGATTGTTTGAAGGGTCAGTGTAGAGGGATCTTTACTCTGTATCTAATCCGTGCTGTACCTGCCCTGGGAGTGTTTGATGGGACAGTGTAGATGGCACATTACTCTGTATCTATCCGGTGCTGTACCTGTCCTGGGAGTGTTTGGTGGGACAATGTAGAGGGAGCTTTACTCTGTATCTAACCCGTGCTATACCTGCCCTGGGAGTGTTTGATGGGACAGTGTAGAGGGGGCTTTACTCTTTATCTAACCCGTGCTGTACCTGTCCTGGGAGTGTTTGATGAGACAGTGTAGAAGGAGCTTTACTCTGTATCTAACCCGTGCTGTATCTGCCCTAGGAGTGTTTGATGGGACAATGTAGATGGAGCTTTACTCTGTATGTAAACCGTGCTGTACCTGCCCTGGAGTGTTTGATTGGTCAGTTTAGAGGGAGCTTTACTCTGTATCTAACCTGTGCTGTTCCTGCCCTGTTAGTATTTGAAGGGACAGTGTAGAGGGAGCTTTACTTTGTATCTAACTCGTGCTGTACCTGCCCTGGGAGTGTTTGATGGGACAGTGTAGAGGGCACATTACTCTGTATCTATCCGGTGCTGTACCTGTCATGGGAGTGTTTGGTGGGACAATGTAGAGGGAGCTTTACTCTGTATCTCACCCGTGCTATACCTGCCCTTGGATTGTTTGATGGGACAGTGTAGAGGGACTTTTACTCTGTATCTAACCCATGCTGTACCTGCCCTGTGAGTGTTTGATGGGAGCGTGTAGAGGCAACTTTACTCTGTATCTAGCCTGTGCTGTACCTGCCCTGCGAGTTTTTGACAGGACAGTGTAGTGGGCACTTTACTCTGTATCTAACCGGTGCCGTACCTGCCCTGGCAGTGTTTGATGGGACAGTGTAGGGGGAGCTTTACTCTGCATCTAACCCGTGCTGTACCTGCCCTGGGAGTGTTTGATGGGACAGTGTAGAGGGAGCTTTACTCTGTATATAACACGTGCTGCACCTGTACTGTGAGTGTTTGTTGGGACAGTGTAGAGGGAGCTTTACTCTGTATCTAACCCGTGCTGTACCTGTACTGGGAGTGTTTGATGGGAAAGTGTAGAGGGAGCTTTACTCTGTATCTAACCTGTGCTGCACCTGCCCTGGGAGTGTTTAATGGGACAGTGTAGAGGGAGCTTTACTCTGCATCTAACCCGTGCTGTACCTGCCCTGGGTGTGTACGATGGGACAGTTTAGAGGGAGCTTTATTCTGTATCTAACCCATGCTGTACCTGCCCTGGGAGTCTTTGATGGGACAGTGTAGAGGGAGCTTTACTCTGTTTCTAACCCGTGCTGTACCTGTACTGGGAGTGTTTGATGTGATAGTGTAGACTGAGTTTTACTCTGTATCTAACCCGTGCCGTACCTGCCCTGGCAGTGTTTGATGGGACAGTGTAGGGGCAGCTTTACTCTGTATTTAACCTGTGCTGTGCCTGCCCTGGGAGTGTTTGATGGGACAGTGTAGAGGGAATTTTACTCTGTACCTAACCCATGCTAAACCTGCCCTAGGATTGTTTGAAGGGACAGTGTAGAGGGATCTTTACTCTGTATCTAACCTGTGCTGTTACTGCCCTGTTAGTATTTGAAGGGACAGTGTAGAGGGAGCTTTACTCTGTATCTAACCCGTGCTGTACCTGCCCTGGGAGTGTTTGATGGGACAGTGTAGAGGGCACATTACTCTGTATCTATCCGGTGCTGTACCTGGCCTGTGAGTATTTGATGGGACAGTGTAGAGGGAGCTTTACTCTGTATCTAACCCGTGCTGTACCTGCCCTTGGATTGTTTGATGGGACAGTGTAGAGGTACTTTTACTCTGTATCTAACCCATGCTGTACCTGCCCTGTGAGTGTTTGATGGGAGCGTGTAGAGGGAGTTTTACTCTGTATCTAACCCGTGCTGTACCTGCCCTGGGTGTGTTTGATGGGACAGTGTAGAGGGAGCTTTACTCTGTATCTAACCCGTGCTGTACCTGCCCTGGGAGTGTTTGATGGGACAGTGTAGAGGGCACATTACTCTGTATCTATCCGGTGCTGTACCTGCCCTGTGAGTATTTGATGGGACAGTGTAGAGGGAGCTTTACTCTGTATCTAACCCGTGCTGTACCTGCCCTCGGACTATTTGGTGGGACAGTGTAGATGGAGCTTTATTCTGTATCTAACCTGTGCTGTTCCTGCCCTGTTAGTATTTGAAGGGACAGTGTAGAGGGAGCTTTACTCTGTATCTAACCCGTGCTGTACCTGCCCTGGGAGTGTTTGATGGGACAGTGTAGAGGGCACATTACTCTGTATCTATCCGGTGCTGTACCTGCCCTGTGAGTATTTGACGGGACAGTGTAGAGGGAGCTTTACTCTGTATCTAACCCGTGCTGTACCTGCCCTTGGATTGTTTGATGGGACAGTGTAGAGGGACTTTTACTCTGTATCTAACCCATGCTGTACCTGCCCTGTGAGTGTTTGATGGGAGCGTGTAGAGGCAACTTTACTCTGTATCTAGCCTGTGCTGTACCTGCCCTGCGAGTTTTTGACAGGACAGTGTAGTGGGCACTTTACTCTGTATCTAACCGGTGCCGTACCTGCCCTGGCAGTGTTTGATGAAACAGTGTAGGGGGAGCTTTACTCTGCATCTAACCCGTGCTGTACCTGCCCTGGGAGTGTACGATGGGACAGTTTAGAGGGAGCTTTATTCTGTATCTAACCCATGCTGTACCTGCCCTGGGAGTCTTTGATGGGACAGTGTAGAGGGAGCTTTACTCTGTTTCTAACCCGTGCTGTACCTGCCCTGGGAGTGTATGATGGGACAGTGAAGAGGGAGCTTTACTCTGTATCTAACCAGTGCTGTACCTGCACTGGGAGTGTTTGATGTGATAGTGTAGACTGCGTTTTACTCTGTATCTAACCCATGCTGTACCTGCCCTGTGAGTGTTTGATGGGAGCGTGTAGAGGCAACTTTACTCTGTATCTAGCCTGTGCTGTACCTGCCCTGCGAGTTTTTGACAGGACAGTGTAGAGGGGACTTTACTCTGTATCTAACCCGTGCTGTACGTGTCCTGGGAGTGTTTGATGGGACAGTGTAAAGGGAGCTTTACTCTGTATGTAAACCGTGCTGTACCTGCCCTGGAAGTGTTTGATGGGTCAGTGTAGAGGGAGCTTTACTCTGTACCTAACCCATGCTGTACCTGCCCTGGGAGTGTTTGATGGGACAGTGTAGAGGGAGCTTTATTCTTTATCTAACCGGTGCCGTTCCTGCCCTGGCAGTGTTTGATGGGACAGTGTAGGGGGAGCTTTACTCTGTATTTAACCTGCGCTGTGCCTGCCCTGGGAGTGTTTGATGGGACAGTGTAGAGGGAATTTCACTCTGTACCTAACCCATGCTAAATCTGCCCTAGGATTGTTTGAAGGATCAGTGTAGAGGGATCTTTGCTCTGTATCTAATCCGTGCTGTACCTGCCCTCGGAGTATTTGGTGGGACAGTGTAGATGGAGCTTTATTCTGTATCTAACCTGTGGTGTTCCTGCCCTGTTAGTATTTGAAGGGACAGTGTAGAGGGAGCTTTACTCTGTATCTAACCCGTGCTGTACCTGCCCTGGGAGTGTTTGATGGGACAGTGTACAGGGCACATTACTCTGTATCTATCCGGTGCTGTACCTGTCCTGGGAGTGTTTGGTGGGATAATGTCGAGGGAGCTTTACTCTGTATCTAACCCGTGCTATACCTGCCCTGGGAGTGTTTGATGGGACAGTGTAGAGGGAGCTTTACTCTTTATCTAACCCGTGCTGTACCTGTCCTGGGAGTGTTTGATGAGACAGTGTAGAGGGAGCTTTACTCTGTATCTAACCCGTGCTGTATCTGCCCTAGGAGTGTTTGATGGGACAATGTAGATGGAGCTTTACTCTGTATGTAAACCGTGCTGTACCTGCCCTGGAGTGTTTGATTGGTCAGTTTAGAGGGAGCTTTACTCTGTATCTAACCCATGCTGTACCTGCCCTGGCAGTGTTTGATGGGACAGTGTAGAGGGAGCTTTACTCTGTATCTAACTCGTGCTGTAACTGCCCTGGGAGTGTTTGATGGGAGAGTGTAGAGGGCACATTACTCTGTATCTAACCGGTGCTGTAGCTGTCCTGGGAGTGTTTGGTGAGACAGTGAAGATTGAGCTTTACTCTGTATCTAACTCGTGCTGTACCTGCCCTGGGAGTGTTTGATGGGACAGTGTAGGGGGAGATTTACTCTCTATCTAACCCGTGCTGTACCTGCCCTTGGAGTGTTTGATGGGACAGTGTAGAGGGACTATTACTCTGTATCTAACCCATGCTGTACCTGCCCTGGGAGTGTTTGATGGGAGAGTGTAGAGGGAACTTTACTCTGTATCTAGCCTGTGCTGCACCTGCCCTGCGAATATTTGACAGGACAGTGGAGAGGGAGCTTTACTCTGTATCTAACCCGTGCTGTACCTCCCCTGGGAGTGTTTGATGGGACAGCGCTGAGGGAGCTTTACTCTGTATCTAACCCGTGCTGTACCTGCTCTGGGAGTGTTTGATGGGACAGTGTAGAGGGAGCTTTACTCTGTATATAACACGTGCTGTACCTGTACTGTGAGTGTTTGTTGGGACAGTGTAGAGGGAGCTTTACTCTGTATCTTACCCGTGCTGTACCTGTACTGGGACTGTTTGATGGGAAAGTGTAGAGGGAGCTTTACTCTGTATCTAACCTGTGCTGCACCTGCCCTGGGAGTGTTTAATGGGACAGTGTAGAGGGAGCTTTACTCTGCATCTAACCCGTGCTGTACCTGCCCTGGGAGTGTACGATGGGACAGTTTAGAGGGAGCTTTATTCTGTATCTGACCCATGCTGTACCTGCCCTGGGAGTCTTTGATGGGACAGTGTAGAGGGAGCTTTATTCTTTATCTAACCGGTGCCGTACCTGCCGTGGCAGTGTTTGATGGGACAGTGTAGGGGGAGCTTTACTCTGTATTTAACCTGTGCTGTGCCTGCCCTGGGAGTGTTTGATGGGACAGTGTAGAGGGAATTTTACCCTGTACCTAACCCATGCTAAACCTGCCCTAGGATTGTTTGAAGGGTCAGTGTAGAGGGATCTTTACTCTGTATCTAATCCGTGCTGTACCTGCCCTGGGAGTGTTTGATGGGACAGTGTAGATGGCACATTACTCTGTATCTATCCGGTGCTGTACCTGTCCTGGGAGTGTTTGGTGGGACAATGTAGAGGGAGCTTTACTCTGTATCTAACCCGTGCTATACCTGCCCTGGGAGTGTTTGATGGGACAGTGTAGAGGGGGCTTTACTCTTTATCTAACCCGTGCTGTACCTGTCCTGGGAGTGTTTGATGAGACAGTGTAGAAGGAGCTTTACTCTGTATCTAACCCGTGCTGTATCTGCCCTAGGAGTGTTTGATGGGACAATGTAGATGGAGCTTTACTCTGTATGTAAACCGTGCTGTACCTGCCCTGGAGTGTTTGATTGGTCAGTTTAGAGGGAGCTTTACTCTGTATCTAACCTGTGCTGTTCCTGCCCTGTTAGTATTTGAAGGGACAGTGTAGAGGGAGCTTTACTTTGTATCTAACTCGTGCTGTACCTGCCCTGGGAGTGTTTGATGGGACAGTGTAGAGGGCACATTACTCTGTATCTATCCGGTGCTGTACCTGTCATGGGAGTGTTTGGTGGGACAATGTAGAGGGAGCTTTACTCTGTATCTCACCCGTGCTATACCTGCCCTTGGATTGTTTGATGGGACAGTGTAGAGGGACTTTTACTCTGTATCTAACCCATGCTGTACCTGCCCTGTGAGTGTTTGATGGGAGCGTGTAGAGGCAACTTTACTCTGTATCTAGCCTGTGCTGTACCTGCCCTGCGAGTTTTTGACAGGACAGTGTAGTGGGCACTTTACTCTGTATCTAACCGGTGCCGTACCTGCCCTGGCAGTGTTTGATGGGACAGTGTAGGGGGAGCTTTACTCTGCATCTAACCCGTGCTGTACCTGCCCTGGGAGTGTACGATGGGACAGTTTAGAGGGAGCTTTATTCTGTATCTAACCCATGCTGTACCTGCCCTGGGAGTCTTTGATGGGACAGTGTAGAGGGAGCTTTACTCTGTTTCTAACCCGTGCTGTACCTGCCCTGGGAGTGTATGATGGGACAGTGAAGAGGGAGCTTTACTCTGTATCTAACCAGTGCTGTACCTGCACTGGGAGTGTTTGATGTGATAGTGTAGACTGCGTTTTACTCTGTATCTAACCCATGCTGTACCTGCCCTGTGAGTGTTTGATGGGAGCGTGTAGAGGCAACTTTACTCTGTATCTAGCCTGTGCTGTACCTGCCCTGCGAGTTTTTGACAGGACAGTGTAGAGGGGACTTTACTCTGTATCTAACCCGTGCTGTACGTGTCCTGGGAGTGTTTGATGGGACAGTGTAAAGGGAGCTTTACTCTGTATGTAAACCGTGCTGTACCTGCCCTGGAAGTGTTTGATGGGTCAGTGTAGAGGGAGCTTTACTCTGTACCTAACCCATGCTGTACCTGCCCTGGGAGTGTTTGATGGGACAGTGTAGAGGGAGCTTTATTCTTTATCTAACAGGTGCCGTTCCTGCCCTGGCAGTGTTTGATGGGACAGTGTAGGGGGAGCTTTACTCTGTATTTAACCTGCGCTGTGCCTGCCCTGGGAGTGTTTGATGGGACAGTGTAGAGGGAATTTCACTCTGTACCTAACCCATGCTAAATCTGCCCTAGGATTGTTTGAAGGATCAGTGTAGAGGGATCTTTGCTCTGTATCTAATCCGTGCTGTACCTGCCCTCGGAGTATTTGGTGGGACAGTGTAGATGGAGCTTTATTCTGTATCTAACCTGTGGTGTTCCTGCCCTGTTAGTATTTGAAGGGACAGTGTAGAGGGAGCTTTACTCTGTATCTAACCCGTGCTGTACCTGCCCT
This sequence comes from Somniosus microcephalus, assembly GCF_052327205.1. Taxonomy (NCBI): domain Eukaryota; kingdom Metazoa; phylum Chordata; class Chondrichthyes; order Squaliformes; family Somniosidae; genus Somniosus; species Somniosus microcephalus. Next base: position 6,419,158 of record NC_140991.1, on the reverse strand, counting down.
GGGAGTGTTTGATGGGACAGTGTACAGGGCACATTACTCTGTATCTATCCGGTGCTGTACCTGTCCTGGGAGTGTTTGGTGGGACAATGTCGAGGGAGCTTTACTCTGTATCTAACCCGTGCTATACCTGCCCTGGGAGTGTTTGATGGGACAGTGTAGAGGGAGCTTTACTCTTTATCTAACCCGTGCTGTACCTGTCCTGGGAGTGTTTGATGAGACAGTGTAGAGGGAGCTTTACTCTGTATCTAACCCGTGCTGTATCTGCCCTAGGAGTGTTTGATGGGACAATGTAGATGGAGCTTTACTCTGTATGTAAACCGTGCTGTACCTGCCCTGGAGTGTTTGATTGGTCAGTTTAGAGGGAGCTTTATTCTGTATCTAACCCATGCTGTACCTGCCCTGGCAGTGTTTGATGGGACAGTGTAGAGGGAGCTTTACTCTGTATCTAACTCGTGCTGTAACTGCCCTGGGAGTGTTTGATGGGAGAGTGTAGAGGGCACATTACTCTGTATCTAACCGGTGCTGTAGCTGTCCTGGGAGTGTTTGGTGAGACAGTGAAGATTGAGCTTTACTCTGTATCTAACTCGTGCTGTACCTGCCCTGGGAGTGTTTGATGGGACAGTGTAGGGGGAGATTTACTCTCTATCTAACCCGTGCTGTACCTGCCCTTGGAGTGTTTGATGGGACAGTGTAGAGGGACTATTACTCTGTATCTAACCCATGCTGTACCTGCCCTGGGAGTGTTTGATGGGAGAGTGTAGAGGGAACTTTACTCTGTATCTAGCCTGTGCTGCACCTGCCCTGCGAATATTTGACAGGACAGTGGAGAGGGAGCTTTACTCTGTATCTAACCCGTGCTGTACCTCCCCTGGGAGTGTTTGATGGGACAGCGCTGAGGGAGCTTTACTCTGTATCTAACCCGTGCTGTACCTGCTCTGGGAGTGTTTGATGGGACAGTGTAGAGGGAGCTTTACTCTGTATATAACACGTGCTGTACCTGTACTGTGAGTGTTTGTTGGGACAGTGTAGAGGGAGCTTTACTCTGTATCTTACCCGTGCTGTACCTGTACTGGGACTGTTTGATGGGAAAGTGTAGAGGGAGCTTTACTCTGTATCTAACCTGTGCTGCACCTGCCCTGGGAGTGTTTAATGGGACAGTGTAGAGGGAGCTTTACTCTGCATCTAACCCGTGCTGTACCTGCCCTGGGAGTGTACGATGGGACAGTTTAGAGGGAGCTTTATTCTGTATCTGACCCATGCTGTACCTGCCCTGGGAGTCTTTGATGGGACAGTGTAGAGGGAGCTTTATTCTTTATCTAACCGGTGCCGTACCTGCCGTGGCAGTGTTTGATGGGACAGTGTAGGGGGAGCTTTACTCTGTATTTAACCTGTGCTGTGCCTGCCCTGGGAGTGTTTGATGGGACAGTGTAGAGGGAATTTTACCCTGTACCTAACCCATGCTAAACCTGCCCTAGGATTGTTTGAAGGGTCAGTGTAGAGGGATCTTTACTCTGTATCTAATCCGTGCTGTACCTGCCCTGGGAGTGTTTGATGGGACAGTGTAGATGGCACATTACTCTGTATCTATCCGGTGCTGTACCTGTCCTGGGAGTGTTTGGTGGGACAATGTAGAGGGAGCTTTACTCTGTATCTAACCCGTGCTATACCTGCCCTGGGAGTGTTTGATGGGACAGTGTAGAGGGGGCTTTACTCTTTATCTAACCCGTGCTGTACCTGTCCTGGGAGTGTTTGATGAGACAGTGTAGAAGGAGCTTTACTCTGTATCTAACCCGTGCTGTATCTGCCCTAGGAGTGTTTGATGGGACAATGTAGATGGAGCTTTACTCTGTATGTAAACCGTGCTGTACCTGCCCTGGAGTGTTTGATTGGTCAGTTTAGAGGGAGCTTTACTCTGTATCTAACCTGTGCTGTTCCTGCCCTGTTAGTATTTGAAGGGACAGTGTAGAGGGAGCTTTACTT
>NC_140991.1:6353835-6356335 GCF_052327205.1 Somniosus microcephalus | reverse complement strand
AGCAGAACCAGGTCGTCGGCATAGAGGAGGAATTTAACCTTGGATTCATATAGGGTGAGGCCGGGTGCTGTAGATTGTTCAAGTAGTTTTGCCAATCCATTAATGTAAATATTAAAGAGTGTCGGTGAGATTGGCGAGCCCTGCGTCACCCCCCGCCCCTGTGGGAAGTATTTTGTTTGTTTGTCTCCAATTTTAACTGCACATTTATTGTTTGTATACATTGATTTAATTACATCATGGCCTAGAAATTGAGTTGACGCCGCGCCAGGGCTTTAGCGCCGGAAATTTAGCGCCGGCGCTAATTCCCTTGCGCGCGCCAAAAATTCAGTAGCGCCGCGCCCAGACGGCTGCCGGCGCTACTGGCGGGCGTGAGCGCCTCCCAATGGGCGCTGAGTGCCGAATTGCGGCGCTAATCCGGCGCTGCGGCACCCGATGCGGTGCGGCAGGCTGGGGAAGTGCAGGCCTCCTCCTTCAGTTAAGGAGGAGCTGCCTGCACCCGGCCGCTGTCCGTTCAAATATTGAAAAAATGAGCCCGGCACCTCGGACAAGTGCCGGGCTTGCAGGCCAGACGCATCTGTTCCGCGGGGGGGGGGGTGGAGGAGTCCGGGGAGGGAGGTGCGGGCAGGCAGCCGACGGGAAAGCGGCCGGCCGCCGCGCGACCTTAATGCGCCGGCGCAAACTCGGGGAAGACTCGGTTGCCAGAGTCTTAGTTGCGGCTGCCACGGGCGAGGCGGCCGCAACTGAATTTCGGCGCTGGGGCCCGTCGTCATGGCAACCGGGACGCTGCGCACACCGATGACGTCATCGGTGCCGGCGCAGCGCTACCGGTCTACCGCGGCGTAAGGGCCCCAGGCAATTTCGGCGCCGGCGCCAAATGCAGCGCTAGGCCCTCTAGCGCCGCAAAATCGGCGCTAAGGGCACTCAATTTCTAGGCCCATATGTTTTACCTCCTACCCCGCTTTCGATAAGTTTCAGGAATAAACCGTCATGCCAGATGGAGTCGAAAGCCTTCTGGAAATCTACAAAGCATGCGTAGATTTTGCTTTTGTTATGGTGAACGTGTTTGTCAATTAGGGTCTGTAGGGTGAAGATATGATCGGATGTTCTATAGTTTGGCAGGAATCCAATTTGGCTTTTACTCAAGACATTGTGCTCTTCAAGGAAGTTTATAAGTCTTTTGTTTATGATGCTACAGAATACCTTCCCCAGGTTACTGTTTACACAGATGCCTCGATAGTTGTTTGGGTCGATTTTGTCCCCACTTTTGTATATGGGTGTTATGAGTCCTTTGTTCCAGATGTCAGGGAAATAACCGACACTCAGAACCAAGTTGAAGAGTTTTAGGATAGCCAGTTTCAGTTTGTCGTCTGCGTGTTTAATCATCTCGTTTAGTATGCCGTCTGTCCCGCAAGCTTTTCCTGGTCGCAGGTCCTTGAGTTTTTCAAGAAGTTCTTTTTCTGTTATTATGGCGTCTAGCGGGTTTTGGTTATCTTTTATGGCCATTTCAAGCTTTTCAAGTTTTTTGCGTATTTGGTGTTGCTCTGGTCCTAGTGTGTTTTTCTGGTATAATTTTTCAAAGTGGTTTACCCATGTGTCCCCATTTTGAATGGACAAATCGTCGTGTTGTTTTTGTGTAGTGTTTTCAAGTTGTCCCAGAAACAATTCGACTCAATGGATTCCTCCATGGAGCTGAGTGTATTCTTAATAAATTGCTCTTTTTTGGTCCTGAGTGTGTTTCTGTATTGTGTTAGCGTCTGACAATAAGTAAGGCGTAATTTCTCGTTTTCTGGATGTCTGTGTTTTTGGTTTGATAGTTTTCTAAGTTTTTTCCTCATGTTATGGCAATCATGGTCAAACCATTTTTCATAGTTTTTTGTTTTGGGTTTGTTCTTGCGAGCTTTCAAGTTTGCATTTGTTGCCAAATTATCAAAAATATTGTTTAGTTTACTAACTGCCCGGTTTACGCCTTCTTTATTGTGAGTATATATGTTATCCAGAAAGGTGTCTAAGAGAGCTTGAGTTGATGCATTGCTAATTGTTTTCTGGTATTTTTCCGTGTCGTTTTTGGCCCATCTGTACGATTTTTTGGTGTTGTACAGTTTACTGGGTTGTGTTTCTATGTTGTTTGTTTCTGTCTTTTTGAGAAACATAGTAATTTGGCTGTGATCTGACAGTGTTGTTTGTGGTTTGACTGTGAATGCTCTGAAAGAGGATGGGTCCAAGTCTGTAATCATATAGTCTACTGTGCTGCAGCCAAGAGGTGAGCAGTAGGTCGATCTTCCTAGGAGGTCTCCTATGAACCTACCATTGACAATGTACAGACCCAGGTTTCGACAGAGCTGTAGTAGCTGTTTACCGTTGGTATTTGACTGCTTGTCGCAGTTATGCCTGTATGGAAGGGAAGGGATGTCAAAGTGGTTATTCCCGAATACGTAATTGTTTCCCTGATTATTGGTGAAGTCTGGTTCTTCGCCCGTTCTTGAATTGAGGTCCCCACAGA
>NC_140991.1:6263835-6343835 GCF_052327205.1 Somniosus microcephalus | reverse complement strand
CATTAATTCTACATTTAAACCTCGCCACGTTCGACCTGATTGTTAAAGAGCCGGTAGATTCCAGGCAGGCAGACAGGGAGAGTGAAATGAATATAAACTCCAATCCTTACCCAGAGAGGATCCAACTCGAAAAATCACCCAGAGACAGGCGAGTGTGTAAACCTGGAGGAGCTTCATCCTGAGGAAGCAAAGTAATCAGAATGGAACTTCAAAACGATTGAAGGAATAATTTCCGTGAGTGCTTCCTGCTCTGGTTTGGTTTGTGACAGCAGTTTGATCGTCTCGTGGCTGAGCTGCTGAATCACTCACCTCCCAACAGCCCAGCACTGAGTTCAAATAACCCGATCACCGAGCGACTGGAAGCCTCTGCAAATAAACTCTCCAATTGCCGGGAGCAGAGTTAGCGGGTGTGAGAGTTACACGCTGGCAGCAACTAGCCGCTCTCTGTCCCGGCAATGCCAGTCAGCTGGGCTCACCAGCTCTCCCCAGGCACTGGGCATCAGTGGGTGCAGTGCCCCTGGCTTTATAACAGGACTGACAAACTGGCCTGCTAGTGACAGGTTCTGGGCCCTCCCCTCCTCTCCCCTCCCCTTGCTGGGGCAGTCCATTAGTTGGTGCGAGGGTTCAGTTACTGAGGACACTGTGGGTGTGACAAGGCCTGCCCAGTGGGTGCACACTTTTGTGATGTTCCCACTGCAGTGAGTGGGACACACGGGCCGAGAGCTCAGTGTCACAGTCCTAATAATCGGCTTTGGATCACTCCATGTAATGAGCCCGGTGAGAGAGGTGTCAGTGAAGAGGCTGATTCCCTCCATCACAGTGACAGAACCTCCCGATAACTCCTCAGACCCAATCTTCTTCTTCTTAGGCTGTCCCTCGGAACCGAGGATGACTTGCTTCCACATTAAAAATGAGTTCTCAGGTGACTGATGAGTCCAATGCGGGACCTACAGCCTCTGTCACAGGTGGGGCAGACGGTGGTTGAAGGGGCGGGTGGGTGGGGTGCTTGGGTTGACGTGCGCTCCTTGCGCTGCCTGCGCTTGGCTTCCGCTTGCTCCCGGCGAAGAGACTCGAGGTGTTCAGCGCCTTCCCAGATGCTTCTCCTCCAGTTTGTGCGGTCTTGGGCCAGGGATTCCCAGGTGTCAGTGGGGATGTTGCACTTTTTCAAGGAGGCTTTGAGGGTGTCCTTGAAGCGTTTCCTCTGCCCACCTGGGGCTCTCTTGCCGTGTCGGAGCTCCGAGTAGAACGCTTGTTTTGGGAGTCTCGTATCGGGCATGCGGACAATGTGACCCGTCCATCGGAGCTGATTGAGCGTGGTCAGAGCTTCGATGCTGGGGATGTTGGCCTGAACAAGAACACTGACGTCCACTGGCGTTTCTTGAAGATTTAAAATAAAATCCCGAACCCCTGACATTAAACAGTCACTGTAGCAGTGACCTGATGGAAAACTGGAAATGAAAATGGTTCCCTCGGAATAAATACGACAAGCAGGAATGGCCAGAACCCAGCTCTGAGGTTATTATCAATAACAGAGCTCGTTAATTAGGAGAGCTGGGAGCCTGTAGGTCTCAGCTCGACCTACCTCTGTCTGTCTGTCTGTTTGCAGTCTCTATGTCTGCAGTCTCTCTCACTGTCTGCAGTCCCTCTCTCTGTCTGCAGTCCCTCTCTCTGCAGTCTCTCTGTCTGCAGTCTCTCTGTCTGCAGTCTCTCTCTGTCTGCAGTCTCTCTGTCTGCAGTCTCTCTGTCTGCAGTCTCTCTGTCTGCAGTCTCTGTCTGCAATCCCTCTCTGTCTGCAGTCTCTCTGCCTGCAGTCTCTCTGTCTGCAGTCTCTCTGTCTGCAGCCTCTCTGTCTGCAGTCTCTCTGTCTGCAGTCTCTCTCTGTCTGCAGTCTCTCTGTCTGCAGTCTCTCTGTCTGCAGTCTCTCTCTGTCTGCAGTCTCTCTGTCTGTTGTCTCTCTTTCTGTCTGCAGTCTCTCTGTCTGCAGTCTCTCTGTCTGCAGTCTCTCTGTCTGCAGTCTCTCTCTGTCTGCAGTCTCTCTCTGTCTGCAGTCTCTCTCTGTCTGCAGTCTCTCTCTGTCTGCAGTCTCTCTCTCTGTCTGCAGTCTCTCTCTCTGTCTGCAGTCTCTCTCTGTCTGCAGTCTCTCTCTGTCTGCAGTCTCTCTGTCTGCAGTCTCTCTGTCTGCAGTCTCTCTCTCTGTGTGCAGTCTCTCTCTCTGTCTGCAGTCTCTCCGCCTGCAGTCTCTCCGCCTGCAGTCTCTCTCTGTGTCTGGTTATATTAAAATGCTATATAATGTATGTTTAAACAGCTTCAATACTATTATGTTAGATGTTTAAAGATATAAGTATTAATAACCAGCAGCGGCGGCAGTGCGGACCTGGGAGGAGCGGCGAGGTGGCGGCGGCGATACCAACTCAGCACCGGCAGAATTTTCAAAGAGTGATGTTAGAAGTCAAAAGTGACGTCGGCACAAGGGGAGGGAGCTGATTGAGGCCAGTGTCGGGTACTTAAACTCACTTTCGCGGGCTTTCTTTCAGAGGAATACCAATCTCACAGACTGACGGTGGTGTTCCGGAGCTACGTCACGATTCAGAAAGTGACGTGGGCAAGAGGAAGCAGCTGATTGGGTGAGTACGGCCAGGTGAGTATTTATTTTACTCTATAGTTTGACAGTTAAGATTAATAGTTCATAAAATTTAGACGGTCTTAATTTTTGTGGTTATAGTTGTGTATCGGGGAGTGCTAGTAACCAAGGGCCCTTGAGTATATCATTTAATTGTAGTGTAATTAGTGGTACTGATTTGATTTAAATTAATTTAAATTAATTAAAGGGTAAGTCATGGCAGTACAGCTCGGCGCTGTGGTATGCTCCTCCTGCACTATGTGGGAAATCAGGGACACTTCCTGTGTCCCTGACGACCATGTGTGCAGGAAGTGCATCCAGCTGCAGCTACTGGCAGACCGAATTGCGGCGCTGGAGCTGCGAATGGATACATACTGGAGCATTCACGATGCTGAGGACATCGTGGATATCATGTTTAATCAGTTGGTCACACAGCAGGTAAAGGCTGCACAGGCAGGAAGGGAATGGGTGACCACCAGGCAGAGTAGTAGGCGCAGGCAGGTCCCCTGTGGCCATCCCCATCTCAAACAGATATACCAATTTGGATATTGTTGAGGGAGATGGCTTATTGGGGGAAGGCAGCAGCAGCCAACTTCCTGGCACCATGGGTGGTTCTGCTGCACAGGACGGGAGGAAAAAGAGCGGGAGAGCTATAGTGATAGGGGATTCTATTGTAAGGGGAATAGATAGGTGTTTCTGCGGCTGCAAACGAGACTCCAGGATGGTATGTTGCCTCCCTGGTGCATGGGTGAAGGATGTCTCTGAGCGGCTGCAGGGCATTCTGGAGGGGGAGGGTGAACAGCCAGTTGTCATGGTGCATATAGGTACCAACGATATAGGTAAAAACCAGGATGAGGTCCTAAAAGCTGAATATATGGAGTTAGGAGGTAAATTAAAAAATAGGACCTCAAAGGTAGTAATCTCAGGATTGCTACCAGTGCCACATGCTAGTCAGAATAGAAATAGAAGGATATTTCAGATGAATACGTGACTAGAGGGATGGTGCAAGGGGGAGGGATTCAAATTCCTGGGACATTGGAACCGGTTCTGGGGGAGGTGGGACCAGTACAAACTGGACGGTTTGCACCTGGGTGGGACCGGGACCGATGTCCGAGAGGGAGTGTTTGCTAGTGCTTTTGGGGAGTGTTTAAACTAAAATGGCAGGGGGTTGGGAACCTGTGCAGGGAGACAGAGGTAAGGGCCGTTGGGGAGGGTTTAAACTAAAATGGCAGGGGGTTGGGAACCTGTGCAGGGAGACAGAGGAAAGGGAAGCAAGGATAGAAGCAAAAGACAGGAAGGAGAAAAGCAAAAGTGGCAGTCATAGAAATCAAGAGTTTAAATCAAACATGGCCACAGTAAATAATAATTCTAAAAGGTCTAAGAGTGTTAAAAAAACAAGCCTGGATGCTTTGTGTCTTAATGCGAGGAGCATTCATAATAAGGGGGATGAATTAGCTGTGCAAATAGATGTAAACGGATATGATATAATTGGGATTACGGAGATGTGGCTCCAGGGTGTCCAAGGCTGGGAAGTCAACATCCAGGGGTATTCAATATTCAGGAAAGACAGGTGAAAAGGAAAAGGAGGTGGGGTAGCATTGCTGGTTAAAGAGGAGATTAACACAATAGTAAGGAAGAATATTAGCTCTGATGATGTGGAATCTGTATAGGTAGAGCTGAGAAATACCAAGGGGCAGAAAACATTAGTGGGAGGTTCATACAGGCCCCCAAACATTAATGCTAAGGTTGGGGATGGCATTAAATGGGAAATTAGAGACTCGTGCAATAAGGGCACAGCAGTTATCATGGGTGACTTTAATCTACATATAGATTGGGCCAACCAAATTAGTAACAATACTGTGGAGGAGGAATTCCTGGAGTGCATACGGGATGGTTTCCTGGACCAATATGTCGAGGAACCAACTAGAGATCAGGCCATCTTAGACTAAGTATTATGTAATGAGAAAGGATTCATTAGCAATCTTGTTGTGTGAGGCCCCTTGGGTCGGAGCGATCATAACATGATAGAATTCTTCATTAAGATGGAGAGTGAAGTAATTGACTCAGAGACTAGGGTCCTGAATTTAAATAAAGGAAACTATAATTGTATGAGGCGCGAGTTGGCTAGGATGGATTGGGGAGCGTTATTTAAAGGGTTGACGGTGGATAGGCAATGGCAAACATTTAAAGATCGCATGGATGAACTACAGAATTTGTTCATCCCTGTTGGGCATAAAAATAAAACAAAGAAGGTGACTCAACCATGGCTAACAAGGGAAATTAGGGATAGTATAAGATCCAAGGAGAGGACATATAAATTGGCCAGAAAAAGCAATAATCCTGAGGATTGGGAGCAGTTTAGGATTCAGCAAAGGAGGACAAAGGGATTAATTAAGAGGGGGGAAATAGAGTATGAGAGTCAGCATTCAGGGAACATTAAAAGTTGACTGTAAAAGCTTCTATAGATATGTGAAGAGAAAAAGATTGGTGAAGTCAAGCGTAGGTCCCTTGCAGTCAGAATCAGGGGAATTTATAATGGGGAACAAGGAAATGGCAGACCAATTAAATAGATAATAACAACAGAAAATGCTGGAAAAACTCAACAGTTCAGGCAACATCCATGGAGAGAAATTTGAGTTGACGTTTCAGGTTGAACCCTTCAAAATTAAATACATATTTTGGTTCTGTCTTCACAAAGGAGGACACAAATAACCTCCCAGAGATGTCGGGGAACATAGGTTCTAATGAGAGGGAGGAACTGAATGAAATCAGTATTTGTAGGGAAATGGTGTTAGGGAAATTGACGTGATTGAAGGCCGATAAATCCCCAGGGCCTGATGGTCTACATCCCAGGGTACTTAAGGAAGTGGCCCTAGAAATAGTAGATGCATTGCTGGTCATCTTCCAAAATTCAACAGACTCTGGAACAGTTCCCATGGATTGGAGGGTAGCTAATGTTACCCCACTATTCAAAAAAGGTGGTAGAGATAAAACGGGGAATTACAGACCGGTAAGCCTGACATCGGTAGTGGAGAAAATGCTAGAGTTCATTATAAAAGATGTAATAGCAGAGCACTTGGAAAACAGTGACAGGATCAGACAAAGTCAACATGGATTTACAAAAGGTAAATCGTGCTCGACTAATCTACTGGAATTTTTTGAGGATGTAACTGGTAGAATAGATAAGGGAGAACCAGTGGATGTGGTGTATTTGGACTTTCAGAAGGCTTTCGATAAGGTCCCGCATAAGAGATTAGTGTGTAAAGTTAAATCACATGGGATTGGGGGTAAGGTACTGACTTGGATAGAGAACTGGTTGGCAGACAGGAAGCAAAGAGTTGGAATAAACAGGTCTTTTTCCTAGTGACTAGTGGGGTACTGCAGTGATCGGTGCTAGGACCCCAGCTATTCACAATATATATTAATGATCTAGATGAGGGAACTAGATGTAATATCTCCAAGTTTGCAGATGACACAAAGCTGGGTGAGTGTGTGTGCTGTGAGGAGGATGCCGAGAAACTCCAGTATGATTTGGACAGGTTGGGTGATTGGGCAGAAGCGTGGCAGATGCAATATAACGTGGATAAATGTGAGGTTATCCACTTTGGTGGCAAAAACAGGAAGGCAGATTATTATCTGAACGGCAATAGATTGGGGAGAAGGGGAAGTGCAACGAGACTGGGTGTCCTTGTGCACCAGTCGCTGAAGGTAAGCATACAGGTGCAGCAGGCGTTTAAGAAGGCAAATGGTATGTTGGCCTTCATAGTGAGAGGATTCAAGGACAGGAACAAGGATGTCTTGCTGCAGTTGTTCAGGGCCTTGGTGAGACCACACCTTGAGTATTGTGTGCAGTTTTGGTCGCCTTATCTGAGGAAGGATGTTCTTGCCATGGAGAGAGTGCAGCGAAGATTCACCAGACTGATACCTGGGATGGCAGGAATGAGGAAGGGGAGGAGACAGAGGGATAAAGAGAAGAGAACGATAATGGGAGATAGAAGTGATGGGTTCGAGTCTGGAGCGGCAGTCAAAATGTGCACGCGAATGGACACGGAAACTCTGGTTACATAGGCAGGGCAAAGAGTAGGATAGATATGTCCTGGTCGTAAACGGGGAATAGAGAGGAGACAATAAGAGAGATTCCAAGGTTAAAGTCAGAGGTCCCGTGGTGGGATGAAGTTGATTTGTGGATAGGGTGGTGTCAGCTTGGAGCATCGAGGAACTGATGTCCAGGTTCGGAGACGGGTGTGGAGGGCGAGTGAGCTTGAGAGCTGTGTGAGGGCTGAGCATCAGTGGAGGCTCGGATAGTGGTTTCCTGTCCTGAGCTTGAAAACACAGCAAGTTAAGACTCGCCAATGAGAGTAAAGCACAGATCAACTTCATCTCAACACGGTGATGGAGGGATAAATATTGGCCAGGACACCGGGGAGATCTAACCTGCTCTTCATTGAAATTGGGCGACAGGGTCTTTTACATCCGCCCGAGAGGGCAGACAGGACCTCGTTTTAATGTCTCATCTGGAAGATGGCAGCACCAACAGTGCAGCACTCCCTCAGTACTGCCCCTCCGACAGTGCGGCACTGACTCAGTACTGACCTTCCAACAGTGCAGCGCTCCCTCAGTACTGCCCCTCCGACAGTGCGGCACTGACTCAGTACTGACCTTCCAACAGTGCAGCGCTCCCTCAGTACTGCCCCTCCGACAGTGCAGCACTCTCTCAGTACTGACTCTCTAACAATGCAGCGCTCCCTCAGTACTGCCCCTCCGACAGTGCAGCACTCTCTCAGTACTGACTCTCCAACAGTGCAGCGCTCCCTCAGTACTGCCCCTCCGACAGTGCAGCACTCTCTCAGTACTGCCCCTCCGACAGTGCAGCACTCTCTCAGTACTGCCCCTCCGATATCGCAGCGTCCCTCAGTACTGACCCTCTAACAATGCAGCGCTCCCTCAGTACTGCCCCTCCGATAGTGCAGTGCTCCCTCAGTACTACCCCTATGACAGTGCAACGTTCCCTCAACACTGCCCCTCTGACAGTGCAGCGCTTGCTCAGTACTGCCCCTCCGACAGTGCAGCACTCCCTCAGTACTGCCCCCCGACAGTGCAGTGTTCTCTCAGCACTGCCCCTCCGACAGTGCAGCACTCGCTCAATACTGCCCCTCTGACAGTGTAGCATTCCCTCAACACTGTCCCTCTGACAGTGCAGCGCTCACTCAGTACTCCCCCTCTGACAGTGCAGCACTCCCTCAGTATTGCCCCTCCGACAGTGCGGCGCTCCCTCAGTACTGCCCCCCGACAGTGCGGTGTTCTCTCAGTACTCCCCCTCCGACAGTGCGGCACTCCCTCAGTACTGCCCCTCTGACAGTGCAGCTCTCCCTCAGTACTGCCCTCCGACAGTGCAGCACTCCCTCAGTATTGCACTGGAGTGGTCACCTAGATTTTTGTGCTTACGTATCTGGAGTGGAACTTGAACCCACAACCTTTTTTTTATTCATTCATGGGATGTGGGCATCGCTGACAAGACCAGTATTAATTGCCCCTCCCCAGTTGCCCTTGAGAAGGTGGTGGTGAGCCACCTTCTTGAACTGCTGCAGTCCGTGTGGTGAAGGTGCTCCCACAGTGCTGTTAGGGAGGGAGTTCCAGGATTTTGACCCAGCGACGATGAAGGAACAATGATATATTTCCAAGCCAGGATAGTGTGTGACTTGGAGGGGAATTTGGAGGTGGTGGTGTTCCCATGCGCCTGCTGCCGTTGTCCTTCTCGGTGGTATCCTCTGACCTGCTCTTGTAGCCACAGTCTATATGTGGCTGCCTGTCTGGTCCAGTTAAGTTCCTGGTCAATGTTGATCCCCAGGGGCTGGATTTTCTCAGCCCCGAGGAGGCGGATGTCGAGGCGGGTCTGCCAGGAAAGTTGCAGAATTTGTGGGCGGGTGGCAAACCGGCCCACAACCAGCCTCTGTGCTCTCTTACCAGGAGGTGGGAAGTCGTCCTGCCCCGGGTCCCGTCTCCATGGAGGCGGGAAGGGATTAAAGCCTATTAACTGCCTGTTATAGGATTATCCACAAAATAGGATTGTTCCTGCTGAAGTGTGGGCTTCCTGACCTGGGGGAACCCCGCCAGGGTGTAGAAGGTGAGTAGGAGGTCTGCGGGGGCTGGAGGGGTCTGAAAGTGCGATGTAGAGGTGAGTGATGGGTGCAAGTGTGGAGTGGTAAGTATGTGAGGTGAGTGTAAAGTGTTAGAAAATGTTCACTTACCTTTGTTTCTACCTACAGCCTTCAGCCGCTGTGGAGCCGGAGTCCCGACATCTCCATTGTAGATTTCACAGACTGGCTGTTGGATCCTCCGAACCAACAGCCAGGTGATTTCTGCAAAGTTGAAAGGTTTGATGAGTCCTGAACACAAGGACTCATCAAACTACACAGAATGTCAGTGTTTGACAGCTTTACAGAGCTGTCAAACGAGGACATTTCTTCTTTCAAAAGTTCTTGACAGATGACACGTCATACGTTGACGTGCTCTGTCACTGACTTCCCCCTAATTGGCCTGCTGAGCCCGCCGGGCGTGTTGAACAATGTCAATCAGGGGAAATTTCCACTGGTTGGCCAGAAGCTGATGGAGGCGGGACTGAGACCCGGCAAGCAGCAGTCCTGCCTCCAAAAGCTTCCCATTCAGAAAGCCTTAGGATGTTGATGGTGAGGGATTCGGCGATGGTAATTCCATTGAGTGTCAAAAGGATGTGGCTAGACTTTCTCTTGTAGGAGATAGTCATTGCCTGCCACTTGTGTGGCACGAATGTTACCTGCCACTTATCAGCCCAAGCCTGAATGTTCTCCAGGTCTTGTTGCATGCGGGCATGGACTGCTTCATTATCGGAGGAGTTGTGAATGGCACTGAACACTGTGCAGTCATCAGCGAACATCCCCATTTCTGACCTTATGGTGGAAGGAAGATCATTGATGAAGCAGCTGAAGATGGTTGGGCCTAGGACACTGCCCTGAGGAACTCCTGCAGCGATGTCCTGGGGCTGTGATGATTGGCTTCCAACAACCGCAACCATCTTCCTTTTTGCTAGGTATGACTCCAGCCAGTGGAGAGTTTTCCCCCTGATTCCCATTGACTTCAGTTTTACTAGGGCTCCTTGATGCCACACTCGGTCAAAAGCTGCCTTGATGTCAAGGGCAGTCACCCTCACCTCACCTCTGGAATTCAGTTCTTTGTCCATGTTTGGACCAATGAGGTCTGCAGCCGAGTGGTCCTGGTGGACTCAAAACTGGGCATCAGTGAGCAGGTTATTGGTGAGTAAGTGCCGCTTGATGGCACTGTCGATGACACCTTCCATCACTTTGCTGATGATTGAGAGTAGACTGATGGGGCAGTAATTGGCCGGATTGGATTTGTCCGTTTTTTTTGGACAGGACATACCTGGGCAGTTTTCCACATTGTTGGGTTGATGCCAGTGTTGTAGCTGTACTGGAACAGCTTGGCTAGAGACGCGGCTAGTTCTGGAGCACAAGCCTTCAACAAGTTACTCGGGATATTGTCGGGGCCCATAGCCTTTGCTGTATCCAGTGCGCTCAGCCGTTTCTTTATATCACGTGGAGTGAATCGAATTGGCTGAAGACTGACTTCTGTGATGGTGGGGACGTCAGGAGGAGGCCGATATGGATCATCTACTCGGCACTTCTGGCTGAAGATGATTGCAAACGCTTCAGCCTTGTCTTTTGCACTCACGTGCTGGGCTCCACCATCATTGAAGATGGGGATATTCATGGAGCCGCCTCCTCCTCCCATTAGTTGTTTAATGGTCCACCACCATTCACGACTGGATGTGGCAGGACTGCAGAGCTTTGATCTGATCTGTTGATTGTGGGATCGCTTAGCCCTGTCTATAGCATGCTGCTTCCGCTTTTAGGATGCATGTAGTCCTGTGTTGCAGTTTCCCCAGGTTGGCACCTCATTTTTAGGTACGCCTGGTGCTGCTCCTGGCATGCTCTTCTACACTCCTTATTGAACCAGGGTTGGTCCCCTGCCTTGATGGTAATGGTAGAGTGAGGGATATGCTGGGCCATGAGGTTACAGATTGTGGTGGACTACAGTTCTGCTGCTGCTGATGGCCCACAGTGCCTCATGGATGCCCAGTTTTGAGCTGTTAGATTTTTTCTGAATTTATCCCATTTAGCACGGTGGTAGTGCCACACAACACGACGGAGGGTGTCCTCAGTGTGAAGATGGGACATTGTCTCCACAATGACTGTGCGGTGGTCACTGCTACCAATACTGTCATGGACAGATGCATCTGCGACAGAGAGATTGGTGAGGATGAGGTCAAGAAGGTTTTTCCCTTGTGTTGGTTCTCTCACCACCTGTCGCAGGCCCAGACTGGCAGTTATGTCCTTCAGGACTCGGCCAGCTCGGTCAGTTGTGGTGCTACCGAGCCACTCTTTGTGATGGACATTGACGTCCCCACCCAGAGTACATTCTGTGCCATTGCTACTCTCAGTGCTTCTTCCAAGTGGTGTTCAACATGGAGGAGTACTGATTCATCAGCTGAGGGAGGGCGGTAGGTGGTAATCAGCAGGAGGTTTCCTTGCCCATTCTTGACCTGAAGCCATGAGACTTCATGGGGTCCAGAGTCGATGTTGAGGACTCCCAGGGCCGCTCCTTCCCGACTGTATACCACTGTGCCGCCACCCCTGGTGGGTCTGTCCTACCGGTGGGACAGGACATACCCCGGGATGGTGATGGAGGAGTTCGGGACATTAGCTGAAAGGTATGATTCTGTGAGTTATGACTGTGTCAGGCTGTTGCTTGACCAGTCTGTGGGACAGCTCTCCCAATTTTGGCACAAGTCCCCAGATGTTGGTGAGGAGGATTTTGCAGGGTTGACTGGGCTGGGTGTGCCTTTGCCGTGTCTGAATCCGGTGCCGAGGTCAATGCTGGGTGGTCCGTCCGGTTATAATCTTATTATTTTTCCTAGCATTTGATACAACTGAGTGGTTTGCTAGGCCAGTTCAGGAACCTGCGCTATTAATCCCGAGAACAAATCCCACTAGGGCAGTTTGAGAATTTCAATTCAGTTCAAAATAAATCTGGAATAAAAAGCCAGGTTCAGTAAAAGTGACCGTGAAACTATCGGATTGTCGTAAAAACCCATCCGGTTCACTGATGTCCTTTAGGGAAGGAAACCTGCCGACCTTACCCAGTCTGGTCTATATGTGACTCCAGTCCCACACCAACGTGGTTGACTCTAAACTGCCCTCTGAAGTGACCCAGCAAACTGCTAGAAGGCGGCCCACCACCATCTTCTCAGGGCAACTAGGATAGATAATAAATCCAGGCCTTGCCAGCGATGCTCAGATCCCGAGAATTGATTCAATAACAGTCAAAATAACAACAGAAAATGCTGGAAAAACTCAGCAAGCCAGGCAACATCCGTGGAGAGAGAAATAGAGTCAACGAGTCAAATACAATCGATAGCAAAATACTGCAGATGTTGGAAATCCGAAATAACAACAGAAAATGCTGGAAAAACTCAGCAGGTCAGGCAACATCTGTGGAGAGAAATTTGAGTGGACGTTTCAGGTCAAACCCTTCTTCAAAACTGGAAAGAAAAGAAACTAGATCGAAGGCAGGGCTGCGATCGGACAAAAGAATAAAAGAAACAAAAGAAGTAAAAGAGATTAGAAGCTAGACGAGATGGTAATAGGCTGAGATTAGGTGTAAAGTGTACTGGCAGGGCAAGAGATAACTGCCAGGTGTGAGAGAGAAACAAAAGGAAAGGGGGGGGGGGGAAAGGAGTGGAAAAATTACAAGAAAAAATGTAATAGGGGCCGAGCTTATGATCTGAAATTGTTGAACTGGATATTGAGTCCGGAAGGCTGCAGAGTGCCTAATCGGAAGATGAGGTGCTGTTCCTCGAGTTTACGTTGAGCTTCCGTGGAACAATACAAGAGGCCAAGGACGGTGAGGTCCGAGTGGGAATGGAGCGGTGAATTAAAATGACAGGCGACCGGAAGCTCGGGGTCACCCTTACGGACTGAACGGAGGTGTTCCGCAAAGCGGTCACCCAATCTGCGTTTGGTCTCCCCAATGTAGAGGAGACCGCATCGTGAGCAGCGAATACAGTATACTAGATTGCGAGAAGTACAAGTAAATCGCTGTTTCACCTGGAAGGGGTGTTTGGGGCCCTGGACAGTGGGAAGGGGGGAGGTATAGGGGCAGGTGTTACATCTCCTCCGCTTGCACAGGAAGGTGCCAGGCGAAGGGGAAGGGCTGTTTGGGGTGATAGAGGAGTGGACTAGGGTGTCTCGGAGGGAGCAGTCCCTGCGGAATGCTGAAAGGGGAGGGGAGGGGAAGATACGTTTGGTGGTGGGATCACTTTGGAGGTAGCGGAAATGCCAGAGGATGATCCGTTGAATGTGGAGGCTGGTGGGGTGAAAGGTGAGGACAAGGGGAACCCTATCGTGGTTCCGGGAGGGAGGGGCAGGGGTGAGGGCAGAAGTGCGGGAAATAGAACTGACACGGTCGAGGGCAGTGTCAACCACGGTAGAGGGGAATCCTCGGTTGCGGAAAAAGGAAGACATGTCTGAAGCACTGGTGTGGAAGGTGGCATCGTCGGAGCAGATACGGCGGAGACGGAGAAACTGGGAAAATGGAATAGAGTCCTTACAGGAAGCGGGGTGGGAGGAAGTGTAGTCCAGGTAGCTGTGGGAGTCAGTGGGCTTGTAGTGAATATTGGTCGATAACCTATCCCCAGAGATAGAGATGGAGAAGTTGAGGAAGGGAAGGGAAGAGTCAGAGATGGACCATGTTGTAGTGTATGTAACCGTCTACCTTTAAGAGACTATTGTATGTAACCGTTCACCTTTAAGAGAACTATTTTAGGTGTGGCACTACTTGTTTGGCTTCTGTATACGGTAATACCGACGGTGACCACACCGGTATATAAGTGGTGTGGCATGATTTATAGGGCAGATTCGCCCTGACCTTCGAATAGTAAAGTCCTGTTGTATGTTACTCCTGAAGTCCGTGTCGTAATTAACTGCACAACCCACAGACTTTACAGTGGCGACGAGTCCGATCGTACCCTGCGGCAACAATAATTTCAAAGCAACGAAAGAGCGTCGAAAAGAGGCAACCGCCCTCGTCATTCGGCTGGGAGAAAACTCAAGGCTGCAGCAATAGAAAGGAGGAAGACTTTAGCGACAAAAACTTCCATCAGCAACAGGCACTGACTGTCCCTTCTGCCACGGTGACTGTGAGTAAGGGAAAGTGAAAAGAATAGCCGGAGGATAAGGGCTGGGCACTCGACCACGGTCGAGGGGGAAAAGGAGCCGGACAAAAAGTCGGGTCCAACGGCGTCGTGAGAGACCGCGACCGGCGGGAAAAGCCGGGCGGTGACCGAAGCCACGAAGCGCTGCGACCAGGAGCGTAGGCGCGGGAAGAGAGAAACTCAGCCGCAGCCGGGGAGAGAAGCACCGGACTGCGAGAGGGCTGGGAGGCGCGATTGTGGTCCGAGCGAGCGGGAGAGGCAGAGCCGACCAAGAGAGACTGCGCGAGAGCCAGTCCAGCGGCTGAGCTGTCCTCCGTCAACGGGGTGTAACCAGCGCCGGTAGAGCCGAGCGAGCGGGAGAGAGGCAGAGCCGAGCAAGGGGAACTGTGCGAGAGCCAGTTCAGCGGCTGAACTGTCCTCCGTCAACGGGGTGTAACCAGTGCCGGTAGAGCCGAGCGAGCGGGAGAGAGACAGAGCCGAGCAAGGGGAACTGTGCGAGAGCCAGCCCAGCGGCTGAACCTGTTCGCCGTCAACGGGGTACCCAGAGCCGGTCGCCCTGCCATAAAATAAAAAAAAAAAAGGGAAAGCCTTGAAGCCGACGCGCAGGCTGTGAACCTGAAAGCCAGCGGCCGTCGCCCGTGGGGAAAGTGTACCCCTCCCGCCAGGGAAGAAACGCGGGAAGCTGCCATTAGGCGGGGAAGAAGACAGAAGCGGGAAACCGCCATTGAAGTGGGCGGGGAGAGAAGATAAGAGCGGGAAACCACCATTTTTGCGGGAAAACCGCCATCTTAGAAAAAAAAAAGAAATAATAATTTAAAGAAATACTTGTGTTGTTCCCAAAGAGAGGAAGATGCCTAAGCGTGGTAACATCAACGATTTTAATTCCGCGGTAGAAGACTGGGCCACGTACGTGGAACGCATTGAGATCTATTGTGAGGCCAATAAAATAGAAGAAGATGACAAAGCTATAACCTTGCTGAACTCGATGGGCGCAAAGACATACGGGCTCTTGAAGCATCTACTAGCACCAGCTAAACCGACGGATCAGACTTTCGATGATATTATGGCTGTCCTGAAGGACCACTTGAACCCTACACCATTGATGTTGGCGGAACGATTCAAATTCTATGCGAGAACGCAACGGAAAGACGAAAGCAACGCAGAATACTTGGTTGAACTGCGTAGACTAGCGAAATACTGCCAGTTTGGAGGGAATCTGACAGAGGCATTGCGAGACAAGTTCGTGTGCGGGTTGGCAAAGGAAGGAACGCAAAAGCGACTACTCGACGAGAACGACCTTACACTTGACAGGGCTGTCCTTATTGCAGCATCGCACGAAGCCGCGGCAAAGGGAACTGTGGAAATGCAGCTAAAGACAGCAGCACTAAGTGTGGATCAAATTACCTCGACAACAACAAAATGCTATCGTTGTGGGAAGACAACACACGACCAGAACCAATGCTGGTTTAAGAACCAGGAATGTAGGAAATGTGGCAAACTGGGTCACATAGCTAAGGTATGCCGGTCAGGGAAGAAGACCAACAACCAAAGGACCAACAACCAAAGGAAGCCATCACAGGAAAAGTACAACAAGGTACACAAGGTGGCTGAGAAGAGTTCAGACGAACAGAATTCAGACTCAGACCCAAACGGCCAGGAGCTGGGTAGTCTGAGAATTCACAATGTGAGTAAGGAAGCTGACCTACAAACTATCTGGGTCATGCTAAAAATAGCTGGAATCCAAGTGAAAATGGAATTGGACACTGGATCAGCTCTATCAGTCATAAATCGAAGGGATTACCACTGGCTATTCTCACATATACCCTTAAGAGATACCAAGTTCGTATTGCAGACATACACGGGGCATAAAGTATACCCCATGGGAAAGATAAGAGTCAAAGTGAGAGATAGGGGTAAAGAACACCCAAGAATGAACTTATACGTACTACATGAGGGAGGACCACCACTTCTAGGACGGGAGTGGATCAAGAAAATAGACATGGAATGGCACTATCTAAAAGCCATAACGAGTGAGGACTCGGTGCAGACAATCAGCTCAGATTCTGAAACGGATGACGATAAGACCAACCCAAATATGAAAGGCAAGGCTGGAATGGACTTGCCGACGAAGGTTGGAAAAACGAAGGCATGCATAAAGGCTTATGCTCCAGAGAAGAACAAAGTTTCAGAACAGAACTCCACCGAACAACGACAACCTAGTTCGACAGAAAATTCTGAGCCTGTTCAAGTTACGGACATATCCATGACGGAAGAACACCGAGCTCGGACTCAAATTTATTTCAAATTACGACAACAATTAGAACAATTGAGTTACCGTCTCGTACAAGAGATGAAAACAATGAAAAAGTTCTATGACACCAAATGGGAGAATCTGGAAAGACAACAGAAGCAGCTAGCTCAAGCAGAGAGCGACCATAGAGCCATCGTGACCAATTACCGATCACATCTCCCTTATGCTGTTCAGGAGTTAGAATATTTGCAGGAAGAAGCAAATGAAGAGGAATCTGCAGGAAGCCAGGATTTTATTCCAGTTCTTCTCTACGACTCCTTACAAGCAGAGTGTGAGAAGTTGAAAGAACAGTATGAACAGGCCCAGGCTACAATTCTGGAAGGGGTTAACTCGGCAACCTCCGAAAAGCTAGTTTCAGTGGAAGCATATGAGCAACTGAAGGTTGAACATGAGCAAGAAGTCCAAAGGCTACAGGAAATTCTTGATGAGCTCAAGGCCAAGACAGACTCATCGGTAGAAGTTCCATCCATAGATGAGAAATTAGAGGTGAAAGACATGGCAGAACCTGAAAGACAAGATGTACAAGAACTCATAAAAATATTAAAGGAAACCCAAGACAAATATGGGGCGGCAATGACCGAGATTCAACAACTTGAAGAACAGATTCAACTGGGAATCCGTTCAGTGGAAGAAAAGGGAACTGTAAGAAACACAGAGACTGTAAGAATGGCCTCTGAACATGAGCTAGAGAGCATCAAGGCGCAACTTCTCCGAGCGCTGGAAGCCAAAGTACAAGAGGAAAAGAAGGTGAAAGCATTGGAGGAAAAGGTGGATGAAATGGAGAAGACTCTGACCCACAGTGTTCCCGTGGAAGAGTTAACGGTCAGCCAACTCCTTCATATGCTGAAGGACAAGACTCTACAATGGGAACAATCTGAACACGAGCTTCAATCTTCAAAGGGAAGGAGTTCGGAGCTCTCAAAAGTTATGGAAATAGCTGAGGTTGCAACACAGATTTTACAGGGATGCCAAAAGTACGCTGAATCACGTCAATGTGAACAGCAGAATGTTGAAACAGCTGCTCCAGTAGAAGGATTGAATAGCCTGATCAATCAATCCCCGAGGGAAGGGGAAGTGTTGAAATCACAAACGAGGTCATTAGTGAAGGATTGGCAGGAAACCCAGGAAGAGCGGGATGAATATGAACGCATGAAGAAGTCTCTTCAGGAAAGATGTCTAGGGAGGGAACAACAGTTGGCTAACGTCCAGTTGGGTACGGAAGAAGTAGCAGGCCCTCTCGCTAGACTAGCTCAGGACGACACCGAATATTACCATGACCTGTTGAGTGACACTGAATATTACGAGGATCTGGTCTGCCCAGCTTGTGATGAAAACTCCCAAAGTGCAGAAATCAGGATGAAGCACTTAAAGTCTAAGGAACATAGAGAGATGGTGGCGCTACAGCTGGCAGCTGATAAGGGAGCCCCGAGAGTCTCCAAGAAGCAGAAAAGAAAAAGAAGAAGCAGAAGATGATAACCATCAAAATCATTATCACTCCTACCAGATCATGCACGTGGGCCCTACAAAGGGAGATAAATCAGTTGGAAAGTAAGGAAAATTACCAAGGCAATACAGCTGTTTGTAAAAGTCAGCATTGCTGGTTCAGCAGGACGGGAGTTCAAGCTGTTACGTCAAGGGGAAGACTAGTGGAGGAGTCAAGCTAGCAATGTGAACCGGCTACACCACAGCGATGTTGTTCGGACCGAGTCAAGACTAGAGACTGAATCTATACACTGTTCCCACAGAGACTGAACCTGTGAACTGTTTCCCACAGAGACTATATCTGTAAATTGTTTACCTGAAGTTGAATATATGTATGTTAATGAGAAATAGTATGTTGTAAGCTAAAAAGGGAGGATTGTAGTGTATGTAACCGTCTACCTTTAAGAGACTATTGTATGTAACCGTTCACCTTTAAGAGAACTATTTTAGGTGTGGCACTACTTGTTTGGCTTCTGTATACGGTAATACCGACGGTGACCACACCGGTATATAAGTGCTGTGGCATGATTTATAGGGCAGATTCGCCCTGACCTTCGAATAGTAAAGTCCTGTTGTATGTTGCTCCTGAAGTCTGTGTCGTAATTAACTGCACAACCCACAGACTTTACACATGTGAAGGTGAGGGAAGGGTGGAAATTGGAGGCAAAGTGAATGAAATTGTCAAGTTCGGGGCGAGAGCAGGAAACGACGCCGATACAGTCATCAATGTATCGGAAAAAGAGGTGAGGGAGGGGACCCAAGTAGGACTGGAACAAAGATTGTTCCACATAGCCCACGAAAAGGCAGGCATAGCTAGGACCCATGCGGGTACCCATGGCAACACCTTTGAGTCAAATACAATGCTGTGATGAAGTGATTGAGTTACAGCCCCGAGCTGTATTGCCCTGTGAATGGAACGGCCCCTGTATTGAAGCAGCTGTTGATTGTCGATTAGTGCCTGTTGTGTCTCCTTGTGTTCTTATTACTATATATAATACAGACACTTTTAACTCATTTTAGTTACTGCTTTTACTCAGCTATATTCTTGCTTTGTTGCTGTTGCTGCCTCATGGTGCGGAGTGATACAAGATGTCCGTCCTTACACTGTGCACGCCTTTTCAGTGTGTCACATGACAATATAAATACACTAACTAAAGTAGTTCCATATAACGATGTAACAAATAGTTCCATTTAACGATGTAATAATATAACAATGTAACATCCCTCTTTCTCAAAACTAAAATATGAAATTAAAAAATTTAAATTAGAGAAATATTATATCTAAACTATTATTATCAACTACAAAGAATCGTGAGTTTTCTTTTCTTATTCGCGATATCACTCAGGTGGTTGGATGTTGTCCCTCCATCTTGTGGATTTGGTGGTGATCATTCCTCTCTGCGGTGTTTTGGTGTGTTCCGCTCTCGTTGTTGTTGTTGTCGCACTTGGAGTTGGAATGTGCATGCTCGTGGTTGTTTGATTTGTAGCGCTTGTTTCTGGTGTTGTACTGCTTGTGGTAGCTGGTGTTGTCAATGTTGTTGATGTTGTCTGCTGCTTAACCAGTTCAGGTGAAGGTCTGGTGTGGAGTCTGTTCCGTCTGTATTGGTTACCAGGTTCAGTCTCTACGAAGTAGGATCTTGGAGTATCAGCTTTTCCAATGACCTTGGCTGGATTCCAGGTTTTCAACACCGGGTCTTACACATGCACTGATTGTAAATTCAGCAATTCCGGTAGCATCTTTGTATGTTTGTCGTAATGTTTGCTTCCTACGATTTGTGCTTCTGCCAGCTTCTGTCTGAAGTCCTCCTGGTCCTGGGGAGGATGTATTTTTGCTGGTAGTGTAGTCTTAAACTTCCTCCCATTCAGCAATTCTGCAGGTGATTTCATGTCTGCTTTCAGTGGTGTTGATCTGAGTGATAGGAGGGCAAGGTCTTGGTCTTCCCCCATCTCACTACTTTTGATGAGAGTTCTCTTGACAGTCTGGATCTGTCTTTTGATAAACCCGTGTCCCCTTGGGAAATGTGGGGATGAAGTTACTATTTTGAATCCATACTTTTCTGCCAGAGCTCTGAATTCACTCGATGTGAACTGGGTTCCATTGTCACAGATTACCTTTTCCGGGATTCCTTGTTCAGCAAACAAGCTCTTTGCAATCCTGGTGGTGGTTGTGGCTCCCAAGTCTTTCATCCTTCTCACAAAAGGAAACTTGGAATAGTAATCTGCCACTATGAGATACCATTCTTGATTGCACATGAAGAGATCTGCCTCAACAGTGTGCCATGGTCTTGACGGTATTTCACTTTCATCTCGTCTTTCTGTTGTGCATTTCTATATTTCTGGCATATACCACATGCAGAGACCATCTGTTCGATATTTTTGTACATGCCTATCCAGTATACAGCTGATCTGGCTCTCAGCTTGCATTTCTCCATTCCCATGTGGCCTTCATGTATCAGATGGAGAAGTTCTGTCTGCATCGTCTTTGGCACGATGATCCTCGATCCAGCAAGGAGAATACTGTCTTCCACTGCAATATCGTCTTTAATCGTCCAGTATTGACGAATTGTTGCCTGTACCTGCTGGATTCTCTCCGGCCACCCCTGTATTACTTGTTGTGTGAGTAGTTGCAATTCCTCATCCTTGCTAGTCTCATCTCTGATTTGACTGAGCTTTGTAGGGGTGACACTCACTAGGTGGTGGATTTTTACTGTTAGACCCTCCACCTCGTGTTTCTCATATGGTGACAATCGAGACAACGCATCTGCTAGCACCATTTCCTTTCCTGGCTTATATTTAAGCGTGAAGTCATAGCTTTGGAGCCTTAGAAGTAGTCTTTGCAGTCTTGCAGGTGCTTTGCACAGATTCTTCTGATAGATCTGTTCCAGTGGACGATGGTCACTCTCTATTGTAAACTGCCTTCCATACAGGTATGTATGGAATTTCTCGCATCCATACACTACTGCTAATAGTTCTCTTTCTATATTGGCGTATCTCGTCTCGGCTGACGTCAAGGCCTTTGATGCGAAAGCTATCGGCTTTCCTTCCTGCACCAGAGCTGCCCCTAGTCCTCTGGTAGAAGCGTCTACTTGCAGAGTGACTGGTTTTCTTCTGTCATAATATGACAGACTTGTTTCTTTGCACAACAGTTCTTTAAGTTGTTTGAAATTCCTTTCATGTGATTCAGACCACTGGTATTCGGCGTCTTCTTTCAATAGCTCTCTGAGATTTGTTGTATGTTCTGCCATGTTTGGGATGAAAGAACTCATGTATTGGACCAAGCCGAGGTAACTCCTCAGCTCTTTCTTATCTTTGGGTGGTTTCATTTCAGCAATCGCCGCAATCTTCTCAGGATTTGGCTTGACTCCCTCTGGTGTATAAATCATACCGAAGAATTGGCATTCCTTGACTTTAACTATGCACTTATCTGCATTTAACTTGATGCCAGCCTTCCTGGTACGCTCCATGGCCTCATGTAGGTGCATATCATGGTCTCTTTCATCTGCTTCATAGATCTGAATATCATCAGCTATTCCTATAGCTCCTCCACAGCCTCTGTATGTCTCGTCTATTTTCTGTTGAAAGATATCTTGACTGACCTTTAACCCGAATGGTAGCCGCAGGAATTTGTAACGCCCAAAAGGTGTGTTGAATGTTGTCAGTGTTGTTGATTCCTCATCCAACTTCACGTTCCAATATCCATTTCTGGCATCTAGTTTTGAGAAAACCTTGGCTCCTGCCAGTGATGGCGTAATCTCCTCTAGCGTTGGGGTGGGATAGTGGTCCCTCTTTATCACCTGGTTTAGATCTTTGGGGTCCAAACATATTCTGAGATGCCCGTTTGGCTTTCTCGTACCACAATTGAGTTTACCCAGTCTGTGGGTTCAGTGACCTTTACGATCACACCCTTTTCTTCCATCTCCTTTAGCTCTCTTTCAAGCTTTGTCTTCAGCTCGATGGGTACTTTTTGTGGAGCATGGATAACGGGCTTTACCTCTGGATCGATGGTGATGTGGTATTGGAAATCTCCGAAACATCCCACTGTATCATCGAAACATTCCGGATACATGTCTATCAAGTCTTTTTACTCTTGATCTGTGGGCGGTTCTCCAGTGGGGTGTTGCTGTCTATCTTCAGTGGTGTTTCCGTCAGCTCGTGATGTACTGAGATCAATCTCAACTTCTCGCAGCTGTTTAATCCCAGGATCGCTGGCCCCTCAGTGTCGGTGACATAGAACATGCAGTTGATGTTCTTTCTTTTATGTGTCCCTTTGACAAAGGTTATTCCGAGTTGTTTAATCTCACTCCCCCCGTATGCTGTCAGCGTGACATTACTTGCCTTTAAACAATCACTTTTTGGGTAGCCATCTTCGCTCAAGTTTTCGGGAAAGATCTGCTGGTACAGTCTCAATGGGAGAATGTTGCTCTGAGCCTCTGTGTCCAGCTTCACCTTTAAGTTCATGGTTGTGGGCTGACCTTTGACCCTCTTTTCGATTTGGATGATGGTGTGCAATTCGCTCCTTGGAGTATTTTCTGCTCTGGACATCTCGTGAAACTGTACCTTTATGGTTCCGATGTTTAGTGTATTGTCATGACCATAATCATCATCATCCTGCTCATCCATGGCATGGATATTGTGTTTCTTTCTCTGGTTCTGCTGTCCGCCTTTGTTTTTGATGTATGTTCCTCCTTTCTTCATTCTACACCTCTTTTCCCAGTGGTTTAGTTTGCCACATGCATTGCAGCTTGTTCCATATGCTGGACATTTCCTCCTGTCTGTATAATCGTGCAGTCTTCCACAGTTTCTGCACATGTTTCCCCCGTTGTCATGTGCATGTCTTTGTGTGTTGTACTTTTCTCTCACTGTATCCACTCTGTTGTCCGTCTCAGAAGCCGTCCGCATGTCAGCCGTTTGAGAAATCAGCATTCTCATTTGCTGTTTCATGGCTTCATGAGCTCTCGCAGTATCTACAGCCTCTGTTAATTCGAGAT
The DNA here is from genome assembly GCF_052327205.1 of Somniosus microcephalus. Classification (NCBI taxonomy): domain Eukaryota; kingdom Metazoa; phylum Chordata; class Chondrichthyes; order Squaliformes; family Somniosidae; genus Somniosus; species Somniosus microcephalus. The sequence continues at coordinate 6,321,168 of NC_140991.1, read as the reverse complement.
TTTCATTTCCTATCAGGGCTTTTTGTACCTCTGCATGCGCTGACCCCCATATCAACTGGTCCACAAGCCTTTCCTCCATTTCCTTAAATGCACATATGCTGGCTTCATTTCTCAGCCTTGTTATGAAATTGTCAGCTGTTTCACCGGGTTCCTGTCTTAGACTCTGGAATTTGTATCTGTGTATACGGTGATTGGATTTAGGCTCTAGATGGTTGCTGAATTTCCCAAAGATTGCCGCAGGGTTTTGCTTTTCCTCTTCAGTCAAACTCCAGCTATTATACAAATCTAGACCTTTTTCTCCTGTCCACAACAGAATGTAACTAACTTTTCCTCGTTGGCAGTACCCTTCAGGAAGCTTTTGAATGTAAGGTCACATTTCTGTTTGAACTTGCGGAATGTCTCTACTAAATCGTCGGCATCCCAGTTCATGAGGGTTTGCATTTGTGCAGTCAGTGCCGTGGCAGCCGCCATCTTAGTTGCCCGTACGATTCACACTCAATCACTGCAGGCACCGGCACTCACAATCAGCTCATATATTCACTTTTCGCCTTATTCGTAGTTCATATAGTACAAGTTGTACTCACTTATACCGCTGCCACCATGTTGTGTCTCCTTGTGTTCTTATTACTATATATAATACAGACACTTTTAACTCATTTTAGTTACTGCTTTTACTCAGCTATATTCTTGCTTTGTTGCTGTTGCTGCCTCATGGTGCGGAGTGATACAAGATGTCCGTCCTTGCACTGTGCACTCCTTTTCACAGTGTGTCACATGACAATATAAATACACTAACCAAAGTAGTTCCATATAACGACGTAACAAATAGTTCCATTTAATGATGTAATAATATAACAATGTAACAGTGCCCAGCGTTTAGCGTTAACTGCTTGAGCGGCTCCGTCCACTGTGCTGAGACACTCACTGCAGACGGCTCCGCCCACTGTGCTGAGACACTCACTGCAGATGGCTCCATCCACTGTGCTGAGACACTCACTGCAGACGGCTCCGCCCACTGTGCTGAGACACTCACTGCAGACGGCTCCGCCCACTGTGCTGAGACACTCACTGCAGATGGCTCCATCCACTGTGCTGAGACACTCACTGCAGACGGCTCCGTCCACTGTGCTGGGACACTCACTGCAGACGGCTCCGTCCACTGTGCTGGGACACTCACTGCAGACGGCTCTGTCCACTGTGCTGAGACACTCACTGCAGACGGCTCCGTCCACTGTGCTGAGACACTCACTGCAGACGGCTCCGCCCACTGTGCTGAGACACTCACTGCAGACGGCTCCGTCCACTGTGCTCAGACACTCACTGCAGACGGCTCCATCCACTGTGCTGGGACACTCACTGCAGACGGCTCCGTCCACTGTGCTGAGACACTCACTGCAGACAGCTCCGTCCACTGTGCTGAGACACTCACTGCAGACGGCTCCGTCCACTGTGCTCAGACACTCACTGCAGACGGCTCCGTCCACTGTGCTGAGACACTCACTGCAGACAGCTCCGTCCACTGTGCTGAGACACTCACTGCAGACGGCTCCGTCCACTGTGCTGAGACTCTCACTGCAGACGGCTCCGTCCACTGTGCTGGGACACTCACTGCAGACGGCTCCGTCCACTGTGCTGAGACACTCACTGCAGACGGCTCCGTCCACTGTGCTCAGACACTCACTGCAGACGGCTCCGTCCACTGTGCTGAGACACTCACTGCAGACGGCTCCGTCCACTGTGCTGAGACACTCACTGCAGACGGCTCCGTCCACTGTGCTGAGACACTCACTGCAGACGGCTCCGTCCACTGTGCTGAGACACTCACTGCAGATGGCTCCGTCCACTGTGCTGAGACACTCACTGCAGACGGCTCCGTCCACTGTGCTGAGACAGTCACTGCAGACGGCTCCGTCCACTGTGCTGAGACACTCACTGCAGACGGCTCCATCCACTGTGCTGAGACACTCACTGCAGACGGCTCCGTCCACTGTGCTGAGACACTCACTGCAGATGGCTCCGTCCACTGTGCTGAGACACTCACTGCAGACGGCTCCGTCCACTGTGCTGAGACAGTCACTGCAGACGGCTCCGTCCACTGTGCTGGGTCACTCACTGCAGACGGCTCCGTCCACTGTGCTGGGACACTCACTGCAGACGGCTCCGTCCACTGTGCTGAGACACTCACTGCAGACGGCTCCGTCCACTGTGCTGGGTCACTCACTGCAGACGGCTCCGTCCACTGTGCTGAGACACTCACTGCAGACGGCTCCGTCCACTGTGCTGAGACACTCACTGCAGACGGCTCCGTCCACTGTGCTGGGTCACTCACTGCAGACGGCTCCGTCCACTGTGCTGAGACACTCACTGCAGACGGCTCCGTCCACTGTGCTGGGTCACTCACTGCAGACGGCTCCGTCCACTGTGCTGAGACACTCACTGCAGACGGCTCCGTCCACTGTGCTGAGACACTCACTGCAGACGGCTCCGTCCACTGTGCTGGGTCACTCACTGCAGATGGCTCCGTCCACTGTGCTGAGACACTCACTGCAGACGGCTCCGTCCACTGTGCTGAGACACTCACTGCAGACGGCTCCGTCCACTGTGCTGGGACACTCACTGCACACGGCTCCGTCCACTGTGCTGAAATCTTTCAGCCACTATCCTTAAACAACAGCTGCTCACAAAAGAAAGACTTGCATTTCTATAGCGCCTTTCACGACCACCAGAGTCCCAAAGCGCTTCACAGCCAATGAAGTTCTTTTTGAAGTGCAGTCACTGTTGTAATGTAGGAAACGCAGCAGCCAATTTGCACACAGCAAGCTCCCACAAACAGCAATGTGAGAATGAGCAGATAATCTGTTTTAGAGAGAGCTGTGTGTATCCAGGTGTGAACTGGATCCATGTTGCCCTGGCTCACAGTGCTAGTTTATTGCTTGATGGGGCGGGGGGGGGGTGGGGAAGTTAAGGTGAACGAACACGGCTTCATGTTTGAGAGGAGACAACGCTTTTCACACAAACCGATGTTGTGTTTTGGAACAAGCTCTAAAACTATCCCTGAATCTCACAGCGGATCCTAACCCGGGTGTGGGGGAGTGGGAGGGGGGTGAATGAGCCCAGACCGTCAGGGTGAGGAGTTGAAGATGTGATCGAGCAGGCGTATAGGGACAGGGATTTGTTCATCAGTGTCGGGTAGAAGCAGATCCTGACTGAGAGGAGGCTACGGTCTGGAGCTCGCTCTCAAGCAATATACAACAACAACAACTTGTATTTATATAGCGCCTTTAACGTAGTGAAACGTCACAGGAGCGATTATCAAACAAAATCTGACACCTGTTAAGTATGTGTATTGTATTGAACAATTAACACAAAGACTTAAACGTATAACTCAAACAGGTCTTTACTGGTTGGAGGTAGGGACTGCACATAGGTCTTTACTTCATGCCCACAGGCGGGAACTGAGGGGAATCAGTACCCACAGTACTATTTATACCCCTATGGCCAGGAGTGGTACTGCGTATCACTACGCCCAACAAGTAGTGCAGTCCTGTCCATAGGTTCAAAGTAGCACACATATTACATACACAACATTCCTCCCTTCCTAGCTTTACAGTCATCTCCCCATTTAACATAACGTAATAACATATATACATATATAACTTCAGGTTTACATAACAGAATAACATAGATACATCGATAACTTCATGTCAAAAACAGATCACAGATTCAGTCTCTGCGGAAAACAGTTCACAGATTCAATCTCTGTGGTGTAGTCGGTTCACGTTGCTAGAGTGACTCATTCAATAGTCCTTCCATGGATTTAACAGTTTGAACTTCCGAACTGAATTGGCTCCGTTCGGAGGGACCACGTGTGTGATCTGGTAGAGGTGATAATGGTTCAGATGGGTCATCTTCTGTTTTTACTTTTCCTTTTCTGCTTCTTGGAGACTCTCTGGGCTCCATTGTCAGCTGCCAGCTGCATGCGCAGTTCCTCCTTCTCTTCCTCCTGTTTCCGTCGTAGAGCCAGCTTCTCCCGATGTTCCGTAGACTTTTGGTGCTCCTCCATGATTTCTGCACTTTGGGAGTCGAAGTTACAAGCTGGGCAGGACAGGACATCGTAATATTCGGTGTCGTCCTGAGCTAGACCAGTGAGAGGGTCGTCTATTTCCTCCATACCTAGCTGGACGTTAGCCAGCTCTTGTTCCAAATCCAGACATCTTTCCTGAAGAGACTTCTTCATGTGTACCTCTGCATCCAGCTTTTTCTGGGCTTTCAGCAAGTTGTTTACTAGTGACCTCATTTGTGATTTTAATACTTCAACTTCCTTTGGAGATTGATTGATCGGACTATGCAATCCCTCTACCGGAGCAGCTGTTTCAGCGGTCTGTTGTTCTACGTTGACGTGAGTCAGCGTACTTTTGGCATCCAAGGGCTGCTCTGTTGCAGTCATCTCAGTCTGTGTTGCCACCTCAGCTCTTCCAATAACCTTTGAGAGCTCCGAACCCCTTTCGTTTGAATATTGAAGTTCATGTTCAAGTTTTTCCCATTTCAGAGTCCTGTCCTTCAGCATATGCAGGAGTTGGCTGACCGTTAACTCCTCTGACATCAGACGTTTTGTGTGCTCCTGCTCCATTTTCTCCATCAGCTGCTTCTGTTGTCTTTCCAGATTCTCCAACTCTATATCAAAGAACTCTTTCGTTGCATTCAACTCTTGCTCAAAACGGCGAAGCATTTGTTCTAATTGCTGTTGTAGTTTGAAATGGAGTTGAGTTCGAGCCCGGTGTCCCTCAGAAATGGGCACATCAGTAGACTTGCCAGACTCAGAATCCACAGTTAAACTATGTTGTTGTTGCTCAGTGGAATTCTGTGCTGAAACTTTGTCTTTTGCACCTGAGTTGGGCTTACCATCATCCGTTCCAGAGTCTGGGCCGACTATCTTCACCGAGTTCTCACTCGTTATTGTTTGTAGGAAATGCCAGTCCATATTCATTTTCCTAATCCACTCCCGTCCTAGTAGTGGAGGACCTCCTTCAGATATCACATATAAGTCCATTATTTGACTGTCTTCGCCCTTGTGGGCCACTGCAACCTCTATTTTCCCGATGGGGTACACTCTTTGCCCCGTGTATGTTTTCAATATAATCCCCGTATCCTGTAGGGGAATATGTTGGAATAACTTTCCGTAATCTTTCTTATTTATGACCGTCAATGCCGATCCAGTGTCCAATTCCAGTTTTACTTGGACTCCTTCTATCTGAAGAGTGACCCAAATTGTCTGGAGGTCTGCACCCTTACCAGCGTTGAGTACTCTTAAGCTAGCCAGTTCATTACAGCTTAAGCTAGCCAGTTCATTACTGCTAGCGTCTGAATCGGACTCCTGTTCGGTCACCTTGTGTACCTTTGCGTATTTTCCTTGCGGTGACTTCTTGTTGCTGGTCTTCTTCCCTGACCTGCATACTCTAGCTATATGTCCAAGCCTACCACAAGTTCTACATTCTTGGTTTTTAAACCAACACTGGTTCTGATCATGCGTTGTCTTTCCACAACGATAACATTTGCCAGAACTCACACCCAATTTGTGTGCACTGAGCTCCGGTGACCGTAGCTGCATTACTGCCGTGCCTCTCGCTGCGGCTTCGTGTGCTGCTGCCATAGTGACCGCCTTCTCAAGCGTCAGCTCATTCTCCTCGAGCAGTCGCTTTTGTGTATCCTGTTTAAATAAACCACACACAAATTTGTCTCGTAGTGCATCTGTCAATCCCGTTCCAAACTGGCAATATTTCGCTAATTTACGCAATTCCAGCAAATATTCAGCATTGCTTTCATGCTGTAGCTGCCTTCTGTCGTAAAATTTAAATCGTTCCGCTAGCATCAGCGGCGTGGGGTTTAGATGATCTTTCAGGACAGTAACAATCTCATCGAACGTCTTATCCGCCGGTTCATCTGGTGATAACAGGTGTTTCAATTGCCCGTACGTCTTCGCACCCATTAAATTTAATAATGTTAGAGCTTTATCTTGGTCACGAATTTTATTGGCCTTACAATAATTTTTTACTCTTTCAACATATATGGCCCAATCTTCGAGGTCACTATCAAAGGTGCTAATATTCCCGTGTTTAGGCATTGTAGATTTGCAATTTCTCAGATTTTATTTTCTTTACTTGTTATCAAAGATGGCGGCTTCCCGCTCTTGCCGTCGTCCTCCGCCCACAAAATGGCGGTTTTCCCGCGCTTGGCGGTCTTCACCCGTCCCCCGACGCCGTCTCCCTTCAGCCCTCGAGTGCGGCCCTTATCTTCGCCGCGATCGATAGCCCGCGCTGTGCACCGCGACTCTCGCACCTTGAGCTTCTGCAGCCGCCGCGCCTTTCAGTCCGAGTGCGGCTCTTATCTTTGGTCCCGATCGCTGGCCCGGCTGCGCCCCTCACTTCAAAGCGGCCCGGCCCTTATCTGCCGATCGCTATCGCCCTACCTCTCTCTCTTCCCCAGTCCTGTCTTTACTCCGGTTCACAAGCTGATGGAGGCTTCAGGGTCCTAATGCCTGTCTGTTCCAGTCGCTGGAAGCTGTCAGGATTTCTGCTGCCCTTCAGTTTTGAGTGGGGTGTTGAGGATTGAAACCTCTCTTCAACGTCCTGTCTTTGGACGAAGCCGCCTGGAATAACTGCCGCAGGGTAAGAGCCTGACTCGTCGCCAGTGTTAAGTATGTGTATTGTATTGAACAATTAACACAAAGACTTAAACGTATAACTCAAACAGGTCTTTACTGGTTGGAGGTAGGGACTGCACATAGGTCTTTACTTCATGCCCACAGGCGGGAACTGAGGGGAATCAGTACCCACAGTACTATTTATACCCCTATGGCCAGGAGTGGTACTGCGTATCACTACGCCCAACAAGTAGTGCAGTCCTGTCCATAGGTTCAAAGTAGCACACATATTACATACACAACAACACCGAGCCATATAAGGATAAATTAGGGCAGGTAACCAAAAGCTTGTAGGGCTCAGGCATTGGAAGGCACGGCTGCCAATGGTGGACTGATTAAAATCGGGAATGCCCAAGAGGGCAGAAACTTATAAAATTCTGACAGGACTGGACAGACTAGATGCAGGAAGGATGTTCCCGATGGTCGGGGAGTCCAGAACCAGGGGTCACAGTCTAAGGAGAAGGGGTAAGCCATTTAGGACAGAAATGAGGAGGAATTTCTTCACCCAGAGAGTGGTGAACCTGTGGAATTCTCTACCACAGAAGGCAGTAGAGGCCAATTCATTAAATATATTCAAGAAGGAGTTGGATATATTTCTTAAGGCTAAAGGGATCAAGGGATATGAGGAGAAAGCAGGGACCGGGTACTGAATTTGGATGATCAGCCATGATCGCATTGAATGGCGGAGCAGGCTCGAGGGGCCGAATGGCCTACTCCTGCTCCTATCTTCTATGTTTCTATGCTTGGTCAAAGAGGTAGGTTTTAAGGAGCGTCTTAAAGGAGGAGAGAGAGGTAGAGAGGCGGAGAGGTTTAGGGAGGGAATTCCAGAGCTTAGGGCCCAGGCAGCTGAAGGCACGGCCAGCAATGGTGGAATGATTAAAATCGGGAATGCGCAAGAGGGCAGAATTAGAGGAGCGCAGATATCTCGGAGGGTTGTTGTGGGGCTGGAGGAGGTTACAGAGATAGGGAGGGGGCAAGGGCCACGGAGGGATTTGAAAACAAGGATGAGAAATTTAAAATCGAGGCGTTGCCGGAGCGGGAGCCAACGTCCAATCCACAATGTGGCTAATCTCTCACCTGCTGAGGGAAGCTCACATGTAGCATTGGTTGAGGAGGATGGCAGCCGAGTCCAAGGACGACCGCTTCACTCCGTGGTATCTGCCAGACTTCCCCAAGCAATCCTGGAGCACCAACGCCACACGGACTGCAGCGGTTCAACAAGACGGCTCACCACCACCTCCTTCTCAGGGCCACGTGGGATGGGCAATAAAGGCCCGCCTTGCCAGGGACATCCACATTCCTGGGGGGAGGAATCTGTTATCGCCCCGATTGGGGGCGCTAATTTTTGAAATCGTTAAAAGTTGGCGCCAGGCGCTAATGATTCTGAGGTTCCCCTAAATTGGCTGTTAGCGCTCCCGGAAAGAGCTGGAGCGTTAAATCAAGCGCGAATGACCTCATTAGGGTGCTGCAGGAGCACTGCCAGCAGAGCGATAATGAATTTCAGGTGCAGTGCACTCGGGAATGATCCTTCACACTGGCCCTTCCAGGGGAGGTTGTATCATTGTGCAGGTCCTCATTATCAGCAGTGCTGGCTGTGAAGGCGACCTACAACCAACTCAATCCCCTGATCATGATTGGCTGATCCCAGTCCCAGGGAGAGAGCTTGTCGGTTCACGGACCAGGTATTGGAGGCATTGGTCGCCTCAGGTATCCAGGGCAATGTGGAGGGGAGTGGCCCAGGAGGTCTCGGCCTGTAGTGTGGGCAGCCTGACACAGTGCCGGAAGAAATTCAACAACCTCACTCGGGTGGTCAGGGTGAGTACATGCTCCAACAGGTCCTGCATAACAGCATCTGAATCTCAGTCTGTACACACTGCACAAACTACCACACCCCCACCACTCACCCACCAAACATCTGCACCTACTCAAACCCAAATCCACATCTCACGCCTTGCCTACAATCACAGCTATTCAACTACAGCAGGCATATCTCCCAAACACACAGCTGGACTCTGACTCAGAGACCTTCATTTCTCTTGCAGGTCAAGATGGCCCACAATAGGAGGGAGCAGCAGAGAACAGGCGGGGGTGATGAGCAGCTCCAGCAGCTCTCAGACCTGGAGGAGCGAGTGCTGCGACTCATTGGGCAGCAGGGGGTGGGCACCGTGGCCGTCGGCGACATCGACCCCCTTGGGGGCAACAACAGTATCTTCAGCCCCTCTCCTCTCATCCCACTTCCCCCTCACACCACAAGCCTTTCCCACTTTCCAGCTGCTGATACTGTCTGGATTCCTTGCTCCCATCCTGCCCCCCTGCCCTCACCTTAACACGAGTCTTGTGCCTTTATTCTTTCAGAGAATCAGCAACCACCTGACCAGCCTGTCCCTGAGCCCCCCACTGAGCGTGAGGCAGGAGAAGAGGAGGAGGAGCAAAGCACCACGTCACTGCATCTCTCACCCGCAGGCATCACCTCAGACACTGGCACTACATAGAAACATAGAAGATAGGAGCAGGAGTCGGCCATTCGACCCCTCGAGCCCGCTCCGCCATTCAATGAGATCGTGGCTGATCATCCAAATTCAGTACCCGGTCCCTGCTTTCTCCCCATACCCCTTGATCCCTTTAGCCTTAAGAAATATATCCAACTCCTTCTTGAATATATTTAATGAATTGGCCTCTACTGTCTTCTTTGGCAGAGAATTCCACAGGTTCACCACTCTCTGGGTGAAGAAATTCCTCCTCATCTCTGTCCTAAATGGCTTACCCCTTATCCTTAGACTGTGACCCCTGGTTCTGGACTCCGCAACCATCGGGAACATCCTTCCAGCATCTACTCTGTCCAGTCCTGTTAGAATTTTATAAGTTTTGATGAGATCCCCTCTCATTCTTCTAAACTCCAGCGAGTGCAAGCCCAATCGACCCAATCTCTCCTCATACGTCATTCCTGCCATCCCAGGTATCAGCCTGGTGAATCTTCGCTGCACTCCTTCCATGGCAAGAACATCCTTCCTCAGATAAGGCGAACAAAACTGCACACAATACTCAAGATGTGGTCTCACCAAGGCCCTGTACAACTGCAGCAAGACATCCTTGTTCCTGTACTCGAACCCTCTCGCTACGAAGGCCAGCTTACCATTTGCCTTCTTAACCGCCTGCTGCACCTGCATGCTTACCTTCAGCGACTGGTGCACAAGGACGCCCGGTCTCGTTGCACTTCCCCTTCTCCCAATCTATTGCCATTCAGATAATAATCTGCCTTCCTGTTTTTGACACCAAAGTGGATAACCTCGCATTTATCCATGTTATATTGCATCTGCCATGCTTCTGCCCAATCACCCAACCTGTCCAAATCATACTGGAGTTTCTCGGCATCCTCCTCACAGCACGCACGCCCACCCAGCTTTGTGTCGTCTGCAAACTTGGAGATATTACATCTAGTTCCCTTGTCTAGATCACTAATATATATTGTGAATAGCTGGGGTCCAAGGACCGATCCCTGCGGTACCCCACTAGTCACTGCCTGCCACTCGGAAAAAGAGCAGTTTATTCCAACTCTTTGCTTCCTGTCTGCCAACCAGTTCTCTATCCAAGTCAATACCTTGCCCCCAATCCCATGTGCCTTAATTTTACATGCTAATCTCTTATGCGGGACCTTATCGAAAGCCTTTTGAAAATCCAAATACACCACATCCACTGGTTCTCCCTTATCTATTTTACCAGTTACATCCTCAAAAAATTCCAGTAGATTAGTCAAGCACGATTTACCTTTTGTAAATCCATGTTGACTTTGTCTGATCCTGTCACTGTATTCCAAGTGCTCTGCTATTACATCCTTTATAATGGACTCTAGCATTTTCCCCACTACCGATGTCAGGCTTACCGGTCTGTAATTCCCTGTTTTCTCTCTACCACCCTTTTTGAACAGTGGGGTAACATTAGCTACCCTCCAATCCATGGGTACTGTTCCAGAGTCTATAGAATTTTGGAAGATGACCAGCAATGCAGCTAATATTTCTAGGGCCACTTCCTTCAGTACCCTAGGATGGAGATTATCAGGCCCTGGGGATTTATCGGCCCTCAGTCCCATCAATTTCCCTGACACCATTTCCCTACAAATACTGATTTCTATCAGTTCCTCCCTTTCATTAGACCCTATGTCATCCGACATCTTTGGGAGGTTATTTGTGTCCTCCTTTGTGAAGACAGAACAAAAGTGTGTATTTAATTGGTCAGCCATTTCTTTGTTCCCCATTATAAATTCCCTTGATTCTGACTGCAAGGGACCTACGCTTGACTTCACCAATCTTTTTCTCTTCACATATCTATAAAAGCTTTTACAGTCAGTTTTTATGTTCCCTGCAAGCTTACTCTCATACTCTATTTCCCCCCTCTTAATTAATCCCTTTGTCAGATGAGGCGGTGGTTGAGTCCGGGTCCCCCGTGGTTGAAGTTGGAGATGTCCGAGGTGGCGGACAAAATGGCGGCGCCCATGGTCCCGATCCCCACGCGGCTGGGGGAGTCCAAGATGGCGGACAAGATGGCTGCCCCCACGGTTCGCACGCGGCGCTGCTGGCGTTAGCGGTTTTACCTTTGCAGGCGCTGACATAGTGTCCTTTCTTCCCGCAGCCGGAGCAGGTAGCGTTTCTCGCCGGGCAGCATGCTCTGGGGTGTTTTGCCTGGCCACAAAAATAACATTTCTGTGCCTTGGACATTGCAGCAGCAGTTGAAGGTGGCGGTCCCATGACCCAAGGTTGTGGCATCCACGTTGCGGAGCGGTTAGGAGAGAAGGCGTCCATATTCCTGTGGGCCGCGTCGAGCGAGAGCGCGAGGGACACTGCCTTTCTCAGGTCCATTTCTCCCTTTTCCAACAGTCTCTGCCGGGAGTAGTCGGACCTTAGACCCGCAACGAAAGCATCTCGGATCAGTCCCTCCGTGTGTGCTGCGGCTGATGCTTCTTTGCAATCGCAGTCTCGGCCGAGTATCCGTAGTGCCCGTAGGAAGGCCTCCACCGATTCCCCGGGCTGCTGTCTGCGGGATCTTAAGAGGTGCCGGGCATAGACCGTATTTACCGGGCGTGCGTATTGCCCTTTTAGCAGATCGATAGCCGCCGCGTAGGTCGTCGCGTCCTGGATTATTGTATAAACTTGGTGGCTCACCTTTGAGGCCAGGATTTCCAACTTGTTTTCGTCCAGGGTCACAGTTGAGGCTTGCAGGTAGGCCTCGAAGCAATGCAGCCAATGCGCGAATTTGGTAGCCGAACCCGCTTCTTGGGGGTCTAGGTCCAGGCATGTTGGTCTGAGGGCTCGCAGCAGCTCCTGTTGCTCAGCGTTTGGTGCAGCAGCCTGCTGTTCAGCGTTTGGTGCAGCAGCCTGCTGTTCAGCAAATGTCGACATTTTGTTTTTGCTAATAAAATTGATGCGCTATCAATTACTCATAAAAGACTGAGAGTTAAGAGAGTAACTAAAGGCTTTTATTAGCAAAGAACAGAGCATGCCTCTCGTGGTTGACTGGGTTCCAAGAAGGCAGGGGGCTGCAGGTCAATCACCTTTATACCTGGGCCTGTGTGGGTGGAGCCAGCCGAGACATGTTGAGGCATGCACAGGTACAACAGTGTGTAACAACAACAACAACAACAACAACAGTGGTTTACCACACCTCCTTTGTTGGATCCTAAACTGCTCCCAATCCTCAGGTTTACTGCTTTTTCTGGCCAATTTATATATCCTCTCCTTGGATCTTATGCTATCTCTAATTTCCCTTGTTAGCCATGGTTGAGTCACCTTTTTTGTTTTATTTTTATGCCAAACTGGGATGAACAAATTCTGTAATTCATCCATGTGATCTTTGAATGTTTGCCATTGCCCATCCACCGTCAATCCTTTGAGTGACATTCCCCAATCAATCCTACCCAACTCGCACCTCATACCATCGTAGTCTCCTTTATTTAAATTCAGGACCCTAGTCTCTGAGTCAACTATTTCACTCTCCATCTTAATGAAGAATTCTATCATATTATGATCGCTCCGACCCAAGGGGCCTCGCACAACAAGATTGCTAATTACTGCTTTCTCATTACATAATACCCAGTCTAAGATGGCCTGATCTCTAGTTGGTTCCTCGACATATTGGTCCAGGAAACCATCCCGTATACACTCCAGGAATTCCTCCTCCACAGTATTGTTACTAATTTGGTTAGGACACGATCTTTAGAGGCAAGTTTAGTAGAGGGGTCTGCACTTGGTGATGCACCAGGAAAGAGCGGGCTGCAGCAAGGGCATGGGGAAAGGGTAGCTCAGGAGCCAGCTCCCCAGAGGGTGAGTTCTGCTGTGCAGGACATAGAAACATAGAAGATAGGAGCAGGAGTAGGCCATTCGGCCCCTCGAGCCTGCTCCGCCATTCAATGAGATCATGGCTGATCATCCAAATTCAGTACCCTGTCCCTGCCTTCTCCCCATATCCCTTGATCCCTTTAGCCTCAAGAAATATATCCAACTCTTTCTTGAATATATTTAATGAACTGGCCTCCACCGCCCTCTGTGGCAGAGAATTCCACAGGTTCACCACTCTCTGGGTGAGGGCCTCGATGGGGAGGCCTTTAGAAGAAGGGTGATGGGCATGCACACGGAGATGATAGGTGCAATGGCAAGGGTGCCCGAGTGCCTGTCAGCATGGAGGAGTCCGCCTCCAACATTGCATAGAGCAGTTGTCCTCTCTCAGTGTGACAACATTCCTGCTCCCACCACTGCCACTCCATCATTGCCCTTGCCGCTGCCTGTCATCCAGCCAGCCCAGACTGCCGCCGCCCAGCCTGAGGTGGTGCAGTCTACAGCCGGGCCTTCCTGGCCCAGAGCTGGTCGAGGGCGTCCTGCAAGGCCATCTGTAGTCTCTGGCACCGACACTCAGCAGCCTTCCACCAGCCCTGCTGCAGCCACTGGGGAGACACTATGTAGGAGCAGTAGATTAGGAAAAGGCACAGTAAAGAGGGCAAGTATGGGTTTGCACAAGGGTCATTGGTTAACATTGTTGTTGTATACAGTGGTTACAGATTGTGGATAAATTTATTATTGGAGTGTTGCAGAAATGGTGCTTTGGGGTGTGGTCTGGAATGATGGGGACTGGATGAGCAACCGGGAAGTGGCCTCGAATTCATTGGAACCGCAGTCTGATCAGGCGGGCACGGGCCGCCCTTCCACAAGACCAATGGAGCTTTCTTTTTATTCGTTTATGGGATGTGGGCGTCGCTGGCAAGGCCAGCATTTATTGCCCGTCACTAATTGCCCTCGAGAAGGTGGTGGTGAGCTCCTCCATCGCTGCTGTTCGTGCTCCTCCTCATCCCTGTCCTCCTCGTCTCCCTCTTCCTCCTCCTGAGGTGGTGCAGCTATGCCTGGTGGCAATGGCTGGGCCCTCATGATGGCCAAGTTGTGGAGCATGCAGCAGACCACCACGAAATGGGACACCCGCTCCTGGAGGGCTCCTCCCGAGCAGTCGAGGTAGTGGAGCCGTTGCTTGAGCACTCCGATGGTCTGCTCGATGATGTTCCTGGTGGCAGCATGGCTCTCATTATATGATTGCTGGGCAGGAGTGTTGGGCTTGTGGAGGGGAGTCATGAGCCAGGTGGAGAGCGAATAGCTCTCGTCTCCAAGCAGCCGCCCTCGAGCTTGATATGGTACTGGAAGAGTGCTGGCACACCGGTCTGGCGCAGGATGAAGGCATCGTGGCTGCTGCCAGGATAGCGGGCATTGACGGTCAGGATTCGCTGTCTGTGGTCGCACACCAACTGCACATTAAGTGAGTGGCAGCCTTTGCGCTTACGGAAGATCTCAGGATTGTTATGAGGTGCCCGCAAAGTGACGTGGGTGCAGTCAATGGCGCCCTGCACCATGGGGAATCCCGCTATCCTGGCAAAGCCACATGCACGCTTGTCCTGCTTCTCTCTGACCATGGGGAAGGAAATGTAGTCCGTTCTCCTACTGTGGAGAGCCTCTGTAACCTCCCGGATGCAGCAATGGACGGCGAACTGCGATATGTTAGATATATCTCCTGTTGCAGACTGGAAGGATCCGCTGATGTAGTAATTGAGGGCGACGGTGACCTTGACTGTCACTGAGAGCATCGTGGCCGCCTTGATCTGAGGTTCGAGGTCTGGCTGCAGAAGGTGGCAGAGCTCTGTGACCACACCCTTGCTGAAGTGCAGCCTTCTAACACACTGTTCCTCAGTGAGATTGATGTTGGAGAAATGCTGCCAGAATACCCTGGGTGGGTAAGGCCTCCTGTTGAGAGCCCTGTTGGCCCTCCTCCCTCCGGCCACATTTTGCAATCGCTCTCTCTGCCTCCGCTCCTCTGACGGTGATGCTGGAGCGCGCGGTCCAGTGCCAGTACAGCCCCCACTGAAGGATGGAAATGTGTCACTTTAAAATCACTCCAAAATGAAAGTGATACATTTTTCCGAGGCAGAAGACTCCTTCAAGTGAAAAATGCTGAAATCGCTCAAAATGCCGGTTTGCCTTTGTCAAACTGACAAGGCAGCAGTCTTTGCTGACTATAAAAACCCCGGATGTTGACGCCTTTATATCGCGCTCCTCCAGCGCTCCTCCGACTACAGAACCGCCTCCGCTACCTGTCGTTGCTAACAGCAGCCGCTCAGCCAGGGGGCGAGAGTGAATTTCTGATCCGGGGCGTGGCGCACCCGGATGACTACACGATTTCCGGGCGCAGGAGATCGTGGCGCTAGCGGTTACCGCCGCCGCAAACCTTCACCTCAATTTCACGGGCGTCGGTACTGTCGCCGCGCCTGGTCGCAAAGCCGTTAACGCCCACGTTAGGGCCCCCCGGAGGTGCTAAGGTGCCAAATTTCTCCCCCCTAGAATCTAGTTGTACCTAAAATGTGTGTTACTGATTCACATTGGATACCTCACCAGTAGAGCAGACCTTGTGACAGTCAGCCAGTGATACTGACTGCAAAGTGAAGGCAGGTCCCCATGAACAGTAACATTTGCACAATTTATTATTTTGGATGTTAAAAGGAGTGATGGGAGGAGATAAATCTCACTGCCATAATGGTCTCCTGTTCAGTGACCCATTGTGTAACTAGATACTGGGCGGAATGGTACTCTCCGGGACATAGGGGACGCAAGGTCCACTTACAGGAGAGAGCAATGACACTCAACTCAAGTGAATATTTAATGCAGATCTAAAATCTGTAACTGCTCTAGAAAGACAAGCCTTTTGAGTTTTTATTTCTCCATAAATTACAACTCAGATCAACATTGCAATTTACCCCCCCGAAAACCTGAGATCTATTGCAAGAAAAGTTAGAGAAGTCCAACACCTAGTGGCTTGTTCCCATTCCATTGCTACATACTGTTGCTGTAATTTTGTTATCCTTCTAATCTATTCAGTGGAAACCATTTTAAAGAGCAGGAGTGTCAGGTCAGTACATGTTGAATTTAGTGCTGAGAAGGGCCCCGATCATATTCAGCCTCTTCTGAGATACAGGATCTGGTTGACTCTTCAATGTGTTGGCTGTTTGATGGTGATCTGGATTGGGTAGAAGGTGCTGAGCAGTTCTTCTGGGAGATTCTGCAGTTTGGTTATGAACACAAGTTGGAAATTTTCTGTCCGTGCGGATGAGAATTCGTTGCGGGAATATTCTGGCCCATCTCCAGGTTGAATCAACGACAGGAACCTAGCAAGAGAAGAGTCACAAACAACAACACTGCATTGATATAGCGCCTTTAATATAGACCAAATGTCCCAGGGCGCTTCACAGAAACGTAATCAAAGAAATGGACAGCAAGTCAAAGAGGGAGCTAAATGGGAGAATCTTGAAGTGTGTGCAGCAACAGAGGGACCTGGGGGTGTATGTGCACAAACCTTGGTGGTGGCCAGACAGGTTGAGAACATTGTTAAAAAAACAATTGGGATCCTTGGTTTTGTAAATAGAGACATGGGGGAGAATCCTAACTCCCAAAAACTCGCGGGAAGCGGTTGGTCATTTAAATATTATAATGAGGCTGCCTGCCTTCATTTTAACAGTCATTCTATTTTTAACTAATGTCGGCCGGGTTTTCCCAGGCCTCGGGAAACTCGGCAGGTGAAAGGAGGCGAGACGGGCTGAATCCATGAGGTAAGTGTATTTACAGCGCTGTCCATGGGCCAAGGGGAGAGGGAGTGCTTCTCCAGGCTCAACAAGACACCCAGTAAACTTCTCCTTCCGCGATCTGTCTGTTCCCCCCCTCCCAAACATCAGACACCCCCTGACCAACATCGGACCGCACCCACAACATCGGACCCTCACAACATCGGACCCCCACTACATCAGACCCACACAAGATCAGACCCACACAAGATCAGACCCACACAAGATCAGACCCCCACAACATCAGACCCCCACAACATCAGACCCCCACTACATCAGACCCACAACATCAGACCCTCAACATCAGACCCACAACATCAGACCCACAACATCAGACCCTCAACATCAGACCCCACAACATCAGGTCCACAACATCAGACCCCACAACATCAGGCCCACAGCATCAGACCCTCAACATCAGACCCACAGCATCAGGCCCTCAACATCAGACCCACAACATCAGACCCACAACATCAGACCCACAACATCAGACCCACAGCATCAGGCCCTCAACATCAGACCCACAACATCAGACCCTCAACATCAGACCCACAACATCAGACCCACAGCATCAGGCCCTCAACATCAGACCCACAACATCAGACCCTCAACATCAGACCCCACAACATCAGACCCACAACATCAGACCCACAGCATCAGACCCCACAACATCAGGCCCACAGCATCAGACCCTCAACATCAGACCCACAGCATCAGGCCCTCAACATCAGACCCACAACATCAGACCCACAACATCAGACCCACAACATCAGACCCACAGCATCAGGCCCTCAACATCAGACCCACAACATCAGACCCTCAACGTCAGACCCACAACATCAGACCCACAACATCAGACCCACAGCATCAGGCCCTCAACATCAGACCCACAACATCAGACCCTCAACATCAGACCCACAACATCAGACCCACAACATCAGACCCTCAACATCAGACCCCACAACATCAGACCCACAGCATCAGGCCCTCAACATCAGACCCTCAACATCAGACCCTCAATATCAGACCCCCACAACATCAGACCCACAACATCAGAGCCCACAACATCAGACACCCACAACATCAGACCCACAACATCAGACCCTCAATATCAGACCCCCACAACATCAGACCCCCACTACATCAGACCCACAACATCAGACCCTCAACATCAGACCCTCAACATCAGACCCACAACATCAGACCCTCAACATCAGTCCCACAACATCAGATCCACAACATCACACCCACAACATCAGACCCACAACATCAGACCCACAACATCAGACCCTCAACATCAGACCCCACAACATCAGGCCCACAGCATCAGACCCTCAACATCAGACCCACAGCATCAGGCCCTCAACATCAGACCCACAACATCAGACCCACAACATCAGAGCCCACAACATCAGACCCTCAACATCAGACCCCCACAACATCAGACCCACAACATCAGACCCACAGCATCAGGCCCTCAACATCAGACCCACAACATCAGACCCTCAACATCAGGCCCCCACAACATCAGACCCACAACATCAGACCCACAGCATCAGACCCTCAACATCAGACCCACAACATCAGACCCTCAACATCAGACCCCACAACATCAGACCCACAACATCAGACCCACAATATCAGACCCACAGCATCAGACCCTCAACATCAGACCCTCAACATCAGACCCACAACATCAGACCCACAACATCAGACACACAACATCAGACACACAACATCAGACCCACAACATCAGACCCACAGCATCAGACCCACAGCATCAGACCCTCAACATCAGACCCCACAACATCAGACCCACAGCATCAGACCCTCAACATCAGACCCTCAACATCAGACCCTCAACATCAGACCCCACAACATCAGACCCACAGCATCAGACCCTCAACATCAGACCCTCAACATCAGACCCACAGCATCAGACCCCACAACATCAGACCCTCAACATCAGACCCTCAACATCAGACCCACAACATCAGACCCCACAACATCAGACCCACAACATCAGACCCACAACATCAGACCCACAACATCAGACCCACAACATCAGACCCACAACATCAGACCCCACAACATCAGACCCACAACATCAGACCCACAACATCAGACCCACAACATCAGACCCTCAACATCAGACCCTCAACATCAGACCCCACAACATCAGACCCACAACATCAGACCCCACAACATCAGACCCTCAACATCAGACCCCCAACATCAGACCGCACAACATCAGACCCCCAACATCAGACCCTCAACATCAGACCCCCAACATCAGACCCCCACAATATCAGACCCTCAACATCAGACCCACAACATCAGACCCTCAACATCAGACCCTCAACATCAGACCCACAACATCAGACCCCCAACATCAGACCCTCAACATCAGACCCACAACATCAGACCCCCAACATCAGACCCACAACATCAGACCCTCAGCATCAGACCCCACAACATCAGACCGCACAACATCAGACCCCCAACATCAGACCCTCAACATCAGACCCCCAACATCAGACCCCCACAACATCAGACCCTCAACATCAGACCCTCAACATCAGACCCCCACAACATCAGACCCACAACATCAGACCCACAACATCAGACCCTCAACATCAGACCCTCAACATCAGACCCACAACATCAGACCCCCAACATCAGACCCCCAACATCAGACCCACAACATCAGACCCTCAGCATCAGACCCCACAACATCAGACCGCACAACATCAGACCCCCAACATCAGACCCTCAACATCAGACCCACAACATCAGACCCACAACATCAGACCCACAACATCAGACCCTCAACATCAGACCCACAACATCAGACCCACAACATCAGACCGCACAATATCAGACCCACAACATCAGACCCTCAACATCAGACCCCCAACATCAGACCCCTACAACATCAGACCCACAACATCAGACCCCCAACATCAGACCCCCACAACATCAGACCCACAACATCAGACCCTCAACATCAGACCCACAACATCAGACCCACAACATCAGACCCCCACAACATCAGACCCTCAACATCAGACCCCCAACATCAGACCGCACAACATCAGACCCCCAACATCAGACCCTCAACATCAGACCCCCAACATCAGACCCCCACAACATCAGACCCTCAACATCAGACCCCCAACATCAGACCCCCACAACATCAGACCCCCAACATCAGACCCACAACATCAGGCCCACAACATCAGACCGCACAACATCAGACCCCCAACATCAGACCCTCAACATCAGACCCCCAACATCAGACCCCCACAACATCAGACCCTCAACATCAGACCCTCAACATCAGACCCCCAACATCAGACCCCCAACATCAGACCGCACAACATCAGACCCCCAACATCAGACCCCCAACATCAGACCCCCACAACATCAGACCCACAACATCAGACCCCACAACATCAGACCCCCACAACATCAGACCCCCACAACATCAGACCCCCAGCATCAGACCCCCACAACATCAGACCCCACAACATCAGACCCCCACAACATCAGACCCCACAACATCAGACCCTCAACATCAGACCCCCACAACATCAGACCCTCAACATCAGACCCACAACATCAGGCCCACAACATCAGTCCCTCAACATCAGACCCCCAACATCAGACCGCACAACATCAGACCCTCAACATCAGACCCCCAACATCAGACCCCCACAACATCAGACCCTCAACATCAGACCCCCACAACATCAGACCCTCAACATCAGACCCACAACATCAGGCCCACAACATCAGACCCACAACATCAGACCCTCAACATCAGACCCCCAACATCAGACCCACAACATCAGACCCACAACATCAGACCCACAACATCAGACCCTCAACATCAGACCCCCAACATCAGACCCTCAACATCAGACCCCCACAACATCAGACCCTCAACATCAGACCGCACAACATCAGACCGCACAACATCAGACCCCCAACATCAGACCCCACAACATCAGACCCCCACAACATCAGACCCCCACAACATCAGACCCCACAACATCAGACCCCACAACATCAGACCCTCAACATCAGACCCCCACAACATCAGACCCACAACATCAGACCCACAACATCAGACCCCACAACATCAGACCCTCAACATCAGACCCCCACAACATCAGACCCCACAACATCAGACCCCACAACATCAGACCCTCAACATCAGACCCACAACATCAGACCCCACAACATCAGACCCACAACATCAGACCCACAACATCAGACCCCACAACATCAGACCCACAACATCAGACCCACAACATCAGACCCACAACATCAGACCCCCAGAACATCAGACCCCCACAACATCAGACCCACAACATCAGACCCTCAACATCAGACCCACAACATCAGACCCCACAACATCAGGCCCTCAACATCAGACCCCCACAACATCAGACCCCCAACATCAGACCCTCAACATCAGACCCACAGCATCAGACCCTCAACATCAGACCAACAACATCAGACCCACAACATCAGACCCTCAACATCAGACCCACAACATCAGACCCACAACATCAGACCCACAACATCAGACCCACAACATCAGACCCACAACATCAGACCCACAACATCAGACCCACAACATCAGACCCCCAACATGAGAGCCCCGCAACATCAAACCCTCAACATCAGGGCACGGTGGCATAGTGGTTAGCACTGTTGCCTCACAGCACCAGGGACCCGGGTTCAAATCCGGCCTCGGGCGACTGTCTGTGTGGAGTTTGCACATTCTCCCTGTGTCTGCGTGAGTTTCCTCCGGGTGCTCCGGTTTCCTCCCACAGTCCAAAGATGTGCGGGTTAGGTTGATTTGGCTATGATAAAATTGACCCTTAGTGTTAGGGGATTAAATACGTGGGGTTACGGGGATAGGGTGGGATATGTGTCGGTGCAGGCTCGATGGGCCGAAATGGCCTCTATCTGCACTGTGGGGATTCTGTGATTCTGTGATCAGACCCACAACATCAGACCCCCACAACATCAGACCCCCAACATCAGACCCCCACAACATCAGACCCTCAACATCAGACCCCCACAACATCAGACCCACACAACATCAGACCCCCACAACATCAGACCCCCACAACATCAGACCCTCAACCTCAGACCCTCAACCTCAGCCCCACAACATCAGACCCCCACAACATCAGACCCTCAACATCAGACCCCCACAACATCAGACCCACAACATCAGACCCCCACAACATCAGACCCCCAACATCAGACCCACAACATTAGACCCCCACAACATCAGACCCCCACAACATCAGACCCCCACAACATCAGACCCTCAACATCAGACCCCCAACATCAGACCCTCAACATCAGACCCTCAACATCAGACCCCCAACATCAGACCCCCACAACATCAGACCCCCACAACATCAGACCCCCAACATCAGACCCCCACAACATCAGACCCTCAACATCAGACCCCCACAACATCAGACCCACAACATCAGACCCCCACAACATCAGACCCCCAACATCAGACCCACAACATCAGACCCCCACAACATCAGACCCCCACAACATCAGACCCTCAACATCAGACCCCCAACATCAGACCCTCAACATCAGACCCCCAACATCAGACCCTCAACATCAGACCCCCAACATCAGACCCTCAACATCAGACCCCCAACATCAGACCCCCACAACATCAGACCCCCACAACATCAGACCCCCAACATCAGACCCCCACAACATCAGACCCTCAACATCAGACCCCCACAACATCAGACCCACAACATCAGACCCCCACAACATCAGACCCCCAACATCAGACCCACAACATCAGACCCCCGCAACATCAGACCCCCACAACATCAGACCCCCACAACATCAGACCCTCAACATCAGACCCCCACAACATCAGACCCACAACATCAGACCCCCACAACATCAGACCCCCACAACATCAGACCCACAACATCAGACCCCCACAACATCAGACCCCCACAACATCAGACCCCCACAACATCAGACCCTCAACATCAGACCCCCACAACATCAGACCCATAACATCAGACCCCACAACATCAGACCCACAACATCAGACCCTCAACATCAGACCCCCACAACATCAGACCCTCAACATCAGACCCACAACATCAGACCCCACAACATCAGACCCTCAACCTCAGCCCCACAACATCAGACCCCCACAACATCAGACCCCCACAACAGGAGACCCCCACAACATCAGACCCCCACAACATCAGACCCTCAACATCAGACCCCCACAACATCAGACCCTCAACATCAGACCCCCACAACATCAGACCCATAACATCAGACCCCACAACATCAGACCCTCAACATCAGACCCACATCAGACCCTCAACATCAGACCCCCACAACATCAGACCCACAACATCAGACCCCCACAACATCAGACCCTCAACATCAGACCCACAACATCAGACCCCCACAACATCAGACCCACAACATCAGACCCTCAACATCAGACCCACAACATCAGACCCCACATCAGACCCACAACATCAGACCCCCAACATCAGACCCTTAACATCAGACCCACATCTTCAGACCCTCAACATCAGACCCACAACATCAGAACCCCACAACATCGGACCCCCCGCTATCGGGACACCCCCCCCCCCACACCCTAGTGGTCAGGCCCCTCCCCACGATCTCTCTCACGCCCGCCTCCCCATGGTGATCAGAACCCTGCCACAATCTTTCTCAACACCACCCCCCCTCACTGCTGTGATCAGGCCCCTCCCCATGATCTCTCACCCCCCCACCACCGTGATCGGGACCCTCCCCATGATCTCTCACCTCCCCCCCACCGCCGTGATCAGGCCCCTCCCCACGATCTCTCACCCCCCCTCCCCGCCCCACTACACCTTCCTGCTCTCATAGGCTGCGGCCTTGTGAAGCAGGCCTCCAGCCTGTCAATCAGGCTGCCTGTGGACGGGAACCCGACAGACAAAGATCTGAAGGAGCCCTGCCGTTAAAAACTGCGGGACATTTGGGAGACCCATACTGCCGGGTTTCCCAACATCACAACACCCCCCACCCATGCCCAGGGCCCCCGCACAGAACTCGTCTCCAGGGTAAATCCAGGCCTAGAGTGCAAAAGCCAGGAAGTTATGATGAACCTTTGTAAATCACTGGTTCGGCCCCAGTTGGAGTACTGTCTCCAATTGTGGGCCCCACACTTTAGGAAGGATGTCATGGCCTTGGGGAAGGTGCAGAGGAGATTTACTGGAATGGTACCAGGGATGAGGGACTTCAGGTACATGGAGAGACTAAAGATTGTTCTCCTTAAAGCAGAAAAGGTTAAGGGAAGATTTAATTGAGGTGTTCAAAATCATGAAGGGTTTTGATAGCAGATTCAATGGTAACTTTCAAAAGAAAACTTAAGAACATAAGAATTAAGAGCAGGAGTAGGCCATTCGGCCCCTCGAGCCTGCTCTGCCATTCAATGAGATCATAGCTGATCATCGACCGCAACTCCACTCTCCCGCCGGATCCCCATATCCCTGGATTCCCCATGAGTCCAAAAATCTATCGATCTCAGCCTTGAATATACTCACCGACAGGGCATCCACAGCCCTCTGGGGCAGAGAATTCCAAAGATTCACCACCCTCCGAGTGAAGAAATTCCTCCTCATCTCAGTCTTAAATGGCCGACCCCGTATCCTGAGACTGTGACCCCTAGTTCTAGACACTCCAGCCAAGGGAAACAATCTCTCAGCTTCTACCCTGTCCATCCTCTTCAGAATCTTATATGTTTCAACGAGATCACCTCTCATTCTTCTAAACTCCAGAGAGTATCGGCCCATTCTACACAATCTCTCATCATAGGACAGCCCTCTCATCCCAGGAATCAATCTAGTGAACCTTCGTTGCACCGCCTCCAAGGCAAGTATATCCTTCCTTAGATACAGAGACCAAAACTGTGCCCAATACTCCAGGTGTGGTCTCACCAAAGAATTGGATATATACTTGAAGGGGAAAAAAATTATACCACTATGATGAAATAGTAGGGAGTGGGACTAATTGGAGAGTTCTTTCAAGAGCCGGCACATGCACGATGGGCTGAACGGCCTCCTTCTGTGTTGTATCATTCTCTGACTCCATGATAAGGAAGGGTGAACTATTACTTGTTTATAGAGGTGGGCAGAGCGGTTTAGGTAGGGAATTCCAGAGTGTGGGGCCTAGACAGCGACTGGTTGGGTGAAGGGAGGGGGAATGAACCATAGAATCAAAGAAATTTACAGCACGGAAGGAGGCCATTCGGCCCATCGTGTCCATGCTGGCCGACAAAGAGCGATCCAGCCTAATCCCACTTTCCAGCTCTTGGTCCGGAGCCCTGTGGGTTACGGCACCTCAAGTGAATATCCAAGTACTTTTTAAATGTGATGAGGGTTTCTGCCTCTCCCACCCTTTCAGGCAGTGAGTTCCAGACCCCCACCACCCTCTGGGTGAAAAAAGTTCTCCTCAAATCCCCTCTAATCCTTCTACCAATTACTTTAAATCTCTGCCCCCTGGTTATTGACCCCTCTGCTACGGGAAATAGGTCCTTCCTATCCACTCTATCTAGGCCCCTCATAATTTTATACGCCTCAATTAAATCTCCCCTCAGCCTCCTCTGTTCCAAAGAAAATAACCCCAGCCGATCCAATCTTTCCACATAGCTAAAATTCCCCAGTCCAGGCAACATCCTTGTAAATCTCCTCTGCACCCTCTCTAGTGCAATCACATCTTTCCTGTAATGTGGTGACCAGAACTGCACGCAGTACTCTAGCTGTGGCCTAACTAGTGTTTTATACAGTTGAAGCATAACCTCCCTGCTCTTGTATTCTATGCCTCGGCTAATAAAGGCAAGTATCCCGTATGTCTTCTTAACCACCTTATCTACCTGTCCTGCTACCTTCAGGGATCTGTGGACATGCACTCCAAGGTCCCTCTGATCCTCTACACTACTCAGTGTCCTACCATTTAATGTGTATTCCCTTTCCTTGTTAGCCCTTCCCAAATGCATGACCTCACACTTCTCCGGATTGAATTCCATTTGCCAGTATTCTGCCCGCCTGACCAGTCCATTGATATCTTCCTGCAGTCTACAGCTTTCTTCCTCACTATCAACCACACGGCCAATTTTAGTATCATTGCAAACCTCTTAATCAGGCCACTACATTGAAGTCTAAAGCACTGATATATAACCACAAAAAGTGAGGACCCAGTACTGAGCCCTGCGGAACCCCACTGGAAACAGCCTTCCAGTCACAAAAACACCCGTCGACCATTACCCTCTGCTTCCCGCCACTCAGCCAATTAGTATCTAAGAGTCAAAGGAAGTTAGAATTCGGGGGAGGTGTTTGCAGAGATAGGGAGAGGCATGAAAGGACTGCGACGTGAGGATGAGAATTTTCAATCTGAGGCATTGGCGGACTGGGAGCCAATGTAGGATCAGCAAGAAAAAGGTGATGGGTGAACGGGACTTAATGCAGGATAGGATAGTGGCACCAGGGCTTTGGTGGAGCTGATGTTTATGGAGGATGGGATGCTAGCCAGGAGAGCATTGGAATAGTCGAGTCTGGGGATAACAAGGGCATGCATGAGAGTTGACATGAAAGAAAGACTTATGAAATAATACTGAGCGGCCTACGGGTGGCGCTGTCCAGGGAGAGTATAAATACTTGGGCACGGGCCCAGCTTGCGCAGGACATTCTTAACAGGAACTAGTGAAGGACACAACTAGACCTCCATGTTGTAAAACAGTTGATTAAAGCTTTGTTTAACGCTTAGACCAAGTGCCTAGTAGTTTTCTTACGTCAAGGGTTTCAGCAGCAGATGAGCTGAGGCGGGACAGAGACAGGCAGTATTACGGAGGTGGAAGTAGGCGGTCTTAGTGATGGAGAGCATTGGGGTCGGAAGCTCAGCTCAGGGTCAAATAGGACACTAAAGTTGCAAATAGTCCGGTTCATGAGCTGCAAAGCAGTGGAGGATGTCGAGGGGGTTAGTCTACCATGGTCACAGTCACCGAGGATGGTCTTTGTCCTCACCTGTCACTCTGGAGTAATTCCTTCTTCAGCAGCTTCTCCATCAGGCCCGACTCGATCTGATCAAACACCCTGCTCACTACTTGAAACATGTTCACCTCCATCATGTCGATCACAAGCATCTTCCCGTACCTCGAGGCAACGCACACTGTTAGTTGGTCCTCCCATCGCTGTGCCTGAGAAAACTCTGCCCTCCCATCGCACTGCCCTCCCATCGCTCTGCCCTCCCATCGCTCTGCCCCAGAACGCTCTGCCCTCCCATCGCTCTGCCCCAGAACGCTCTGCCCTCCCATCGCTCTGCCCCAGGACGCTCTGCCCCAGAACGCTCTGCCCTCCCATCACCCTGCCCCAGAACGCTCTGCCCTCCCATCGCTCTGCCCCAGAATGCTCTGCCCTCCCATCGCTCTGCCCCAGAACGCTCTGCCCTCCCATCGCTCTGCCTCAGAACGCTCTGCCCTCCCATCGCTCTGCCCCAGGACGCTCTGCCTCAGAACGCTCTGCCCTCCCATCGCTCTGCCCCAGAATGCTCTGCCCTCCCATCGCTCTGCCCCAGAACGCTCTGCCCTCCCATCGCTCTGCCCCAGGACGCTCTGCCCCAGAACGCTCTGCCCTCCCATCGCTCTGCCCCAGAACGCTCTGCCCTCCCATTGCTCTGCCCCAGAACGCTCTGCCCTCCCATCGCTCTGCCCCAGGACGCTCTGCCCCAGAACGCTCTGCCCTCCCATCACCCTGCCCCAGAACGCTCTGCCCTCCCATCGCTCTGCCCCAGAACGCTCTGCCCTCCCATCGCTCTGCCCCAGAACGCTCTGCCCTCCTATCGCTCTGCCCTCCCATCGCTCTGCCCCAGAACGCTCTGCCCTCCCATCGCTCTGCCCCAGAACGCTCTGCCCTCCCATCGCTCTGCCCCAGGACGCTCTGCCCTCCCATTGCTCTGCCCCAGATGCATTGCCCCAGAATGCTCTGCCCTCCCATCACTCTGCCCCAGAACACTCTGCCCCAGAATGCTCTGCCCTCCCATCACTCTGCCCCAGAACGCTCTGCCCCAGAATGCTCTGCCCTCCCATCACTCTGCCCCAGAACGCTCTGCCCCAGAACGCTTTGCCCTCCCATCGCTCTGCCCCAGAACACACTGCCCCAGAACGCTCTGCCCCAGAATGCTTTGCCCTTCCATCGCTCTGCCCCAGAACGCTCTGCCCTCCCATCGCTCTGCCCCAGAACACACTGCCCTCCCATCGCTCTGCCCCAGAACGCTCTGCCCTCCCATCACTGTTCTCCAGAACGCTCTGCCCTCCCATCGCTCTGCCCCAGAATGCTCTGCCCTCCCATCGCTCTGCCCCAGAATGCTCTGCCCTCCCATCACTCTGCCCCAGAACGCTCTGCCCCAGAACGCTCTGCCCTCCCATCGCTCTGCCCTAGAACGCTATGCCCTCCCATCGCTCTGCCCCAGAACACTCTGCCCTCCCATCGCTCTGCCCCAGAGCGCTCTGCCCTCCCATCGCTCTGCCCTCCTATCGCACTGCCCTCCCATCACTCTGCCCCAGAACGTATTGCCCCAGAACGCTCCGCCCCAGAATGCTCTGCCCCAGAACGCTCTGCCCTCCCATCGCTCTGCCCAAGAACGCTCTGCCCTCCCATTGCTCTGCCCTCCCATCGCTCTGCCCTCCCATCACTCTGCTCCAGAACGCTCTGCCCTCCCATCGCTCTGCCCCAGAACGCTCTGCCCCAGAACGCTCTGCCCTCCCATCGCTCTGCCCAAGAACGCTCTGCCCTCCCATTGCTCTGCCCTCCCATCGCTCTGCCCTCCCATCACTCTGCTCCAGAACGCTCTGCCCTCCCATCGCTCTGCCCCAGAACGCTCTGCCCCAGAACGCTCTGCCCTCCCATCGCTCTGCCCCAGAACGCTCTGCCCTCCCATCACTCTGCCCCAGAACGCATTGCCCCAGAATGCTCTGCCCCAGAACGCTCTGCCCTACCATCGCTCTGCCCTCCCATCGCTCTGCCTCAGAACACACGGCCCTCCTGAGTACAGGCGTTAACCAGTTCACCCCACACAGACCCTGAGATCGGAGCTGATCATCACAATGTCCGCTCGTTCGAACGGTCAGCTTCTCGAGTCTGACAGTGTAACCGGCAGTCAGTGTCTGACAGTCTACCAGTTCCAGACTGTTCAGTCTCGATGACACTAACTTCACAAAGCATTAATTGAAGGCCGCGATGTTGATCTCACTGAATTGGTGATTACCTTATGGCTCCGAGGAGCCCGAGTCGGAGAACCTCCGGCTGCATGTGACCGGGATTGAGAGCGTCGTAAAAATTGGTGTCACGGTATCGCAGGAAGGTGCTGGCTTGGCCAGATGTGTCAACGATGAGCGGCCACCTGAAACACATTGGCGAGGATTGAATGGTGCTTGACACTAGGCCAAATATAGCAAGGGCACGGTGTGAGGTGAAGGTGCTCCTGTGATACCATTGCAACTGGGGGTGTCTTTAACAGATTCACACTCCCAGAGCACGGTTTCAGATGCCAACACCTTATATCGGGGATTCGGGTGGAGGCCAGGGCAGCCTGCGTTAAAGTGGATGAATTTAAAGTCTTGGGTTGAACCCGTCCAGATTCCAGATGTACACTCTTGCAATGTGAAGGACAAGACCAGCAATCACACTCTCCCCTCCGAGTCACACACCAAGCCCACTTGGACATATATCGGCCGTTCCATCATCGTCACAGGGTCAAAATCCTGGAACACCCCGTGTTACAGAACCTGCACCACAAGGACTGCATCGGTTTAAGAACAAGGCCCTCCCTGACCTTCGGCCCCTGTCTGCTCTCTCAGGTGGATGCAAAAGATCCCCTGGCACTATTTCGAAGAAGAGCAGGGGGAGTTCTCCCTGGGGCCAATATTTATCCCTCAACCAACATCACTAAAACAGATTATCTGGCCATTATCACATTGCTGTTTGTGGGAGCTTGCTATGCGCAAATTGGCTGCCGCGTTTCCCACATTACAACAATGACTACACTTCAAAAGTACTTCATTGGCTGTAAAGCACTTTGGGACGTCCTTCCTTATACTAAATCCCTGTATATTCCCGATCCTGAATCCCTGTGTATTGTCGATCTTGAATCCCTGTAGATGCCTTACGCTTTCTTCACAGGAGAGGTGAATGTGAACAGACAGTGAAAGCTCATTGAGACAGAATGCGGGTCAGACCTGACCAACAAGGAACAGTGATGTTACAGAAAGTCACATTCCAACAGCGGGAGACCAGATAGATAGATTTCTAGACACAAAAGGCATCAAGGGGTATGGGGAGAGAGCGGGAACATGGTATTGAGATAGAGGATCAGCCATGATCATATTGAATGGTGGAGCAGGCTCGAAGGGCCGAATGGCCTACTCCTGTTCCTATTTTTCTATGTTACTATGTTTCCTCGGCTTTATACCCGGGTTTAAGAATTGCTACAGACATCAAACAGAACAAATCTATCTGATATCTGATCGGACTTCCTTGGGAAGCCGAGGACTTAGGGAGATGGGAAAAGAAAGACTTGAGATTCTACAGCTCCTGTTACAAGCTCAGGCAGTCCCAACGCGCTTTACAGCCAATGCAGTGCGTTTGCAGAGCAGTCCCTGTTGTAATGTCGGGATACGATGGCGGTGTCATGGCGGAGCAGGCTCTATCGGCACGCACCGTGCTCCTGACCGCGCTGGGAGCGGCGGATTGGCTCTTCAGGCCAGTACCTGCCATCTTGCTTGATCTTGTTGCCAACGTCCTTCAGGAGCACATCGTCCAGCTCACGGATGTGACACAGGGTCCCTTTCAGCTTGGTCAAGGATGCTTCTGAAGAAAGATCGTCATTTTAAGCAGCATGGCAGGAATGCTCAGAGATTACTCACTGGAGATTGCCTTTGCTAGAGTGACAATGGCTTGTGCCTGCCCCGCTGGCTTCTTCCTAATGAGCCACCGTCACCCCCTTAATTAATGATTGTCTTTTTTCCTCTTTTATAGAATTACACAGAATTCCAGTGCTTACAGCACAGAAACAGTCCATTCGGCCCAACTGATCTATGTCGGCATTTGTATTCCACGAGTTTCCTCCCAACCTTCTTCATCTGACTCGATCAGCATTTCCTTCCATTCCTGCTTTCCTACCACTTCACTCACCCACTCTTGACTCCTAAGAGCGTGGCTTCCTTGCTGGGATTTGGTTCCGGGACATAGGAGGTCCTCCCAGAAGATCTCCTTCAATAGCATCCACACACTATTCGCCTACTGGGCTCTTCCCAATCACTGGCTTTACAATATTACTGACACAAAGAGATCAGAGGCACTGTCCCGTCAAACACTCCCAGGGCAGGTACAGCACGGGTTAGATACAGAGTAAAGCTCCCTCTACACTGTCCCATCAAACACTCCCAGGGCAGGTACAGCACGGGTTAGATACAGAGTAAAGCTCCCTCTACACTGTCACATTAAACACTCCCAGGGCAGGTACAGCACGGGTTAGATACAGAGTAAATCTTCCTCAACACTGTCACATTAAACACTCCCAGGGCAGATACAGCACGGGTTAGATACAGAGTAAAGCTCCCTCTACACTGTCCCGTCAAACACTCCCAGGGCAGGTACCGCACGGGTTAGATACAGAGTAAAGCTCCCTCTACACTGTCCCATCAAACACTCCCAGGGCAGGTACAGCACGGGTTAGATACAGAGTAAATCTTCCTCAACACTGTCACATTAAACACTCCCAGGGCAGATACAGCACGGGTTAGATACAGAGTAAAGCTCCCTCTACACTGTCCCGTCAAACACTCCCAGGGCAGGTACCGCACGGGTTAGATACAGAGTAAAGCTCCCACTACACTGTCCCATCAAACACTCCCAGGGCAGGTACAGCACGGGTTAGATACAGAGTAAAGCTCCCTCTACACTGTCCCATCAAACACTCCCAGGGCAGGTACAGCACGGGTTAGATACAGAGTAAAGCTCCCTCGACACTGTCCCATCAAACACTCCCAGGGCAGGTACAGCACGGGTTAGATACAGAGCAAAGCTCCCTCTACACTGTCCCATCAAACACTCCCAGGACAGGTACAGCACGGGATAGATACAGAGTAAAACTCCCTCTACACTGTCCCATCAAACACTCCCAGGGCAGGTGCAGCACGGGTTAGATACAGAGTAAAGCTCCCTCTACACTGCCCCATCAAACACTCCCAGGGCAGGTACAGCACGGGTTAGATACAGAGCAAAGCTCCCTCTACACTGTCCTATCAAACACTCCCAGGGCAGGTCCAGCACGGGTTAGATACAGAGTAAAGCTCCCTCTACACTGTCCCATCAAACACTCCCAGGGCAGGTACAGCACGGGTTAGATACAGAGTAAAGCTCCCTCTACATTGTCCCATCAAACACTCCCAGGGCAGGTACAGCACGGGTTAGATACAGAGTAAAGCTCCTTCTCCACTGTCCCATCAAACACTCCCAGGGCAGGTACAGCATGGGTTAGATACAGAGTAAGCTCCCTCTACACTGTCCCATCAAACACACCCAGGGCAGGTACAGCACGGGTTAGATACAGAGTAAAGCTCCCTCTACACTGTCCCCATCAAACACTCCCAAGGCAGGTACAGCACGGGTTAGATACAGAGTAAAGCTCCCTCTACACTGTCCCATCAAACACTCCCAGGACAGGTACAGCACGGGTTAGATACAGATTAAAGCTCCCTCTACACTGTCCCATCAAACACTACCAGGGCAGGTACAGCACGGTTTAGATACAGAGTAAAGCTCCCTCTACACTGTCCCATCAAACACTCCCAGGGCAGGTACAGCACGGGTTAGATACAGAGTAAAGCTCCCTCTACACTGTCCCATCAAACACTCCCAGGGCAGGTACAGCATGGGTTAGATACAGAGTAAAGCTCCCTCTACACTGACCCATCAAACACTCCCAGGGCAGGTACAGCATGGGTTAGATACAGAGTAAAGCTCCCTCTACATTGTCCCCATTAAACACTCCCAAGGCAGGTACAGCATGGGTTAGATACAGAGTAAAGCTCCCTCTGCACTGTCCCATCATACACTCCCAGGGCAGGTACAGCACGGGTTAGATACAGATTAAAGTTCCCTCTACACTGTCCCATCAAACACTACCAGGGCAGGTACAGCACGGTTTAGATACAGAGTAAAGCTCCCTCTACACTTTCCCATCAAACACTCCCAGGGCAGGTACAGCACGGGTTAGATACAGAGTAAAGCTCCCTCTACACTGTCCCATCAAACACTCCCAGGACAGGTACAGCACGGGTTAGATACAGATTAAAGCTCCCTCTACACTGTCCCATCAAACACTACCAGGGCAGGTACAGCACGGTTTAGATACAGAGTAAAGCTCCCTCTACACTGTCCCATCAAACACTCCCAGGGCAGGTACAGCACGGGTTAGATACAGAGTAAAGCTCCCTCTACACTGTCCCATCAAACACTCCCAGGGCAGGTACAGCATGGGTTAGATACAGAGTAAAGCTCCCTCTACACTGACCCATCAAACACTCCCAGGGCAGGTACAGCATGGGTTAGATACAGAGTAAAGCTCCCTCTACACTGTCCCCATTAAACACTCCCAAGGCAGGTGCAGCATGGGTTAGATACAGAGTAAAGCTCCCTCTACACTGTCCCATCATACACTCCCAGGGCAGGTACAGCACGGGTTAGATACAGATTAAAGCTCCCTCTACACTGTCCCATCAAACACTACCAGGGCAGGTACAGCACGGTTTAGATACAGAGTAAAGCTCCCTCTACACTGTCCCATCAAACACTCCCAGGGCAGGTACAGCACGGGTTAGATACAGAGTAAAGCTCCCTCTACACTGTCCCATCAAACACTCCCAGGGCAGGTACAGCATGGGTTAGATACAGAGCAAAGCTCCATCTACACTTTCCCATCAAACACACCCAGGGCAGCTACAGCATGGGTAAGATACAGAGTAAAGCTCGCTCTACACTGACCCATCAAACACTCCCAGGGCAGGTACAGCACGGGTTAGATACAGAGTAAAGCTCCCTCTACACTGTCCCATCAAACACTCCCAGGGCAGGTACAGCATGGGTTAGATACAGAGTAAAGCTCCCTCTACAATGACCCATCAAACACTCCCAGGGCAGGTACAGTATGGGTTAGATACAGTGTAAAGCTCCCTCTACACTGTCCCATCAAACACTCCCAGGGCAGGAACAGCATGGGTTAGATACAGAGTAAAGCTCCCTCTACGCTGACCCTTCAAACACTCCCAGGGCAGGTACAGCATGGGTTAGATACAGAGTAAAGCTCCCTCTACACTGCCCCATCAAATGCTCCCAGGGCAGGTACAGCACGGGTTAGATACAGAGTAAAGCTCCCTCTACACTGTCCCATCAAACCCTCCCAGGGCAGGAACAGCACGGGTTAAATACAGAGTAAAGCTCCCTCTACACTGTCCCATCAAACACTCCCAGGGCAGGAACAGCATGGGTTAGATACAGAGTGTGATGAAATATGCCATTCATCACTCATCTGTATTCTCTGTGTGTGATTGTGCCTGTGACTGTGGTTTAGTTTCAGTTTCATTTCCCTTACCTCAGTTCCATTTCCTCACCTGTATTTTATTGTGTGTAGGGCTCCACCCATACCTGGCCCCTACTTAAGCAGGCCCAGCGTGTCTCACATCCAGTACAGCCGACCTCTGGATGGGAGACACTTCTCCACTGTGTGTTACCTTCTAAGTTAATAAAAGCCTTGCTTTGTTCAGTTAACATTGAGTCTCGGATTTATTGAGGCACATCAATTTTATTAACTTATTTTTCAACACAATAGATCAACTCTTGAAACCCGAACGTTTGGATTTGGACCAGCATGCTTCGGACGCATCGGCACGCTTCGGACACTGGTTTAAGTGTATGGAATTCTTCCTGGACAATTCCGCAGCCATCACGGGCGCTACGGACACTGAAAGTATGAAACTCGGAATCCTGCGGAATTGGGTAAGCCACCGGGTTTACCCCCTCATCCAAGACGCCGACACGTACCCGGCCGCCTGCGACATCTTAAAGGCGCATTACCAGCAGCCTACGAATGAGGTGTATGCTAGGCATCTGCTCGCTACTCGCGCACAGCGACCTGGGGAATCGCTGGATGAGTTCCTAGTCACCCTGAAAACGCTTGGCAGAGACTGCAAGTGCCAAGATGTAAAAGCCGCAGTGTACACTGACGAGCTTGTTCGTGATGCCTTTATCACAGGCCTCAGCTCCACTTACATCCGGCAGAGACTACTGGAGAAAACGGGATTGGACCTGAAACAGGCTGTGGACACAGTGCGATCCCTGGATGTGGCCCAGAGAAACTCGGACGCCTACTCTTCAGCCCGCGCCGCCCACGCCGCCACGTGTGCACCAAGGGCGCCGCCATCTTGGAAGGCACCTTCCCCGCCCGGCAGCCCGACACCGTCGGGGCCCCGCTCTCCCCCCAGAAGCCCTACGACAGCCGCGACGCGTCGTGGCCCCAACTGCTACTTCTGCGGACAGCCGAAACACACCAGAAACCTATGCCCGGCGAAAGGCACCACCTGCTTCAAGTGCGGTAAGAAGGGGCACTTTGGGAAGGTGTGCAGAGGGAACCCCGCCGGAAAACCCGCCACCGCCGCGTGTGCGCCGTGGGAGCGGCCATCTTGGACGCCATCTTGCCCGACCTCGTGGGGTCCGCCATCTTGTGAGCAGACAGCGTGGACGCCATCTTGTCTCGATCAGGGCCCTACAGTGGCATCGGTCACAGTGGACCAGACCAGGCCGCACCCGCTATCCAAATCAATGGTGGACATCGAGGTAAACGGGTGCGGGGTTAAAGGTTTAATTGACAGTGGAAGTACGGAGAGTTTTATCCACCCTGAACTAGCACAACAACTCTCTCTAACGGTGGTCCCTACTCGGGGTACCATCTCTATGGCTGATAAAACCCAGACATCGACCATTATGGGTTACTGCGCGGTACAATTGTCCGTTAACGGAACTGTATACGATAATTTTAAATTACTAATCATGAAGAATCTATGTGCGAGCGTGATCTTGGGCCTGGATTTCCAGTGCCACCACCAAAGCATCACGCTCAATTACGGTGGGTCCCAGCTGCCCCTAACAGTGTGCGGCCTGGCTACCCTGAAGGTAAAGCCGCCTTCGCGATTCGCGAACCTTACCCCTAACTGCCGGCCAATAGCGACCAAAAGCAGGAGGTACAGCTGGGAGGACAGGCGGTTTATCGCGACCGAGGTAGACAGGCTCCTGAAGGAGCGCATTATTGAACGCAGCAACAGCCCGTGGCGCGCCCAAGTGGTGGTGGTGAAGGGTAGCGAGAAGAAACGGATGGTGATCGACTATAGCCAAACGATCAACAGGTACACCCAATTAGACGCCTACCCGCTACCCCGCATATCAGAAATGGTGAACCAAATCGCCCAATACCGGGTGTTCTCCACCATCGACCTCAAGTCAGCATACCACCAGCTCCCTATCAGACCAGAGGACCGCCCGTACACCACCTTCGAGGCGAACGGACGCCTCTACCAATTCCTCAGAGTCCCCTTTGGGGTGACGAATGGGGTCTCGGTCTTTCAGAGGGAGATGGACCGCATGGTCGATGACCACCACTTGCAGGCAACCTTCCCCTACCTCGACAACGTCACCATCTGCGGTCACAACCAGCAGGATCACGACTCGAACCTCGAGAGGTTCCTGAAAACCGCACAAAAACTCAACCTCACTTACAACGAGGACAAGTGCGTTTACAACACCACGCGCCTCTGCATACTAGGCAGCGTGGTGGAGAATGGGGAAATCGGACCAGACCCCGACCGATTGCGCCCCCTACGGAAGCTGCCCCTGCCCAACACTCCCAAAGCCCTGAAAAGGTGCCTGGGGTTATTTTCTTATTATTCCCAATGGGTCCCCAACTACTCCGACAAAGCCCGCCCCCTCTTGAAAGCATCCTCTTTTCCGCTCTCTGCTGAGGCCCACGCCGCCTTCAAAAGCATTAAGCGGGATATTGAGCGGGCCACGCTACAGGCAGTGGACGAGAACATTCCCTTTCAAGTGGAAAGTGATGCGTCTGACTTTGCCTTAGCGGCCACCCTCAACCAGGCGGGGCGGCCCGTAGCTTTCTTCTCGAGGACCCTCCAAGGGCCCGAGATCAGACACTCCTCCATGGAAAAGGAGGCCCAAGCCATCGTGGAGGCAGTGTGCCACTGGCGCCACTACCTAGCCGGCAAACGCTTCAACCTACTTACCGACCAGCGGTCGGTAGCGTTTATGTTTAATAATAAACAGAAGGGGAAGATTAAAAATGATAAGATTCTCAGGTGGCGGATCGAGCTCTCCACCTTCGAGTATGACATCATTTACCGGCGAGGGGCCCTTAACGAATCCCCCGACGCCCTCTCACGAGGGATGTGTGCCAGCGCCACCGGGGATCGGCTACAGACCCTCCACAACGACCTCTGCCACCCAGGGGTCACACGGCTGTTCCACTTCATAAAGTCCCGCAACTTACCCTACTCGATTGAGGAAGTTCGGTCTCTGACCAGGAACTGCCGCACTTGCGCTGAGTGCAAGCCTCGGTTCTACCGCCCAGATAGAGCCCACTTAATCAAAGCTACACGGCCCTTTGAGCGGCTCAGCTTAGATTTCAAGGGCCCCCTCCCGTCAGCCGACCGCAATGTTTACTTCCTGAACATTGTGGACGAATACTCCCGTTTCCCATTCGCCTTCCCCTGCCCAGACATGACCAGCGCCACGGTCATTAAATGCCTCAACAGCCTGTTCTGCCTGTTCGGTATGCCGAGCT
Source organism: Somniosus microcephalus (assembly GCF_052327205.1). Classification (NCBI taxonomy): domain Eukaryota; kingdom Metazoa; phylum Chordata; class Chondrichthyes; order Squaliformes; family Somniosidae; genus Somniosus; species Somniosus microcephalus. The sequence goes on along the minus strand of NC_140991.1, from coordinate 6,283,354 downwards.
ACATCCACACGGATAGGGGGGCGTCCTTCATGAGCGAAGAGCTACGCCAGTACATGCTGTCCAGGGGGATCGCCACGAGCCGTACCACCAGCTACAACCCCCAGGGTAACGGCCAGGTGGAGCGAGAGAACGGGACAGTATGGAAAGCAGTCACTCTAGCTCTAAGGACCAAGGGCCTCCCTATCTCCCGCTGGCAGGAAGTCCTCCCAGATGTGCTCCATTCGATACGGTCGCTATTGTGTACTGCCACTAATGCCACGCCTCATGAACGAATGTTTGTTTTTCCCCGGAAATCCACCTCAGGCGTATCCATGCCGTCATGGCTCTCCACCCCAGGTCCGGTATTTGTACGAAGGCATGTGAGGGGCCACAAGATGGACCCTCTCGTGGAGTCAGTGCACCTACTCCACGCCAACCCCCAATACGCGTATGTCCGGCATGCCGACGGAAGGGAGGACACCGTGTCCATAAAAGACGTCGCCCCAGCCGGTAACGACAACAACCACAACAACGATCACATCAACTCTTACCCACCCACTACTCTTTCATCATCCCCGGAAGAACATCGACCAACGGTACCCCCACCAACCACCCCTTCAACAACCCTGGCGGCGCCCCCGGCAGAGACCCAGGAGGCCACCGGGGACACCCAGCCGACACCCGCGGCACCACAACAGCTACGTCGGTCACAGAGGACTATCAAACCCCCGAACAGACTAAATCTATAGAAGGGGTGAATGTGATGAAATATGCCATTCATCTCTCATCTGTATTCTCTGTGTGTAATTGTGCCTGTGACTGTGGTTTAGTTTCAGTTTCATTTCCCTTACCTCAGTTCCATTTCCTCACCTGTATTTTATTGTGTGTAGGGCTCCGCCCATACCTGGCCCCTACTTAAGCAGGCCCAGCGTGTCTCACATCCAGTACAGCCGACCTCTGGATGGGAGACACTTCTCCACTGTGTGTTACCCTCTAAGTTAATAAAAGCCTTGCTTTGTTCAGTTAACATTGAGTCTCGGATTTATTGAGGCACATCACAGAGTGAAGCTCCCTCTACACTGACCCATCAAACACTCCCAGGGCAGGAACAGCATGGGTTAGATACAGAGTAAAGCTCCCTCTACACTGTCCCATCAAACACTCCCAGGGCAGGTACAGCATGGGTTAGATACAGAGTAAAGCTCCCTCTACACTGTCCCATCAAACACTCCCAGGGTAGGAACAGCACGGGTTAGATACAGAGTAAAGCTCCCTCTACACTGCCCCATCAAACACTCCCAGGGCAGGTACAGCACGGGTTAGATACAGAGTAAAGCTCCCTCTACACTGTCCCATCAAACACTCCCAGGGCAGGAACAGCACGGGTTAGATACAGAGTAAAGCTCCCTCTACACTGCCCCATCAAACACTCCCAGGGCAGGTACAGCACGGGTTAGATACAGAGTAAAGCTCCCTCTACACTGCCCCATCAAACACTCCCAGGGCAGGAACAGCACAGGTTAGATACAGAGTAAAGCTCCCTCTACACTGCCCCATCAAACACTCCCAGGGCAGGTACAGTTCGGGTTAGATACAGAGTAAAGCTCCCTCTACACTATCCCATCAAACACTCCCAGGGCAGGTACAACACGGATTCGACACAGAGTAAAGCTCCCTCTACCCTGCCCCATCAAACACTCCCAGGGCAGGTACAGCATGGGTTAGATACAGAGTAAAGCTCCCTCTACACTGTCCCATCAAACACTCCCAGGGCAGGTACAGCACGGGTTAGATACAGAGTAAAGCTCCCTCTACACTGCCCCATCAAACACTCCCAGGGCAGGTACAGCACGGGTTAGATACAGAGTAAAGCTCCCTCTACACTGCCCCATCAAACACTCCCAGGACAGGTACAGCACGGGTTAGATACAGAGTAAAGCTCCCTCTACACTGTCCCATCAAACACTCCCAGGGCAGGTACAGCACGGGTTAGATACAGAGTAAAGCTCCCTCTACACTGCCCCATCAAACACTCCCAGGGCAGGTACAGCACGGGTTAGATACAGAGTAAAGCTCCCTCTACACTGCCCCATCAAACACTCCCAGGACAGGTACAGCATGGGTTAGATACAGAGTAAAGCTCCCTCTACACTGTCCCATCAAACACTCCCAGGGCAGGTACAGCATGGGTTAGACACAGTAGCATTATAGTTATGTCACTGGATTAGTAACCCAGAGGCCTGGACTAATGATCCAGAGGTGTGAGTTCAAATCCCACCACGGCAGCTGGGGAATTTAAATTCAGTTAATTAAATAAATCTGGAATAACAAGCTAGTATCAGTAATGGTGACCATGAAACTATCGGATTGTTGTAAAAACCCATCTGGTTCACTAATGTCCTTTAGGGAAGGAAATCTGCTGCCTTTACCCGGTCTGGCCGATATGTGACTCCAGACCCACAGCAATGTGGTTGACTTTTAACTGCCCTCTGAAACAGCCGAGCAAGCCACTCGGTTGTTCGAGGGCAATTGGGGATGGGTAACAAATGCTGGCCTTGCCTGCAATGCCCACATCCCAAGAATGAATAAAAAAAAGATCAGGGCCTGACTCCTGGGGCTAGAGTAGATCAGGGCCTGACTCCTGGGGCTGGAGTAGATCAGGGCCTGACTCCTGGGGCTGGAGTAGATCAGGACCCTGGGGCTGGAGTAGATCAGGACCTGACTCCTGGGGCTGGAGTAGATCAGGGCCTGACTCCTGGGGCTGGAGTAGATCAGGACCCTGGGGCTGGAGTAGATCAGGACCTGACTCCTGGGGCTGGAGTAGATCAGGGCCTGACTCCTGGGGCTAGAGTAGATCAGGGCCTGACTCCTGGGGCTGGAGTAAATCAGGGCCTGACTCCTGGGGCTGGAGTAGATCAGGACCTGACTCCTGGGGCTAGAGTAGATCAGGGCCTGACTCCTGGGGCTAGAGTAGATCAGGGCCTGACTTCTGGGGCTGGAGGAGATCAGGGCCTGACTCCTGGGGCTGGAGTAGATCAGGACCTGACTCCTGGGGCTGAATTAGATCAGGGCCTGACTCCTGGGGCTAGAGTAGATCAGGGCCTGACTCCTGGGGCTGGAGTAGATCAGGACCTGACTCCTGGGGCTGGAGTAGATCAGGGCCCCAGGCCTGGGGCTGGAGTAGATCAGGGCCTGACTCCTGGGGCTGGAGTAGATCAGGGCCCCAGGCTTGGGGCTGAAGTAGATCAGGGCCTGACTCCTGGGGCTAGAGTAAATCAGGACCTGACTCCTGGGGCGAGAGTAGATCAGGGCCTGACTCCTGGGGCTGGAGTAGATCAGGACCTGACTCCTGGGGCTGGTGTAGATTAGGGCCCCAGGCCTGGGGCTGGAGTAGATCAGGGCCTGACTCCTGGGGCTGGTGTAGATCAGGACCTGACTCCTGGGGCTGGTGTAGATCAGGGTCCCAGGCTTGGGGTTGGAGTAGATCAGGGCCCCAGACCTGGGGCTGGTGTAGATCAGGGCCCCAGGCCTGGGGCTAGAGTAGATCAGGGCCTGACTCCTGGGGCTGGAGTATATGAGGGCCCCAGGCCTGGGGCTGGAGTAGATCAGGGCCCCAGGCCTGGGGCTGGAGTAGATCAGGGCCGCAGTCGGAACTTGCCTCTCTGCAGTTTCTCCCTCATCTGCAGCTTGGCCAGTGAGAGTTTATCTTCTGCCTTTGACGCTGCTGCTCTCTTGGCCACCACCAGCTCCTCAGCATTGTGAATTGCCTGAAACAGAGAGAGAGCCTCGTCAGATCACAGTTCATCCGGGGAAAGGAGAGGGCTGGAGAGTGATCCCCGAACCGCACTCTCCCCTGGTGCAGTCCAGCCAATAACTCATCGCGTCCAACTGTCTGACAAATATAGGGTCAGAATCACAGGCCCACGTTATACTGGTCCCCCTCCCGCCCCCAATTCATTCCCTGTTCCCTCTTGCTCTCCAGAACCTGCGAATTGTCGTTGGGGTGCGGGTTCCCCGGGCATTACCTCAGCCAGTTCCTCATTCTTTTCCCGAGAGCCTCAACAGTCAATACTGGCCGGCTATTCAACCATGGATTGCAGCATCTGGCATCCGCACTCCAGCAGGGGGCACCCGGCAGCAATCAGGAGCAGGACCCTGACGGATTGGTTCCACTTGTTAGCTCTCAGGCACGGGATCATTGCCAGAGAGAGTGAGTCAGAGAGAACAAATGAGAGAGGGAGAGAGATAGAGAGAGAGACAGAGAGAACCAGACAGAGAGAGAGAGAGAGAGAGGGAAAACATAAGAATATAAGAAATAGGAGCAGGAGTCGGCCATTCGGCCCCTCGAACCTGCTGCGCCATTCACCAAGATCATGGCTGATCTTCAACCTCAACTCCACTTTCCCGCCCGATCTCCGTATCCCTTGATTCCCTTAGAGTGCAAAAATCTATCGATCTCAGCCTTGAATATACTCAACGATTCAGCATCCACTGCCCTTTGGGGTAGAGGGCTGGATTTTCTCAATGGAGATGAGTTGGAGGCGGGACTGCTGCTTGTCGGGTCTATATCCCGCCTCCATCATCTTCTGGCCAACCAGTGGGATTTTCCCCTGATGGACCTTGTTAAGCCCACCCTGCGGGCTCAGCAGGCCAATTAGGGGGAAAGTCACTGACACAGCATGTGCCATCTGTCAAGACTTCTTTGAAAGAAGAAATGTCATCGTTTGATAGCTCTGTGAAGCTGTCAAACACTGACATTCTCTGTAGTTTGATGAGTCTTTGTGTTCAGGACGCATCAAACCTTTCAACTTTGTCGATTTCAAATGGCTGTTGGTTCAGAGGATGCAACAGCCAGTCTGTGAAATCTACAATGCAGATGTCGGGACTCCCGATCCAGGGTGGATGAAGGCTGTAGGAAGAAAACAAGGTAAGTGAACATTTTTTAACACTTAACACTCACCTCACATGTGTACCACTCCACACTTGCACACATCACTCACCACTACATCTCACTTTCAGGCCCCTCCGACCCCCGCAGACCTCCTACTCGACTCCTCCAACCTGGCGGGGTTCTCCGAGGTCAGGAAGCCTTCACCTGTGAAGGTAAAATGGCACTAATCCTTTTTTCTGCCTGTTAACTCGCTGTTAACAGGCAGTTAAAAGGATTTAATTCCTTTCCCGCCTCCAGGAGCTGGGACCTGAAGCTGCACATCTTCCCGCCTCCTGGCAAAAGGGCATGGAGGCGGGATGGGGGTGGGTTTGCCATCCGCCCCCACTTTCCCCGTATTTACCAGCTGTCCCGCCTCCATGTCCACCTCCTCGGGGCTTGGAAAATCCAGCCCAGAGAATTCCAAAGATTCACAACCTTCTGAGTGAAAAAATTCCTCCTCATCTCAGTTTTAAATGGCCGACCCCTTATCCTGAGACTATGCCCCCTAGTTCTCGACTCTCCAGCCAGGGGAACCAACCTCTCAGCATCTACCCTGTCAATCCCCCTCAGAATCTTGTATGTTTCAATGAGATCACCTCTCATTCTTCTAAACTCCAGAGAGTATCGGCCCATTCTACACAATCTCTCCTCATAGGACAGCCCTCTCATCCCAGGAATCAATCTAGTGAACCTTCGTTGCACCGCCTCCAAAGCAAGTTATATCCTGAGGAATATAGGAACAGGAGGCGGCCATTTAGCCCCTCGAGCCTGTTCTGCCATTCAGTGAGATCATGGCTGATCTGCGACCTAACTCCATATACCCGCCTTTGCCCATATCCCTTAATCTTAAACAAAAATCTATCAATCTCAAATTTTAAATTAACAATTGACTCAGCATCATTTGCCGTTTCATAGCAATCTCATAGTAAAGGAACCTCTGGGGCAGAGTGATCATAATATGATAGAATTTCACAGTGCTCCAGGTGTGGTCTCACCAAGGCCCTGTACAATGCTAGCAAGACTTCCTTACTCTTATACTCCAGCCCTCTTGCAATAAAGGCCAACATAACATTTGCCTTCTGTGGTAAACCACGTTCACTATCGTATCACTGTTAGTAGTTAGCACTGTTCACCACTGTTCGTTATAACTGTATCACTGACCACTATTGTATCACGGTACGAGGTCGCCTCTTGCCACACTGCTATACCTGGGATGACCACCGCCGACTCCGCCTTGGCTCCACCCACCAGGCCAGGTATAAAGGTGAGCGACTGACTGGTATTCCTCCTGCTTGGATCGGATCACCCACGAGAGTGGGCTCTGTTATTTAGTCAATAAAAACCTTTAGTCACCTTCGTAACTCTTCGCCTTTTATTGGAGGAATTGATAGGTATATCAATTTTATTGACTAAATTTAATGATGTCCGACAACGAGTCACAACCGGCGGAGGAGCCACCAGCGCAGCTCCCAGGAGCACAGCCACACCAGCCAGCTTGGCTGCGAGCCCTCAGACCGCCGTACCTGGACCTGAACCCACGAGCAGCAAACTCAGCCGCAGACTTTAAACACTGGCTGGTCTGCTTCGAATCATACCTGAGAGAATCCAGCGTCCCTCAGGCATCCAAACTAAGTGTCCTGCAGGCGCAACTGAGCCCGAGAGTATACACTCTCATCGAGGACATGACTACCTACGAGACCGCCATCAACCTGCTGAAACAGAAGTACCGGACCCCGGTAAACTACATGTACGCTAGGCACCTCCTAAGATCACGGCCGCAACAGCCAGGAGAATCAGTAGCCGAATTCTCACAGGCGCTATATGCACTCGCCAGGAACTGTGACTTTAAATCGGTGTCGGCAGCCGAAAATACTGAAGATAATATCCGCGACGCATTCCTGAAAGGCCTACGGTCCGAGTACTCACGGCAAAGACTGCTGGAAGCTAAAGACCTCAGCATGGAAAAAGCTGAAGCCCTCGCTATCTCCCTGGAAGTGGCCCACCAAGATCAGGAAGCATTCACCAGGTACTGCTCGCGACCCTGGGACTCGGGCCCGACCCCTACCACAGCACCCTTCCCAGCGCCGCCCCCGGGACCTACCTCTGCGTCGGCGTCCCGGACCCGACCGGCCCCGCCACCCCCGGCACCGGCCCCGACATCGGGCATCCGCGATCGGGCCGCCGGCTGTTTTTTTTGTGGCCAGGAGAAGCACCCGAGGTCGCGCTGCCCAGCCAAGAACTCCACATGCAGAACCTGCCTGAAGAAAGGCCACTTCTCCAAGGCCTGCAGGAGCGGATCCTCAGAGGCCAGCAGTGCCGCATGCGAACTATGGGGGCGGCCATCTTCGTTTAGGGCAACTGAGGCCAGCATCCCCACACATGAGTCATGGGGGTGGCCATCTTTGTTTAGGGCAACTGAGGCCAGCATCCCCACACATGAGTCATGGGGGCGGCCATCTTTGATTAAGGCAACCGACCCCAATAGTGCCTCATGTGAGCTACGGGGGCAGCCATCTTCTCCGTCATTTTGCCCTACCTCGTGGGAGACGCCATTTTACTCACCACGCCCGACCGCCTCGCCCGCAGATGACAACGACTCGCTCAGCTACACACTAGCTTCCGTCACCCTGGACCAAGCCCGCCCGCACCATCTGTCCAAGTCAATGATGGACATCAAAGTGAACGGCCACGCCACGACCTGCCTGTTCGACAGCGGAAGCACGGAGAGCTTCATCCACCCAGACACGGTGAGCCACTACTCCCTCTCTGTCCTACCAACGCGCAGCCGAATCTCGATGGCATCGAGGTCCCACGCCACGGACATCAGCGGCTACTGTGTCGTGACCCTGTCGGTTAAGGGCACGGAGTATAAAAACTTTAAACTCCTCGTCCTCCCCCATCTCTGCGCTGCCGTCCTACTAGGGCTGGACTTCCAATCCCACCTCCAAAGCGTAACCCTAGCATACGGTGGACCCCTCCCCCCACTCACAGTCAACAACCAGCAAACGTTAAACCGCCCACCGCGTAACACCTGCAGCCTCTCCACCCTCAAGGTCCCGCCACCCTCTCTGTTTGCTAACCTTACCCCTGACTGCAAACCCGTCGCTACCAAGAGCAGGCGGTATAGCGCCGGGGACAGAGCCTTCATTAGCTCTGAGGTGCGGCGCCTCCTGAAAGAGGGCATTATCGAGGGGAGCAGCAGCCCCTGGCGTGCCCAGGTCGTAGTCGTAAAGACCGGCGATAAAAACCGCCTGGTCATCGACTACAGCCAGACCATAAACAGATATACCCAGCTGGACGCATACCCCCTCCCCCGCATATCTGACATGGTCAATCAGATTGCACAGTATAAAGTATTCTCGACCATCGACCTGAAGTCGGCCTACCACCAACTCCCTATCCACCCTGAGGACCGCCAGTATACCGCCTTCGAGGCGAATGGGCGCCTATACCACTTCCTTAGGGTCCCCTTCGGTGTCACTAATGGGGTCTCGGTCTTCCAAAGGGAGATGGACCAGATGGTTGACCAGAACGAACTGCAGGCTACATTCCCCTACCTAGATAACGTCACTATCTGCGGCCGCGACCGGCAGGAACATGACGCGAATCTGGAGAAATTCCTCCGTACGGCCCAACGGCTGAACCTCACCTACAATAAGGAGAAATGCGTGTTTAACACCACACGCCTTGCCATCCTCGGCTGCGTAGTGGAGAACGGAATCATCGGCCCCGACCCAGAAAGAATGCGCCCCCTCATGGAGCTACCCCTCCCCCACTGCCCTAAAGCACTTAGGAGAACCCTGGGGCTTTTCGCCTACTATGCCCAATGGGTACCCAATTACGCGGACAAAGCCAGACCCCTCCTGAAAGCCACTTCCTTCCCCCTCACGGAGGAGGCGTGCGCGGCCTTCTCCCTCATTAAGGGAGACATAGCCAAGGCCACGATGCACGCAGTGGACGAGTCCATCCCCTTCCAGGTGGAGAGCGACGCATCCGACTTCGCCTTAGCCGCCACCCTAAACCAGGAGGGGAGGCCAGTGGCCTTCTTCTCAAGGACCCTACAGGGCCCCGAGATCCGACATTCGTCGGTCGAGAAAGAGGCCCAGGCGATCGTGGAGGCAGTACGGCGCTGGAGGCACTACCTGGCAGGCAAACGATTTACCCTCCTCACCGACCAGCGTTCGGTGGCTTTCATGTTTAATAACAAGCTGAAGGGCAAAATCAAGAATGACAAGATTTTGAGATGGAGAATCGAGCTCTCCACCTACGATTATGAGATCTTGTACCGGCCAGGCAAGCTGAACGAATCCCCTGATGCCCTTTCACGAATGACATGCGCCAGCGCGCATATCGATAGGCTTCAGACCCTCCACGACCAGCTCTGCCACCCCGGAGTCACCAGACTCTACCATTTCATTAAGGCCCGCAACCTGACCTACTCCATCGAGGAGGTCAGGACCATGACCAGGAACTGCCAGACCTGTGCGGAGTGCAAACCGCACTTCTATAGGCCGGACCGAGCAAGCCTGATCAAGGCCACCCGCCCCTTCGAGCGCCTGAGCATCGACTTTAAGGGGCCCCTCCCGTCCTCTGACCGTAATGTGTACTTCCTCAACATCGTTGATGAGTACTCCCGTTTCCCCTTTGCCTTCCCCTGCCCCGACATGACCAGTAGCACGGTCATCAAGTGCCTGAATGCCCTCTTCGCCTTGTTCGGGTTCCCGAACTATATACACAGCGACCGGGGCTCCTCCTTCATGAGCGAGGAACTCCGGCAATTCCTCCTAGAGAGAGGTATTGCAGCAAGCAGGACCACCAGCTACAACCCCAGAGGTAACGGTCAGGTGGAAAGAGAGAACGCGACGGTATGGAAGGCCGTCCTCTTAGCCTTAAAGTCTAAGGGCCTCCCAACCTCCCGCTGGCAAGAAGTCCTCCCGACAGCGCTGCACTCCATCCGGTCATTACTTTGCACGGCCACTAACACCACCCCCCATGAACGAATGTTCGTTTTCCCCAGGAAGTCGACTACGGGAACCACTCTACCAACCTGGCTGACCGCCCCGGGGCCGGTCTGGCTGCGGAAACACGTGAGGGCCCATAAAACGGACCCCCTGGTCGAGAGGGTGAACCTCCTGCACGCCAACCCCCAGTACGCCTACGTGGCGTACCCAGACGGGCGGGAGGACACTGTCTCCCTACGAGACCTCGCACCCTCAGCCGATCCGGAAACACCGCCACCACCCCCCCCAACCCCAGCCCAGGTAGACGGCATGCCGGAACCCCACGAGCCCTCGCCGACCACGCAAACACCAGCATCAACACCGGATAAGGCACCAGCACCGGATAAGGCAACACCACCGCTGCGGCGATCGGAGAGGCTTACGAAGCCTCCGGACAGACTGACCTACCAGAATTGGTAGTACACTTCACCCCGCCGGACTTAATTCTAAACAAGGGGTGAATGTGGTAAACCACGTTCACTATCGTATCACTGTTAGTAGTTAGCACTGTTCACCACTGTTCGTTATAACTGTATCACTGACCACTATTGTATCACGGTACGAGGTCGCCTCTTGCCACACTGCTATACCTGGGATGACCACCGCCGACTCCGCCTTGGCTCCACCCACCAGGCCAGGTATAAAGGTGAGCGACTGACTGGTATTCCTCCTGCTTGGATCGGATCACCCACGAGAGTGGGCTCTGTTATTTAGTCAATAAAAACCTTTAGTCACCTTCGTAACTCTTCGCCTTTTATTGGAGGAATTGATAGGTATATCACCTTCCTAATTGCTTTCTGTACCTGCACGCTAACTCTCTGTGTTTCCTGTACGAGGACACCCAAATCTCTCTGAACATCAACATTGAATTGTTTCCCACTATTTAAAAATTATTCTGTTTTCCTATTCTTCCTGCCAACGTGAATAACCTCGAATTTCCCCACATTATACTCCATCTGCCACCTTACTGCCCACTCACTTAACCTGTCGATATCCCTTCGCAGACTCTTTGTGTTCTCCTCACAGCTTACTTTGCCACCTAGCTTTGTATCTTCAGCAAACTTGGATACATTGCACTCAGTCGCTTCATCAAAGTATTAATTTTTTTAAATATTCGTTCCTGGGATGTGGGCGTCGCCCTTGAGAAGGTGGTGGTGAGCCGCCATCTTGAACCGCTGCAGTCGCTGTGGTGAAGGTACTCCCACAGTGCTGTTAGGGAGGGACTTTGACCCAGCGACGATGAAGGATCGGCGATATATTCCCAAGTCAGGATGGTGTGTAACTTGGAGGGGAACTTGCAGGTGATGGTGTCTCCATGCGCCTGCTGCCTTTGTCCTTCTAGCTGTCACATCCCCCCTGTATCTCTTGCCCAAAACCTTAAGGGGGAAAAATTCGGTTGGTTTGCGCCTCCAGTTAGTGCCCTATAATGGGGCGCAAAGCAGCTAGCACCCGGGCGCAGCGCCGCCAATGCCTCCCGCGAAATTCAGCGGGAGGTTAGCAGCGGTGGTAACCGTTAGTGGCCCGCTCGCACCCCGGTTGCAATCTTCGGGAGCGCCCCTGACTTACCGCCGGACGCTATGTCTGGTGGGGTCAGGGGGCCTACCTGCGGCCGGGGCGGTGCTAATTAAAGGCGAGGTGCCGGGTGGCCATTTTTGCTGCTGGCCGCCTGCCAGCACCTGCCTCCGTTGCCGTCCCCGGCCTCCTGAGCAACCCTCGCGGAGTGCCGGCTGCGCTCATTTGCCGGTACTCCGATCCCGGTGGCCTAGCGGGGCCCCGGGTCATGCTGCGCAAGGCCTCTCCCCTTTAAGAAGGGGAGGAAGGCCTGTAATACAGCGGCGCAACATACCGCAGCGCATGGCGTGATATTCACTCGCAGCGCCCCAAGAGGGAGGTGGGACGCTTCCAGTAGCGCACCTCCTCGCTCTTGGGGCGCTACCATTCAATTTCGGCCATGGTGGCGCTAATTTTTTCAGGGTGCTTAAAGTAGCGCCCCGGCGAAGTTAGCGCCTCAAAGGGGGTGCGACTCAATTTTCCCCCCTAAATCTGTGTCCCCTAGTCCTTGTACCATCAACTAGTGGGAACAGCCTTTCCCCGTCTAGCCTATCCAAACCCGTCATAATCTTGTACACCTCTATCAGATCACCCCTCAACCTCCTTTGCTCTAATGAAAACAAATCCAGCTTCTCCAACCTGTCCTTGTAGCTAAGATCCCCCATCCCGGAACCATTCTGGTAAATCTCCTCTGCACCCTCTCAAGGGCCTTCACATCCTTCCTAAAGTGTGGTGACCAGAACTGGACGCAATACTCCAGTTCTGGCCTAACCAGTGCTTTATAAAGGTTCAGCATAACTTCTCTACTTTTGTACTCAATACCTCTATTTATGAAACCCAAGATCCCATATGCTTTGCTAACCACTCTCTCAATATGTCCTGCCACCTTCAGGGACCTATGCACATTAACTCCCAGGTCCCTCTGTCCCTGCACACTCTTTAAAACTGTGCCATTAAGTGTATATTGCCTCTCCCTGTTCCTTCTGTCAAAATGCATCACCTCACACTTCTCTGTATTAAATTCCATCTGCCACTTGTCTGCCCATTCTGCTAGTCTTTCTATGTCCTGTTGCAGTCGATTGGTATCATCCTCACTGTTTGCCACACCCCCAAGTTTGGTGTCATCGGCAAATTTAGAAATTCTACTCTGTATTCCAATATCCAGGTCATTTATATATATCAAAAAAAGCAGTGGCCCCAGCACTGACCCTTGGGGAACACCACTGTCTACCATCCTCCAGTCTCAAAAACGGCCATTTACCACAACTCGCTGTTTTCTGTCCTTAAGCCAATTCCTTATCCAAGCTGCCACTGACCCACCTATTCCATGAGCCTCAATTTTGTTAACCAGCCTTCTATGTGGTAGTTTGTCAAACGCCTTCCTAAAATCCATGTGGACAACATCCATTGCATTCCCTTCATCAATCCTCCCTGTTACTTCATCAAAAAATTCAATTATATTAGTCAAACACGATCTGCCTTTTAGAAACCAGTGTTGGCTCTCTTTAATTAGCTTAAACCTCTCCAAGTGCCCGTTAATTTTTTCCTTGATTATTGTTTCTAAAACTTTACCCACCACTGATGTTAAACTGACCGGCCTGTAGTTACTGGGATTGTCCTTACACCCTTTCTTGAACAATGGTGTCACATTTGCCACTTTCCAATCCTCAGGCACCTCCCCCGCATCTAGGGAAGATTGGAAAATTATGGCAAGCCCTTCCACTATCTCCTCCCCCAATTCCCTTAGCAACCTGGGATGCAAGCCATCTGGACCAGGCGACTTGTCCACTCTAAGCATACCCAGCCTTTCTAGTACATCCTGTCTATCAATTTTCACCCCTTCCATTGCTTCTACCTTTTCGACTTCTACCGATATTTTGTCAGCATCCACCTCCTTAGTAAACATGTGTAGATGGTGGAAAGACTTTGGGGAGTCAGGAGGTGAGACACTCGCCACAGAATACCCAGCCTCTGACCTGCTCTTGTTGCCACAGTATTTATGTGGCTGGACCAGGTAAGTTTCTGGTCAATGGTGACCGCCCCCCCCAGGATATTGGTGGTGGGGGCTTCGGCGATGGTAATGCCGTTGAATGTCAAGATTGTAAATAGCTGAGGCCCAGGCACTGATCCTTGCGGCACACCACGAGTTACAGCCTGCCAACCGGAAAATGACCCGTTTATCCCTACTCTCTGTTTTCTGTCCATTAACCAATCCTCTATCCATGTTAATATATTACCCCCAACCCCATGAGCCCTTATCTTGCGTAACACAGAGACAGAGAAAGAGACAGACAGACTGACAGAGACAGACTGACAGATAGAGAGAGAGAGACAGAGAGACAGAGATACAGAGAGACAGACAAGCATAGAGATAGAAAGATACAGAGAGACAGACAGAGAGACAGAGACAGAGACAGAGAGAGACGGAGAGAGAGAGATAGAGATACAGAGAAACAGACAGAGAAACACAGAGAGAGAGAGAGACAGAGAGAGACAAAGAGAGAGACAGAGAGAGAGACAGAGAGACAGAGAGAGAGAGAGAGAGACAGAGAGAGAGAGACACAGGGAGACAGAGAGAGAGAGATAGAGATACAGAGAGACAGACAGAGAAACATACAGAGAGAGAGAGACAGAGAGAGAGAGAGACCACGAATGCAAAAATGCCAGAAAAGACCTGAGAAAAATATCAAACCAAAAGCATCGGCAACCAAACAATCCGGACCTACGTACTAGATACAATGAAACCCTCAAAAGATATAAACACACCATTAGGAACAAAACACAAAACTATACCCACAAAATACTCGAAGAAATTGAAAACTCCACCAATCCAAAACAATTCTGGGAAATGTGGAATAACCTGAGTACAACACAATTGCAAGCATTACCAATCCAAGATGGCGACATCTGGAGAACACATTTTGAAAACCTCTACAAAGACATCCCAAAAAACAAAACAAACCCAAGTCAACATCAGGTCACAGAAAAACTCCACACATTAGAAGCAACAATTAAAGACAACCAAAACCCTCTAGACTCCCCAATCACATGGAAAGAACTGGCCACAAAAACAAAATCTCTCCACCTAAAGAAAGCCTGTGGCCCAGACAACATCAAAAATGAAATGCTAAAGTTCAGTAATATGGAGATGCAGGGTGCGATACTCAAACTATTCAACATCATATTACGCTCAGGCTGTTTTCCCGATATCTGGTGCCAAGGACTAATCTCCCCCATATATAAAAGTGGAAACAAATCAGACCCAAATAACTACCGCGGCATCTGTGTCAACAGTTGTCTAGGGAAGTTATTCTGCAGTATTCTAAATAGTAGATTACTTGATTTTCTTAACAAACATAATATCCTCAGAAAAAACCAAATAGGCTTTCTTCCAAAACACCGCACCGCCGACCATATCTATACCCTTCACACCCTCATCGAAAAACATAAACACCAAACAAAAAATGGGAAAATATTCGCCTGTTTCATCGACTTCAAGAAAGCCTTTGACTCTATATGGCACGAAGGGCTCTATTATAAACTTCTTCAGTGTGGAATAGGGGGCAAAGTCTATGACCTTATTAAATCAATGTATCTGAAAAACAAATGCGGGGTCAAAATTGGAGACAAACGCACCGATTTCTTCACCCAGAGAAGAGGCGTCCGGCAGGGCTGCAATTTGAGCCCGACCCTGTTCAACATATACATAAATGAATTAGCAGACATGCTG
Organism: Somniosus microcephalus; assembly: GCF_052327205.1. Taxonomy (NCBI): domain Eukaryota; kingdom Metazoa; phylum Chordata; class Chondrichthyes; order Squaliformes; family Somniosidae; genus Somniosus; species Somniosus microcephalus. The sequence goes on along the minus strand of NC_140991.1, from coordinate 6,268,164 downwards.
GAGCAAAGCGAGTCACCAGGTCTCCGTCTCCTAGATGGAGAAGTGAAGTCCCTGTTCTATGCGGACGACCTGGTTCTGCTGTCTCCCACAGAACAGGGATTACAGCAACAACTAGACCTACTCGACAAATACTGCCAAAATTGGGCTCTAACAGTAAATCTAAAGAAAACCAACATCATGATTTTTCAGAAAAGACCCAGATGTCAGGAAAACAAATACCAGTTTACCCTCAGTGATACCACTATAGGACACACTATGAGCTACACCTACCTTGGTCTAACTATTACAGCATCAGGGAGCTTCAGCATAGCAGTGAATGCACTAAAAGAAAAAGCCCGAAGAGCCCTATATGCAATAAAAAGAAAATTCTACAACATCCAAATCCCAATCAAAATCTGGCTCAAAATTTTTGACAGCATAATCCTGCCCATTGCACTGTACGGTAGTGAAGTATGGGGCCCGCTAAATCACCAAAGCTACACTAAATGGGAAAAACACACAATAGAAGCCCTACATGCAGAATTCTGCCGAAGCATCCTTCGCACCCAAAGAAAAACGCCAACAAATGCATGCAGAGCCGAACTAGGCAGATACCCACTGATAATAAACATCCAAAAACGAGCACTAAACTTCCTAAATCACCTCAAATCTAGCTCCCCAGACACCCTTCATTTCAAAGCCTTTCAGACCCAAGAGCTAAACCCAGAAAAGAGTCCCCTGAGTCAGCTGCTACTGAAACTAAGTACTCAGCCGGACCCTGACCAGCCCCAGACCAACACAGCCGTCCAAACACCAATCCGAGTGAACCAAATCATTAAAAAATGCAAAGAAACCTACCTGGAACATTGGAACAAAATAACCGAAAGCCAAAGCAGATTAGAATGTTACCGGGCCCTAAAAAGAGAATATAAACTGGCAGACTACCTCACGACCATCAGAGACACAAAACAGAGACAGACCCTCACCAGGTACAGACTAAGCGACCACCAACTGGAAATTGAAAAAGGCAGATACAAGAAATCCTGGCAGCCTAGAGAGAATAGAATATGCGATCAATGTCTGGCTGGCGAGGTTGAAACAGAAATGCATTTCCTCCTAAAATGCGAAAAATTCAACACATCAAGAAACATATTATTCAACAAGCTAAGCCAAACAACCCCAGATTTCAAGGAATTGGATGATCTGTCAAAATTGAGATTAGTCCTAGGAGAAGGAGACAGACCATACCTTGGGGCTAAATATGTAACAACATGTCACAACCTGAGGACTGTTTAAAAGTAAGACTGTTTAAAATTAATATTGAACGTACCAAATGAAGTAGAAAGACTGTTTAAAATTAATATTGTTTAAAAATAATATTGTATATACCCAACAAATGTCAAATCGATTGACACCTACAGAATGTTGGAAAACTGTACCTTTTTGCTATGTAAGCTTTGGCAATATGGTTCTCTGTAAACTTTCATGCCAATAAAGCATTTGAACTGAACTGAACTGAACTGAGAGACAAAGAGAGAGACACAGAGAGAGACAGAGAGAGAGAGAGAGACAGAGGGAGAGAGACACAGGGAGACAGAGAGAGAGAGATAGAGATACAGAGAGACAGACAGAGAAACATACAGAGAGAGAGAGACAGAGAGAGAGAGACAAAGAGAGAGACACAGAGAGAGAGAGAGAGAGCGAGAGAGAGAGAGAGACAGACAGAGAGAGAGAGAGAGATAGGGAGAGAGAGACGGGGAGAGAGAGACGGGGAGGGAGAGAGGGAGAGAGAGAGACAGAGGGAGAGAGACAGAGGGAGAGAGACAGAGGGAGAGAGACAGGGAGAGAGACAGGGAGAGAGAGAGACAGGGAGAGAGAGAGAGACAGAGAGAGAGAGAGACAGGGAGAGAGAGACAGGGAGAGAAAGAGAGACAGGGAGAGAGAGAGAGACAGGGAGAGAGAGAGAGAGAGAGAGACAGAGGGAGAGAGAGAGACAGAGGGAGAGAGAGAGACCTATTGCTCACCTCTTGGCTGCAGCACCGTAGACTATATGATTACGGATTTGGACCCATCCTCTTTCAGAGCATTCACAGCCAAACCACAAACAACACTGTCAGATCACAGTCAAATTACTATGTATCTTAAAAAGACAGAAACAAACAACACAGAAACACAACCCAGTAAACTGTACAACACCAAAAAATCGTACAGATGGGCCAAAAACGACACGGAAAAATACCAGAAAGCAATTAGCAATGAATCAACTCAAGCTCTCTTGGACACCTTTCTGGATAACATATACACTCACAATAAAGAAGGCGTAAACCGGGCAGTGAATAACCTAAACAATATTTTTGATAATTTGGCAACAATGTCAAACTTGAAAGTTCGCAAGAATAAACCCAAAACAAAAAACTATGAAAAATGGTTTGACCCAGATTGCCATAACATGAGGAAAAAACTCAGAAAAATATCAAACCAAAAACACAGACATCCAGAAAACGAGGAATTACGCCTTACTTATTGTCAGACACTAACACAATACAGAAACACACTCAAAACCAAAAAAGAGCAATATATTAAGAATACACTCAGCTCCATTGAGGAATCCATTGATTCCAATTGTTTCTGAAACAACTGGAATACATTACACAAAAAACAACACGACGAATTGGCCATTCAAAATGGAGACACATGGGAAAACCACTTTGAAAAATTATACCAGAAAAACACACTAAGGCCAGAGCAACACCAAATATGCAAAAAACTGGAAAAGCTAGAAATAGCCATAAAAGATAACCAAAACCCGCTAGACTCCATAATAACAGAAAAAGAACTTTTTGAAAAACTCAAGGACCTGCGACCAGGAAAAGCTTGCGGGGCAGACGGCATACTAAGCGAGATGATTAAACACACAGACGATAAAATGAAACTGGCTATCCTAAAACTCTTCAACTTGGTTCTGAGTGTCGGTTACTTCCCTGATATCTGGAACAAAGGACTCATAACGCCCATATACAAAAGTAGGGACAAAGTTGACCCAAATAACTATCGAGGCATCTGTGTAAACAGTAACCTGGGGAAGGTATTCTGTAGCATCATAAACAAAAGACTTATAAACTTCCTTGAGGAGCACAATGTCTTGAGTAAAAGCCAAATTGGATTCCTGCCAAACTATAGAACATCAGATCATATCTTCACCCTACAGACCCTAATTGACAAACAAGTTCATCAAAACAAAAGCAAAATCTACGCATGCTTTATAGATTTCCAGAAGGCTTTCGATTCCATCTGGCATGACGGTTTATTCCTGAAACTTATCGAAAGCGCGGTAGGGGGAAAAACATATGATGTAATTAAATCAATATGTACAAACAACAAATGTGCAGTTAAAATTGGAGACAAACAAAAAAAATACTTCCCACAGGGGCGGGGGGTGATGCAGGGCTCGCCAATCTCACCAACACTCTTTAATATTTACATAAATGAATTGGCAAAACTACTTGAACAATCTACAGCACCCGGCCTCACCCTATATGAATCCAAGGTTAAATTCCTCCTCTATGCAGACGACCTGGTTCTGCTGTCACCAACTAAGGAGGGTCTACAGCAGAACCTGGATCTGCTGGAGTCGTACTGCCAGACTTGGGCCCTGACAATAAATCCCCAAAAAACCAAAGTCCTTGTGTTCCAGCAAAGATCCAGACATCAGGGACCCAAAATAAATTTCACACTAGGAACAACCAAAATTGAACAAACCACTAACTACACATACTTGGGCTTAAAAATCAGTTCTACGGGAAATTTCAAACTGGCTGTGAATGAACTGAAAGAGAAAGCAAGAAGGGCTTTCTATGCCATTAAAAAATCAATCCAAATAGAAATCCCAATTAGCATTTGGCTCAAAATTTTCAAATCAGTAATTGAACCAATTGCACTCTATGGCAGTGAGGTGTGGGGACCGCTAACACAACAAGAATTTGCAAAATGGGACAAACACCCAATTGAGATCCTACATGCAGAATTCTGTAAAAGTATCCTCTGGACTCAAAGGAAAACCGTAAACAATGCATGCAGGGCAGAACTAGGCCAATATCCATTAATAATCACTATCCAAAAAAGAGCCACCAAATTTTGGAAACACCTAGAAATGAGCAACCCCCAATGCTATCATTATGAAGCCCTGAAATGCCAAGAGAGGACCATAAAGAAGAATACCCTCAGTCAAGTAACTATTAACACTACTAACAATAACCAGCCCCAGGACAGTGACAGCGTAACACAAAGCATTCGACCCAACACAATCGTCGCTAAGCAAAAGGAAAAATATCTGTCATATTGGGCAGAAAC
>NC_140991.1:6163835-6258835 GCF_052327205.1 Somniosus microcephalus | reverse complement strand
TTCTAGGCCTTATAAACTTCCTTGAGGAGCACAATGTCTTGAGTAAAAGCCAAATTGGATTCCTACCAAACTATAGAACATCAGATCATATCTTCACCCTACACACCCTAATTGACAAACATGTTCATCAAAACAAAAGCAAAATTTTTGCCAGCTTTATAGATTTCCAGAAGGCTTTCGATTCCATCTGGCATGACGGTCTATTCTTGAAACTTATTGAAAGTGGTGTAGGGGGAAAAACATATGATGTAATTAAATCAATGTATACAAACAATAAATGTGCAGTTAAAATTGGAGACAAACAAACAAAATACTTCCCACAGGGGCGGGGTGTGACGCAGGGCTCGCCCATCTCACCGACACTCTTTAATATTTACATAAATGAATTGGCAAAACTACTTGAACAATCTACAGCACCCGGCCTCACCCTATATGAATCCAAGGTTAAATTCCTCCTCTATGCAGATGACCTGGTTCTGCTGTCACCTACTAAGGAGGGTCTACAGCAGAACCTGGATCTGCTAGAGTCGTTCTGTCAGGCCTGGGCCCTGACAATAAACCCCCAAAAAACCAAAGTCCTTGTGTTCCAGCAAAGATCCAGACATCAGGGACCCAGAATAAATTTCACACTAGGAACAATCAAAATTGAACAAACCACTAACTACACATACTTGGGCTTAAAAATCAGTTCTACGGGAAATTTTCATCTGGCTGTGAATGAACTGAAAGAGAAAGCAAGAAGGGCTTTCTATGCCATTAAAAAATCAATCCAAATAGAAATCCCAATTAGCATTTGGCTCAACATTTTTAAATCAGTAATTGAACCAATTGCACTCTATGGCAGTGAGGTGTGGGGACCGCTAACACAACAAGAATTTGCAAAATGGGACAAACACCCAATTGAGATCCTACCTGCAGAATTCTGTAAAAGTATCCTCCGGACTCAAAGGAAAACCATAAACAATGCATGCAGGACAGAACTAGGCCAATATCCATTAATAATTACTATCCAAAAAACAGCCACCAAATTTTGGAAACACCTAGAAATGAGCAACCCCCAATGCTATCATTACGAAGCCCTGAAATGCCAAGAGAGGATCATAAAGAAGAATACCCTCAGTCAACTAGTCCTGGGACTCAGTGAAGTAACTACTAACACTACTAACAATAACCAGCCCCAGGACAGTGACATCGTAGCACAGAGAGTTCAACCCAACACAATTGTCACTAAGCAAAAGGAAAAATATCTGTCATATTGGGCAGAAACAACAAAAACCCAAAACAAACTCAATTGCTACTTGGCCCTAAACAGACAATACAACATGGCTGAATACCTGACCACGGTAAAAGATAGCAAATTGAGAAAAACCTTGACTATGTACAGACTTAGTGAGCATAGCCTGGCTATCAAAAAAGGCAGACACAGACAGACCTGGCTGACAAGAGAGGACAGGATATGCTCTCACTGCAGTCAGGGAGTGGTGGAGACAGAGATGCACTTCCTCACAGCTTGTGGAAAATATCAGGGCATAAGGGAGAATTTCTACCCAAAATTCACAAAAATATGCCCTGAATTCAGAAATTTGAATGACGACCAAAAACTCCCATACCTACGAGGGGAAGAGAGAAATTGTGTAACCTTAGCGGCACACTATGTTACAGCTTGCCATAAACAGACGAACAACCATTAAATCTAAGAAAAGAGTATATACAAATTATATGAATGTATATTTATACACTCAGGGATATATCTGTTTATACACTGTATGGATAGATCTGCGTTTATGTGTTCAACCATAAATGTTTTTCGATGCTTTGGCAACATAAGATGTATCTTGTCATGCCAATAAAACGATTTGAATTGAATTGAAATTGAATTGAGAGAGCGAGAGAGAGAGACAGAGAGAGAGAGAGACAGACAGAGAGAGAGACAGAGAGACAGAGACAGAGAGAGAGGGAGAGAGAGATAGAGAGAGAGCGAGAGAGAGAGGGAGACAGAGAGAGAGACAGACAGAGAGAGGGACAGAGAGAGAGAGACAGAGACAGAGAGAGAGGGAGAGAGAGACACTGAGACTTGCGGCTCTCCCAAGCTCTGACTCACCTGTAGTGTGATGTCGGTTTGACTCATGTTTTTACGCACACACTTGTCATGCTCGGTGATGCGTTTGTTGAGCTCACAGTAGGCTTTCTGTAGCTGAGGAGAGAATTACATTGCGTTAATTTAATAGTGTTCCAGCACTCGACTGTGCTCAGGACATTGATAAACCAAATGCGTGAGGTGTTCTTTAGCGGGTTTCTTGAACGAGTCACTCACCAGTTGATACCCACACTGAATATTAAATCCATCAAATCTGCACTTTGCCTCCACCTAACCCCCAGCCAAAGGGTCTCTTTTTTTGCTGGTCTCTGTTCCATAGATTGACCGGGTGCAAGACCTTTCCCAATTGGTAGCCTGGACCGTCACTTGATGCAGCAGTTGGAGGTTGAGGGCCATCAGCGATAATTGATACAATCCGCAACCAACGAGTTTGGGCAGCTGAGTGGGGGCAGGAGCAGCAGGGGCAGTACAGAGGGAGCACCGCACTGTCGGAGGGGCAGTACTGAGGGAGCGCTGCAGTGTCGGAGGGGCAGTACTGAGGGAGCGCTGCACTGTCGGAGGGTCAGTACTGAGGGAGCACCGCACTGTCGGAGGGGCAGTACTGAGGGAGCGCTGCAGTGTCGGAGGGGCAGTACTGAGGGAGCGCTGCACTGTCGGAGGGTCAGTACTGAGGGAGCACTGCACTGTCGGAGGGGCAGTACTGAGGGAGCACTGCACTGCTGGAGGGGCAGTACTGAGGGAGCGCTGCACTGTCTGAGGGTCAGTACTGAGGGAGCGCTGCACTGTCGGAGGGGCAGTGCTGAGGGAGCGCTGCACTCTCGGAGGGGCAGTACTGAGGGAGCGCTGCACTGTCGGAGGGTCAGTACTGAGGGAGCGCTGCACTGTCGGAGGGGCAGTACTGAGGGAGCGCTGCACTGTCGGAGGGTCAGTACTGAGGGAGCGCTGCACTGTCGGAGGGGCAGTACTGAGGGAGCGCTGCACTGTCGGAGGGGCAGTACTGAGGGAGCGCTGCACTGTCAGAGGGTCAGTACTGAGGGAGCGCTGCACTGTCAGAGGGTCAGTACTGAGGGAGCGCTGCACTGTCGGAGGGTCAGTACAGAGGGAGCGCTGCACTGTCAGAGGGGCAGTGTTGAGGGAGCGCTGCACTGTCGGAGGGGCAGTACTGAGGGAGTGCTGCAGTCGGAGGGGCAGTACTGAGGGAGTGCTGCACTGTCGGAGGGGCAGTACTGAGGGAGTGCTGCACTGTTGGAGTGGCAGTACTGAGGGAGCACTGCACTATCAGAGGGGCAGTACTGGGGGAGCGCTGCACTGTCGGAGGGGCAGTACGGAGGGAGTGCTGCACTGTCGGAGGGTCAGTACTTAGGGAGTGCTGCACTGTCGGAGGGGCAGTACTGAGGGAGCGCCGCACTGTCGGAGGGGCAGTACTGAGGGAGTGCTGCAGTCGGAGGGGCAGTACTGAGGGAGCGGTGCACTGTCGGAGTGGCAGTACTGAGTGAGCGCCGCACTGTCGGAGGGGCAGTACCGAGGGAGCGCCGCACTGTCGGAGGGGCAGTACAGAGGGAGCGCCGCACTGTCGGAGGGGCAGTACTGAGGGAGCGCCGCACTGTCTGAGGGGCAGTACTGAGGGAGTGCCGCACTGTCGGAGGAGCAGTACTGAGGGAGCGCCGCACTCTCGGAGGAGCAGTACTGAGGGAGCGCCGCACTGTCTGAGGGGCAGTACTGAAGGAGCGCCGCACTGTCTGAGGGGCAGTACTGAGGGAGCGCCGCACTGTCGGAGGGGCAGTACTGAGGGAGCGCCGCACTGTCTGAGGGGCAGTACTGAGGGAGCGCCGCACTGTCGGAGGGGCAGTACTGAGGGAGCGCCGCACTGTCTGAGGGGCAGTACTGAGGGAGTGCTGCAGTCGGAGGAGCAGTACTGAGGGAGTGCTGCACTGTTGGAGGGGCAGTACTGAGGGAGTGCTGCACTGTTGGAGGGGGAGTACTGAGGGAGCGCTGCACTATCAGAGGGGCAGTACTGGGGGAGCGCTGCACTGTCGGAGGGGCAGTACTGAGGGAGTGCTGCACTGTCGGAGGGTCAGTACTTAGGGAGTGCTGCACTGTCGGAGGGGCAGTACTGAGGGAGCGCCGCACTGTCGGAGGGGCAGTACTGAGGGAGTGCTGCAGTCGGAGGGGCAGTACTGAGGGAGTGGTGCACTGTCGGAGGGGCAGTACTGAGGGAGCGCCGCACTGTCGGAGGGGCAGTACTGAGGGAGCACCGTACTGTCGGAGGGGCAGTACTGAGGGAGCGCCGCACTGTCGGAGGGGCAGTACTGAGGGAGCGCCACACTGTCTGAGGGGCAGTACTGAGGGAGCGCCGCACTGTCGGAGGAGCAGTACTGAGGGAGCACCGCACTGTCTGAGGGGCAGTACTGAGGGAGCGCCGCACTGTCTGAGGGGCAGTGCTGAGGGAGCGCCGCACTGTTGGAGGGGCAGTACTGAGGGAGCGCTGCACTGTCAGAGGGTCAGTACTGAGGGAGCGCTGCACTGTCAGAGGGTCAGTACTGAGGGAGCGCTGCACTGTCGGAGGGCCAGTACAGAGGGAGCGCTGCACTGTCAGAGGGGCAGTGTTGAGGGAGCGCTGCACTGTCGGAGGGGCTGTACTGAGGGAGTGCTGCAGTCGGAGGGGCAGTACTGAGGGAGTGCTGCACTGTCGGAGGGGCAGTACTGAGGGAGTGCTGCACTGTTGGAGTGGCAGTACTGAGGGAGCGCTGCACTATCAGAGGGGCAGTAGTGGGGGAGCGCTGCACTGTCGGAGGGGCAGTACGGAGGGAGGGCTGCACTGTCGGAGGGTCAGTACTTAGGGAGTGCTGCACTGTCGGAGGGGCAGTACTGAGGGAGCGCCGCACTGTCGGAGGGGCAGTACTGAGGGAGTGCTGCAGTCGGAGGGGCAGTAGTGAGGGAGTGGTGCACTGTCGGAGTGGCAGTACTGAGGGAGCGCCGCACTGTCGGAGGGGCAGTACTGAGGGAGCGCCGCACTGTCGGAGGGGCAGTACTGAGGGAGCGCCGCACTGTCGGAGGGGCAGTACTGAGGGAGCGCCGCACTGTCTGAGGGGCAGTACTGAGGGAGTGCCGCACTGTCGGAGGAACAGTACTGAGGGAGCGCCGCACTGTCTGAGGGGCAGTACTGAAGGAGCGCCGCACTGTCTGAGGGGCAGTACTGAGGGAGCGCCGCACTGTCGGAGGGGCAGTACTGAGGGAGCGCCGCACTGTCTGAGGGGCAGTACTGAGGGAGCGCCGCACTGTCGGAGGGGCAGTACTGAGGGAGTGCTGCAGTCGGAGGGGCAGTACTGAGGGAGTGCTGCACTGTTGGAGGGGCAGTACTGAGGGAGTGCTGCACTGTTGGAGGGGCAGTACTGAGGGAGTGCTGCACTATCAGAGGGGCAGTACTGGGGGAGCGCTGCACTGTCGGAGGGGCATTACTGAAGGAGTGCTGCACTGTCGGAGGGTCAGTACTTAGGGAGTGCTGCACTGTCGGAGGGGCAGTACTGAGGGAGCGCCGCACTGTCGGAGGGGCAGTACTGAGGGAGCAGCGCACTGTCGGAGGGGCAGTACTGAGGGAGCGCCGCACTGTCGGAGGGGCAGTACTGAGGGAGCGCCGCACTGTCTGAGGGGCAGTACTGAGGGAGCGCCGCACTGTCGGAGGAGCAGTACTGAGGGAGCACCGCACTGTCGGAGGGGCAGTACTGAGGGAGCGCCGCACTGTCTGAGGGGCAGTACTGAGGGAGCGCCGCACTGTCGGAGGGTCAGTACTGAGGGAGCACCGCACTGTCTGAGGGGCAGTACTGAGGGAGCGCCACACTGTCTGAGGGGCAGTACTGAGGGAGCGCCGCACTGTTGGAGGGTCAGTACTGAGGGAGCGCTGCACTGTCAGAGGGTCAGTACTGAGGGAGCGCTGCACTGTCAGAGGGTCAGTACTGAGGGAGCGCTGCACTGTCGGAGGGTCAGTACAGAGGGAGCGCTGCACTGTCAGAGGGGCAGTGTTGAGGGAGCGCTGCACTGTCGGAGGGGCTGTACTGAGGGAGTGCTGCAGTCGGAGGGGCAGTACTGAGGGAGTGCTGCACTGTCGGAGGGGCAGTACTGAGGGAGTGCTGCACTGTTGGAGTGGCAGTACTGAGGGAGCGCCGCACTGTCTGAGGGGCAGTACTGAGGGAGCGCCGCACTGTCGGAGGAGCAGTACTGAGGGAGCACCGCACTGTCTGAGGGGCAGTACTGAGGGAGCGCCGCACTGTCTGAGGGGCAGCACTGAGGGAGCGCCGCACTGTCGGAGGGGCAGTACTGAGGGAGCGCCGCACTGTCTGAGGGGCAGTACTGAGGGAGCGCCGCACTGTCGGAGGGGCAGTACTGAGGGAGCGCGGCACTGTCGGAGGGGCAGTACTGAGGGGGCGCCGCACTGTCGGAGGGGCAGTACTGAGGGGGCGCCGCACTGTCGGAGGGGCATTACTGAGGGAGCGCGGCACTGTCTGAGGTGCCGTCTTTCAGATAAGACTTTAAACCGAGGTTCTGCAACATTATGTCCTGGAACCAACAAGGGGGCATGCCACGTTATATTTAATAATGAGTAATGTGCCAGATTTAGTTCATGGCCTAACTGCGTGAACATTCATCCGATAGCAACATAGTCTGATCGAGTTTGTATGAAAAGGAATAACGCAAAACAGCTGCTAAGATTCTAGATTTAGGTAAGGTCACCTTCAACGGGATGAGGCAGAGACGGCCCACAGTAAATTAGGCAAATCTGTTAACGGGTAAAACGAGAGAAGGTCAGCGGGAGATGTTCAAAAAAGAATTTAAGGTGATACCGAACCAGTTTGTACCAAAGGGGCAAGAGCACTATTTACCAAAAAAACAGCCATGGACGACTAAAGAGTTAATGGACAGCGTAAACTAAACGGAATAGCATACAAAAATACAAAAAATAGCACAGATCATAGAAACATAGAAGATAGGAGCAGGAGTCGGCCATTCGGCCCCTCGAGCCTGCTCCGCCATTCAATGCGATCATGGCTGATCATCCAAATTCAATACCCTGTCCCTGCCTTCTCCCCATATCCCTTGATCCCTTTAGCCTTAAGAAATATATCCAACTCCTTCTTGAATATATTTAATGAGTTGGCCTCAACGGCCTTCTGTGGTAGAGAATTCCACAGGTTCACCACTCTCTGGGTGAAGAAATTCCTCCTCATCTCTGTCCTAAATGGCATACCCCTTATCCTTAGACTGTGACCCCTGGTTCTGGACTCCCCCGCCATCAGGAACATCCTTCCTGCATCTAGTCTGTCCAGCCCTGTCAGAATTTTATAAGTTTCAATGAGATCCCCTCTCATTCTTCTAAACTCCAGCGAGTATAAGCCCAATCGACCCAATCTCCTCTCATGCATCATTCCTGCCATCCCAGGTATCAGCCTGGTGAATCTTCGCTGCACTCCCTCCATGGCAAGAACACCCTTCCTCAGATAAGGTGACCAAAACTGCACACAATACTCAAGGTGTGGTCTCACCAAGGTGCTGTACAACTGCAGCAAGACATCCTTGTTCCTGTACTCAAACCCTCTCGCTGCGAAGGCCAACATACCATTTGCCTTCTTAACCGCCTGCTGCACCTGCATGCTTACCTTCAGCGACTGGTGCACAAGGACACCCAGGTCTCGTTGCACTTCCCCTTCTCCCAATCTATTGCCGTTCAGATAATAATCTGCCTTCCTGTTTTTGCCACCAAAGTGGATAACCTCGCATTTATCCACATTATACTGTATCTGCCATGCATCTGCCCAATCACCCAACCTGTCCCAGCGAATGGGAAAGATACAAAGAACAGCAAAGGGTGACAAAAAGAAAGTAAGAGCTACAAAAAGTTAGTATGAAAAGAAACTTACAAGGGATCTCAGAATCAACACAATACTTTTTGACAATTACATTAGGAAAAAGAGGTTGGTCAGGAGCAATGTTGGCCCCTTAAAAACTGAAAGCGGTGATATTGTCAATGCTATTAAGGAAATGGCGGACATGTTGAATAATTACTCTGCATCCGTATTTACAGTAGAGGAAGAGGATAGCATGCCGGAAATTCCAAGGAAACTAATATTGAATCAGGGACAGGGACTCAATAAAATTAATGTAAGTAAAATAACAATAATGAAGAAAATAAGAACACTGAAGAGTGGCAAATCCCCAGGACCAGATGGTTTCCATCCCAGGGTTTTAAAGGAAGGCGGTGAGTACATTACAGATGCTCTAACTATAATCTTCCAAAGTTCTCTCAATTCAGGAACCGTTCCTTTACATTGGAAAATTGCGCACGTCACTCCGCTATTTAAGAATGGCGAGTGAGGGAAACCAGGGAATTATAGAGCAGTTAGCCTAACATCTGCTGTCGGGAAATGGCTAGAGTCTATAATTAAGGATAGAGTGACTGAAATGGCAGACCAATTAAATACATACTTTGCTTCTGTCTTCACAAAGGAGGACACAAATAACCTCCCAGAGATGTCGGGGAACATAGGGTCTAATGAGAGGGAGGAATTGAATGAAATCAGTATTTGTAGGGAAATGGTGTTAGGGAAATTGACGGGATTGAAGGCCGATAAATCCCCAGGTCCTGATAATCTACATCCTAGGGTACTTAAGGAAGTGGCCCTAGAAATAGTAGATGCATTGCTGGTCATCTTCCAAAATTCTGTAGACTCTGGAACAGTTCCCATGGATTGGAGGGTAGCTAACGTTGCCCCACTATTTAAAAAAGGTGGTAGAGAGAAAACGGGGAATTATAGACCGGTAAGCCTGACATCGGTAGTGGGGAAAATGCTAGAGTCTATTATAAAAGATGTAATAGCAGAGCACTTGGAAAACAGTGACAGGATCAGACAAAGTCAACATGGATTTACAAAAGGTAAATCATGCTTGACTAATCTACTGGAATTTTTTGAGGATGTAACTGGTAGAATAGATAAGGGAGAACCAGTGGATGTGGTGTATTTGGACTTTTAGAAGGCTTTTGATAAGGTCCCGCATAAGAGATTAGCGTGTAAAGTTAAAGCACAAGGGATTGGGGGCAAGGTACTGACTTGGATAGAGAACTGGTTGGCAGACAGGAAGCAAAGAGTTGGAATAAACGGGTCTTTTTCCGAGTGGTAGGCAGTGACTAGTGGGGTACCCCAGGGATCGGTGCTAGGACCCCAGCTATTCACAATATATATTAATGATCTAGACGAGGGAACTAGATGTAATATCTCCAAGTTTGCAGACGACACAAAGCTGGGTGGGCATGTGTGCTGTGAGGAGGATGCCGAGAAACTCCAGTATGATTTGGACAGGTTGGGTGATTGGGCAGATGCATGGCAGATGCAGTATAATGTGGATAAATGCGAGGTTATCCACTTTGGTGGCAAAAACAGGGAGGCAGATTATTATCTGAATGGCAATAGATTGGGAGAAGGGGAAGTGCAACGAGACCTGGGTGTCCTTGTGCACCAGTCGCTGAAGGTAAGCATGCAGGTGCAGCAGACGGTTAAGAAGGTAAATGGTATGTTGGCCTTCATAGCGAGAGGATTCGACTACAGGAACAAGGATGTCTTATTGCAGTTGTACAGCGCCTTGGTGAGACCACACCTTGAGTATTGTGTGCAGTTTTGGTCGCCTTATCTGAGGAAGGATGTTCTTGCCATGGAGGGAGTGCAGCGAAGATTCACCAGACTGATACCTGGGATGGCAGGAATGACGTATGATTGGACTTATACTCGCTGGAGTTTAGAAGAATGAGAGGGGATCTCATTGAAACTCATAAAATTCTAACAGGACTAGACAGACTAGATGCAGGAAGGATGTTCCCGATGGTCGGGGAGTCCAGAACCAGGAGTCACAGTCTAAGGATAAGGGGAAAGCCATTTAGGACTGAGATGAGGAGGAATTTCTTCACCCAGAGAGTGGTGAACCTGTGGAATTCTCTACCACAGAAGGCAGTTGAGGCCAATTCATTAAATATATTCAAGAAGGAGTTGGATATATTTCTTAAGGCTAAAGGGATCAAGGGATATGGGGAGAAAGCGGGGACCGGGTACTGAATTTAAATGATTAGCCATGATATCATTAAATGGCGGAGCAGGCTCGAGGGGCCGAATGGCCTACTCCTGCTCCTATCTTCTATGTTTCTATGTAACACCTCAGAAATTTTCAGTTGATCAGAGAGATCAGGTAGGCCATGCCTGATGAACCGGATTGAATTTTTTGAAGAGGTGACTAAAGTAGTGGACAGGGGAATGAGGAATGTCTATGGATGTTATTTATATGGACTTCCAGAAGGCATTCGATAAAGTCCCTCATAAGAGACTTACCTAAAGTTGAAGCTCATGGAATTGAGGGCAAATTATTGAGCTGGTTCGGAGATTGGCTGAGCGGCAGGAGACAGAGAGTGGGGATAATGGGCAGGTACTCTAACTGGCAGGAGGTGAGTAGTGGTGTCCCGCAGGACTCTGTGTTGGGGCCTCAAATATTCACCGTATTTATTAACGACTGAGATGATGCGATAGAAAGTCATATATCCAAATTTGCCGATAAGAAAAAGATAGGCGGCATTGTAAGCAGTGTAGATGGAAGCATAATATTACAAAGATATTAATAGATTAAGTGAATGGGCAAAACGGTGGTACATAGATTTCAATGAAGGCAAGTGTGTGGTATGAACTTTGAACGTAAAAAGGATTAGAACAGGGTACTTTCAAAATGGTGAAAAGTGAGAAACAGTGGAGGTCCAAAGAGACTTGGGGGATCCAGGTACACAGGTCATTAAAATGTCATGAATAGGTACAGAAAATAATCAAAAAGGCTAATGGAATGCTGGCCTTTATATCTGGAGGACTGGAGTACACGGGGGTAGAAGTTATGCTGCAGCTGTACAAAGCCCTGGTTAGACCACACCTGGAGCACTGGGAGCAGTTCTGGGCATCACACCTTTGGAAGGATAGATTGGCCTTGATAGTTTTACCAGAATGACACCTGGTATCCAAGGGTTAAATTACAAGGAGCAATTACACAAACTATATGAGGTTAAGGGGTGATTTGATCAAAGTTTTCAAGATATTAAGGGGAACAGATAGGGTAGATAGTATTTAAACTAAATAATGGGGTTGGGGAGGGTCCCGGTGGAGAGAAATCTAGAATGCTAAAGAGAAAAGACAAGGAAGCAGTGCAGGAAAGTGATTGGGGTAAGGATAACCCGATTGTGTCAGGAAGGGACGGAGCGTACAAACAAGAGTGCACCAACAAATAGGGTCCGGGGAGAGAAAATGGTAAGATGACAAATAGGGCCATAGTGCAAAAAAAATGTTAAAAAGACAAATTTAAAGGCACTGTATCTGAATGCACGAAGCATTCATAATAAGGTAGATGAATTAACAGCACAAATAGATGTAAACGGATACGATATAATTGCGATTACGGAGACATGGCTGCAGGGTGACCAAGGCTGGGAGCTGAATATCCAAGGATATTCAATATTTAGGAAGGACAGGCAAAAAGGAAAAGGAGGTGGGGGGCGTTGTTAGTAAAGGATGAAATCAGAGCAACAGTGAGAAAGGATATTGGCTCAGAAAATCAAGATGTAGAATCAGTCTGAGTGGAGCCAAGAAACACCAAGGGGCAGAAAACATTGCGGGGAGTTGTCTATAGGCCTCCAAACAGTAGTGGTAATGTAGGGGATGGCATCAAACAGGAAATTAGAGAGGCATGTTGCTATGTTCCTATTTCAAGAGGAGGTAAATGGCATTATTCATAGAAGAGCAGGGGAGTTCTCCCAATGTCTGGTCGTGTAACTGATTGCTGTGTGTGGAACCTTGCTGTGTGCAAATTGGCTGCCGTGTTTCCCTGTGTTACAACAGTGACTACTGTTAAGTCTGTGTGTTATATTGCGAATTACTACACAGACCACAAGAGTAAACTTTAACAGGACTTTACTGGTTGAAGGTCAGGGCGGATCTGCCCAATAAATCCTTACACAGCACTTATATACCGGTGTGGTCACCACCGGTATTACAGTATACAGTAGCCAAGATAAAGTAGTGCAACCCTTAAAATAGTTCTCTTAAAGGTGGAACGTTACATACACTACAATCCTCCCTTTTTGGGTTAACAGTATATATTCCCCATTAAACATAACATCATAACATATATACACAACTTCATGTAAACAGTTCACAGATTCAGTCTCTCTGGAGGCTTCCTGACTCGGTCCGGATAATGCCTCGGTGGTGTAGTAGTTTTCGGTGGTGTAGTAGGTTCTTTTGGCAAGGTCGATTCTGCTTGCAGGCCAGTGTCAGGTTCATCTGATTCCAGTATTACCGGATCGGAGGTAGATACTATGGGTATCTCTGCTTCAACATTAGGCGTATAGAGTTGTGGAGTAGATTGGCCCTTTTCGGATGACTCTATGATCTGGTCAACATGGCGCCTTATTATGCTTTCCCCAATGTCCACGGTATACATCAGCGGTCCTGGCCGTTTGCAAATAGTTCCAGGCTGTCATTTCTCTGTACGGTAGTCCCGGGCCAAAACTTGTTGACCTATCTGGAAGGTTCTAGTTGGCTTTTCATTCATGCCTTGAAATTGCCGGTTCTCTACGTCCCTTCTGATGTTTGGCTTGATCAAATCCAGCCGGCATCTTAGTCTTCTATTGAAAAACATTATGGCGGGAGTTTGGTTTGTGACCGCATGTGTTGCATTCCTGTACGCCAACAAGAAGTTATCTACCTTATGTTGTAGATTTATGTCTTCATTACCCATGGCCTTTATGGCCTTCTTGAAGGTCTGGACAAACCTTTCAGCTAATCCATTGGTGGCGGGATGGTATGGGGCGGACGTGTAGTGCTTAACCCCATTGCTTTTTAAGAACTTCTTGAATTCTTCGGACACAAATTGCGGTCCATTATCAGAACAGATCTGTTCCGGCAGCCCATTCCTGGCAAATATGGTCCTTAATACTGTGATGGTTTTTTCCGTGGTGGTGGAGGACATCTTTATTACCTCCGGCCACTTGGAGTGTGCATCCACCGCGATTAAAAACATTGAGTCCATAAATGGACCAGCAAAGTCGATATGTACCCTTTGCCATGGAGATGAGGGCCACTCCCATGGATGCAGAGGAGCTTGTGGTGGGGCGTTTTGGACCTTCTGGCATCCTAGACAGCTCTTGGTCATTTCTTCGATGTCTCCATCGATACCTGGCCACCACACAAACGCTCTGGCTAGGTTCTTCATTTTCACTCCACCCAGATGCCCCTCGTGAAGCTCCTTTAGCACTTTATGCTGGAGTTTGGGTGGAATCACCACTCTGGATCCACACATCAAAGTTCCTCGGCACACTGACAGCTGTTCTCTTCTTTGCGAAAATGCTGGCAACATTGGTTCGCCATGTGCTGGCCATCCCTTCACCGTTAAATCGTAGACTCGTGAGAGAGTCGGGTCATTTCTTGTTTCCTTTTCTATCGTAGAATTGGTTACTGGTAGACATTCCACTATGGTTGAGTGGAACATCTCCACTGGGTCCACTGTAGGTGCCTCTTCTACCGTTGGCAACGGTAGGCGCGATAACCCGTCAGCATTCCCATGCTGTTTTGACCCTTTGTATTCGATGTCATATTGGTGTGCCCCTAGGAAAATGGACCACCTCTGTAGCCTTTGCGCTGTCATCGTGGAAACGGCCTTGTTAGGGTTGAATATGGATACCAACGGCTGGTGGTCTGTCAGCAGTGTAAACTTCTTGCCCTGCAGGTAATGGTTGAATTTCTTTACTCCCCACACAAGGCTGAGAGCCTCCCTATCTATCTGAGCATAGTTGCGCTCAGCGGAGGTCAATGATCTGGATGCGAATGCGACTGGCCTTTCCGAGCCATTTGGCAACTTGTGTGAGAGTACTGCTCCAATACCATAAGGGGAAGCATCACAAGCTAGACGAAGAGGTAGCGTTGGGTTGAAGTGAGCCAACACTTCCTCAGAGGTGATCAATGCCTTGCTTTTGCGAAAGGCCTTCTTACAGTCCTCGCTCCACTTCCATGGTACTTCTTTCCGCAACAGAGCATTCAGCGGGTGCAGCACCGTGGATAGATTTGGCAGAACCTTATGGTAATAGTTAATCAACCCCAGAAACGACCTCAACTGGGATACATTTTCCGGAGCGGGGGCCTTCACAACAGCTTCGATCTTGTCAGGTGACTTGTGCAGCCCCTCTTGGTCAATGACATGACCACAGTACGAGATCCGTTTCTGGAAGAACTCACATTTCTGGTGATTAACTCGAAGGCCATATTCCTTCAACCTGGTGAGCACCAGTTTCAAATTTGCGAGGTGTTCCTCCTCGTCCTCTCCTGTAATCAGGATATCATCCAAGTAACACTGAGTGCTTGGAATTCCCTGTAAGACCTGCTCCATGGCCCTCTGCCAAATTGCTGGAGCCGAAGCCACTCCAAAAACCAGTCTATTATATCGATACAAGCCTCTGTGCGTGTTGATTGTGAGATACTGGCGCGACTCTTCCTCAACTTCCATCTGTAAGTACGCTTTCGCCAGGTCTATCTTGGTGAAGTGTTTCCCGCCAGCCAATGAAGCAAAGATATCCTCAATCCGCGGAAGCGGATATTGTACCGTGTGAAGCACCGGATTAACTGTGATCTTGAAGTCTCCGCAGATGCGGACCTTTCCCGGTTCCCCTGGCTTGTTACTCGATGAATGCTTCATGACGGGAACAATGGGCGTGGCCCACTCACTCCAGTCCACCTTAGACAGTACCCCTGAACGTTCAAGCTTTTCCAATTCAGCCTCTACAGCAGGTCGTATCGCACAAGGTACCGATCTGGCTTTGAAAAATTTTGGGTTTGCATGTTCTGCAATCTTGATTTTCGCCTTAATTCCTCTCAGTATTCCCAGTCCCTGTTGGAATACCTCTTCAGCCTCATCCAATATTCTGGACAATCGTTCAGGTTTGACATCTTTCTTTCTGGAATCTACCGTTATTGTGTTTAGGGAGTGCCAGTCCATATTTATTTTCCTGATCCACTCCCGTCCCAGAAGTGGTGGACCTCCCTCGGGTAGTACATATATGTCCATTCCTTGGTGTTCTTTGCCCTTGTGTAACACCTTGACTTTTATCTTTCCGATGGGGTATACTTTTTGCCCCGTGTATGTCTGCAATACTATCTTCGTATCCCGTAGGGGAATATGTTTGAATAACTTTTTGTAATCTTGCTTATTCATGACCGTCAACGCCGATCCGGTGTCCAATTCCATCTTCACTTGGACTTTTGCAATCTGCAGTGTGACCCAGATAGTTTGTCGGTCAGTTTCCTTACTCACATTGTGAATTCTCAGACTACCCAGTTCCTTGCTGTTGGAGTCTGAATCCGAATTCTGTTCATCTGAACTCTTCACAGTCACCTTATGTACCTTTCTGTACTTCTTCTGCGGTGACTTATTGTTGCTGGTCTTCTTTCCTGACCGGCATACTTTAGCTATGTGACCAAGCTTGCCACATTTTCTACATTCCTGGTTTCTAAACCAGCATTGGTTCTGATGGGGTTTTGTCTTCCCACAACGATAACATTTCGTTGTACCCGAAGCCATTTGATCTACGCTGAGCACCGCTGCCTTCAGCTGCATTTCCGCAGTGCCTCTCGCTGCGGCTTCGTGCGATGCTGCAATAGTGACAACCTTATCAAGTGTAAGATCATTCTCTTCGAGCAGTCGCTTTTGTGTTCCTTCCTTCGACATCCCACACACGAACTTGTCTCTCAGTGCCTCTGTCAGATTTTCCCCAAACTGACAGTATTTTGCTAGCCTACGCAATTCAACCAAGTACTCCGCGTTGCTTTCCTCTTTCAGTTGCGTTCTCACATAAAATTTAAATCGTTCCGCTAACATCAGCGGTGTGGGGTTCAAATGATCCTTCAGGACAGCAACAATATTAGCGAAAGTCTGATCCGCCGGTTTAGCTGGTGATAGAAGATGCTTCAATAGCCCGTATGTCTTCGCACCCATTGAGTTTAGTAAGGTTAGTGCTTTATCATCATTTGATATGTTATTTGACTTACAATATATCTCTATGCGTTCTACATACGTGGCCCAATCTTCCACCTCGGAATCGAAATCGTTGATGTTACCACGCTTAGGCATCTTCGCAATCTTTTTGAGAAACAACAACGAAATTTTTCTTTAACTTTTTTTTTCCCAAAAAAAATGGCAGTTTCCCGCACTTGCCTTCTTCCCCGCCTCCGAAAATGGCGGTTTCCCGCGCTCACACGGTCTCCCTCGCTCGCTCGGTCTCGCTCTCCCTCGCTCGCTCGGTCTATCTCTCCCGCTCGCTCGGGCTCTGGCTCTCCCGCTGGCTGTGACGGCGATTGCCGTATTGCTGCGTTCGCCCTCCCCAGCGGTTTTCAATCGCGCCTCCCAGCCCCTCTTGCAGTCCGGTCCTTTCCCCCCCGGCTGCGGCTGAGTTCTCCGCGGTTTTCTTTTATTTGTTTTATTTTCCCCCGCGCAAGCGGTTCTTGGTCGCTGCGCCTCGCGGCCTCGGTAGCTGCCCGGCCTTGTTTACCGGTCGCGGTCGAGCTTGCTCTCGACGCCGTTGCGTCTCCCAGCCCGCTTGCAGCCCGGTCTCTCACACCGGCTGCGTTTGCCTGCACCGCGGCTTCCGTGCCTTACGCTGTCCCAGTCTCAGCGCCTCTGGCCCCGACTTCTGTCCGGCTCTTTTCCCCCGGCCGTGGTCGAGTTCTCCGCCCTTATCCTCCGTTTTTTTAAAATTTTCTCCCCTACTCACAGTCAACGTGGCCGACTTGCTTTTCGTCGCTGATCGGCTCACTCACCACCGTGATATAAGGGATGATCACTGCCTGTTGCTGATGGAAGGCTTCGTGTCAGAATTCTTCCTTCTTCCTTTGCTCTGCAGACTCGAGTCTTCTCTCAGCAGAATGACGAGGGCGGATTCCTCTTCTCGACGCCCGTTAACTGCCTTGGATGTATCTCTGCCGCAGGATAAGATCGAACTCGTCGCCACTGTTAAGTCTGTGTGTTATATTGCGAATTACTACACAGACCACAAGAGTAAACTTTAACAGGACTTTACTGGTTGAAGGTCAGGGCGGATCTGCCCAATAAATCCTTACACAGCACTTATATACCGGTGTGGTCACCACCGGTATTACAGTATACAGTAGCCAAGATAAAGTAGTGCAACCCTTAAAATAGTTCTCTTAAAGGTGGAACGTTACATACACTACAACTACACACTTCATTGGCTGTTGAGCACTTTGAGATGACCGTGCAAATGCTTTCTTTTATTCACACTGGGTGGTGCCAAATATCAGTGTCGGTCTGCTTCGGTACCACATTTCAGTTCAGACATTGAACTTGGGCCTCTGCCTTTTCAGGTGGATGTAACAGGACCATGGCACTGTTCAAGGTAGAGGCTCCACATTCATGCCTCAATAAGATCCGACAATAAACGCTCGGCCCATCTCATTACTGTTTGTCTGATCTCATTGTGCACAAGAGCAGCGATGTTTACCCACAGAACAACAGACCCTGTGTCTCATTGTCTGTGAAGCTGGGATGGATGTGCTGTGTCAACATGCTAAGGTTAGTTTATAGAAATATATACGTAATTACATTAGAAGCACCGCAGATCACTGACAAAGGAAACACAGATAAAATTGTCTTTAGCACACAGCAGGTTAGAAGGACAACAGGGGTTATTAATAGAAGATATCACTCACTGTGTTACTGTGCCTATACTGGAGAGCTCCCTACAGACATTTTTTATCCATTCACGGGATGTGGGTGTCGCTGGCAAGGCCAGCATTTATTGCCCATCCCTAATGCCCCTTGAGAAGGTGGTGTTGAGCCGCCAGTTCAGAGGGCAGTTAAGAATCAACCACATTGCTGTGGGTCTGGAGTCACATATAGGCCAGACCGGGTAAGGACGGCAGATTTCCTTCCCTAAAGGACATTAGTGAACCAGATGGGTTTTTACGACAAATTCTTACAGGGCTTTAACAGGGTAGATGCAGGGAGGCTGTTTCTCCCTGGTTGGGGAGTCTAGAACCAGGGGTCACAGTCTCAGAATAAAGGGTCGGCCATTTAGGACTGAGATGAGGAGGAATTTCTTCACTCCGAGGGTGGTGAATCTTTGGAATTCTCTACCCCAGAGGGCTGTGGAGGCTCAGTCGTTGAGTATATTCAAGACAGAGATCGACAGATTTTTGGATATTAAGGGAATCAAGGGATATGAGGATAGTGCAGGAAAGTGGAGATGAGGTAGAAGATCAGCCATGGTCTTATTGAATGGCGGAGCAGGCTCGAGGGGCCGAATGGCCTAATCCTGCTCCTATTTCTTATGTTCTTATCACTGTATATAGGTCAACAACTCCATTAGTGCTGTATCGTGCGAGTACCAGGAACTAGGTGGACCTGGGTCCTTTGCCTTCTAGCGATTCCGATGTTCCCGTATCAAATCTGGGACAGAAATGGGACTGGCAGAAGTTCAGTTAAAAGAAAGGTGAAATGAAACAACAAAAAAAGACCAGAGGAAGAAAATGGGGACAAAAAAACCCTGGGAAAATAAAAGAAATATTAGAAGATGAAAGCGTAAGAGAATAGAGAGGGCGACTGGGACTCTGCAGAGCGACGGAGACACAGTCCAAGCAGACAGGCGGGGACAGGACTGTGCCACATCCTAACCTCTCCCTATAGGTGGAAGAATCCCCTCCAGAGCACTGGGCCGCGGGTGGTCATCACTCTGCTGAAAGCTGCTGAAAGGGCAGTACTGGAGTGAGCTGGTTTCACCGGGCGTTAGTTTGTGTAATGCTGGGGGTGGGACAGTTACCTCATGCTGATATTGGGCCAGTTCCTTTGTGATTTCTGAAACCTGGTTCTGAATCCTAAAGAGGAGAGAAATGAGGTCTCAGGTTATAGAATCACAGGCTTTACAGCACAGGAGGTCACTCGGTCCCTCGCATCCATGCTGGAGCGCCAACGAGAGCTGCCTACTCAAGTCCCGTCCCCCGCGCTCTCTCCCCGTTTCCTTCTTTTCTTCCTTTTCAAATACCTGCTCCAGCTCCCTTTTAAGATCAAGGTAGAGTCTCTGCATAAATAGCCGCTTGTGCTAAAACGTTCAGGGGGAAAAGTTGGGTTGCTTTGCGCCTCCTGTTAGCGCCCGGGTGCGACACCGCCAACGCCTCCCGCGAAATTCAGCGGGAGGTTAGCAGCGGCGGTGGGAGCCGGTAGCGCCCCTTGGCACTGCGCCTCCGCCAATGACGTCATCACCGTGCGCAGTGGCCCCGCTCGCGCCCTGGCCGCAAGCTTCGGCTGCGCCCCCTGACCTATCGCCGGACGATATGTCCGACAGGGTCAGAGGGCGTTTGTGTAGCCGTGGCGGCGATAATTAAAGGGGCAGGTGTCGGGCGGCCATTTTTTTTTCTGGCTGACTGCCAGCACCTGCCTCCCTTTTCCCCTTTTTCATTCGGGGTGCCGGCCGCGATCGCTACTTTTGAGTGCCGGCACCCCGCTCCCCGGTGGTCCAGCAGGGTCCCGGTGCGCGCTGCGCTAGGCCCCTCCCCTTTAATCAGGGGAGGGAGGCCTGCAGTACCGCGGCGCCACGTGCCGACACGCATGGCGCTGCTGCACGTAGCGCGGCGATATTCAATGGTAGCGCCCCAGGAAGGGGATCGCTCCCAGTAGGACCCCGCCTCCTGCTTGGGGCGCTACCACTCAATTTACGGCGCAGGGGTGCTAACTTTTTCAGGCACTAAAAGTAGCATCCCAAAGGGGGCACCACTGAAATTTTCACCCTCAATGTTTAATGATCTCGAAATCTTCTGTTAGATTCCCCCTCAACCTTCTCCGTCCCAGTGGCAGAACCAGGGACTGATTTTCCTGACATTTGCCCCCATGAATACCCATTCCCTGGCAATAAAGGTCAGGTAAAAGGGGCCAGAGACCCATTCTGGTGGTTCTCTGTCCCATTTACATCACCCTGGGATATCCGGGCCTTCCCTATGGGGTCTCAGCTGGGCCTGCACCTGCCAGGGGCCCAGGACATCAACACCAGCGGTAGCTCATGCCTGGACAGATGTGGCACACGTTGGTCCTGTCCAACCCCAGCCCACAAGGGGTCTAAGGAAATCGGACCAGCAATCATTCGCTCTTCATAACCATGACCCCTCATTCCTGGGCCATTCTGGTGAATTTTCGCTGTATCCACCAGGAATCCATAGGGAATTTGTTCCGCAATGTGCTGGGAAAATTTGTGTCCCTGGCCAATGATTTACCATCGATAATCTCCTTCACATCTCTCCGCATTGAACTGCACCAGTACCTACCATCCACTCTGCTCATCTGTCCACATCTCCTATATTCCTCTCGCACCCTAATTCGGAATCATCAGCAAATGTAACACACACCCCTATATACACACCCCTATATACACACACTCCTATATACACACACCTATATATACACACCCCTATATACACACCCCTATATATACACACCCCTATATACACACACCCCTATATACACACCCCTACATATACACACCCCTATATACACACCCCTATATACACACACCCCTATATACACACGCCCCTATATACACACACCCCTATATACACACACCCCTATATACACACACCCCTATATACACACACCCCTATATACACACACCCCAATATACACACACCCCTATATACACACACCCCTATATACACACACCCCTATATACACACACCCCTATATACACACCCCTATATATACACACACCTATATACACACCCCTATATACACACCCCCCTATATACACACACACCTATATACACACCCCTATATACACACACCCCTATATACACACACCCCTATATACACGCCCCTATATACACGCCCCTATATATACACACACCCCTATATACACGCCCCTATATATACACACACCCCTATATACACACCCCTATATACACACACACCTATATAAACACACGCCCCTATATACACACACCCCTATATACACACCCCTATATACACACACCCCTATATACACACACCTATACACACACCCCTATATACACACACCCCTATATACACACACCCCTATATATACACACACCTATACACACACCCCTATATACACACACCCCTATATACACACACCCCTATATACACACACCCCTATATACACACCCCTATATATACACACACCTATATACACACCCCTATATACACACACCCCTATATACACACACACCTATATACACACCCCTATATACACACACCCCTATATACACACACCCCTATATACACGCCCCTATATACACGCCCCTATATATACACACACCCCTATATACACGCCCCTATATATACACACACCCCTATATACACACCCCTATATACACACACACCTATATAAACACACGCCCCTATATACACACACCCCTATATACACACCCCTATATACACACACCCCTATATACACACACCTATACACACACCCCTATATACACACACCCCTATATACACACCCCTATATACACACACCCCTATATATACACACACCTATACACACACCCCTATATACACACACCCCTATATACACACCCCTATATACACACGCCCCTATATACACACACCCCTATATACACACCCCTATATATACACCCCTATATACACACACCCCTATATACACACCCCTATATACACGCCCCTATATATACACACACCCCTATATACACACACCCCTATATACACACCCCTATATATACACCCCTATATACACACACCCCTATATACACACACCCCTATATACACACACCCCTACATATACACACACCCCTACATATACACACGCCCCTATATATACACACACCCCTATATACACACACCCCTATATACACACCCCTATATACACACACCCCTATATACACACACCCCTATATACACACACCCCTATATACACACACCCCTACATATACACACACCCCTACATATACACACGCCCCTATATACACACCCCTATATACACACACCACTACATATACACACGCCCCTATATACACACACCTATATATACACACACACCTATATATACACACACCCCTATATACACACCCCTACATATACACACACCCCTACATAAACACACGCCCCTATATACACACCCCTACATATACACACACCCCTACATAAACACACGCCCCTATATACACACACCCCTATATACACACCCCTACATATACACACACCCCTACATAAACACACACCCCTATATACACGCCCCTATATATACACACACCCCTACATAAACACACGCCCCTATATACACACACCTATATATACACACACACCTATATAAACACACGCCCCTATATATACACACACCCCTACATAAACACACACCCCTATATACACACCCCTATATACACACCCCTATATACACACACCCCTATATACACACACCCCTATATACACACACCCCTATATACACACCCCTATATACACACCCCTATATACACACACCCCTATATACACACACCCCTATATACACACCCCTATATACACACCCCTATATACACACCCCCCTATATACACACACCCCTATATACACACCCCTATATATACACCCCTATATACACACACCCCTATATACACACCCCTATATACACACCCCTATATATACACCCCTATATACACACACCCCTATATACACACACCCCTATATACACACACCCCTATATACACGCCCCTATATATACACACACCCCTACATAAACACACGCCCCTATATACACACACCTATATATACACACACACCTATATAAACACACACCCCTATATATACACACACCCCTACATAAACACACACCCCTATATACACACACCTATATAAACACACACACCTATATACACACACCTATATAAACACACACCCCTACATAAACACACACACCTACATAAACACACACCCCTATATACACACACCTATATAAACACACACACCTATATAAACACACACCCCTACATAAACACACACCCCTATATACACACACCTATATATACACACACCCCTACATAAACACACACCCCTATATACACACACACCCCTATATACACACACCTATATATACACACACCCCTACATAAACACACACACCTATACACACACACACACACACACACCTATACACACACACACCTATATAAACACACACACCTATACACACACACACACACACCTATACACACACACACCTATATAAACACACACACCTATACACACACACCTATATATACACAAACACACCTATACACACACCTATATAAACACACACACCTATACACACACACACACACACACCTATACACACACACCCCTATATACACACACACCTATATAAACACACACACCTATAGACACACACCTATATATACACAAACACACCTATATGTATACACACACCTATATATACACATAATATACCTATATATACACTCACCTATATATACACCACAACTATATACACTATTTCTTATGGGGAACATCTAGGCAATAGTGACCATATTATAATATGCTTTAAGATGATAATTGCGAAGGAGATAAGTATGATGAAAATCAGGGTAATAGATTGGAGAAGAGCTGAATTTCAGAGGCTGCGAATAAAACTTGGGAAAATAAAACGGCCACCAATATTGGGCAACAACGATATAGAGCAGCAATAGGAATCATTTGAAACGGTGTTCAACAGAGTGCAGGAACAATATATTCTGCTAAAAGGGAAGAACAAACTAAACACTAATGAGACTGCATGGATGAATAAAGCCATAAGGGAACAATTGAGGGTAAGGAAAGAGGCATACATCAAATACATAGACAGCAGGGGAGTGCATGATAAGGGAGAATATGAAGAGATCAGGAGAGAAGTAAAAAAAAAACAATTAGGAAGGCAAAGAGGAACTATGAAATTAAATTATCAAGGAACATAAAACAAAATAGTAAAATATTTTACAGGTACATCAATAAAAAAGGAAGGTTGGGATGGGGATAGGGCCATTAAGGGATAGACAGGATAATACCACAGGTAACGATAGAGAGATGGCAGAAATATTGAATCATTATTTTGCTTCAGTATTTACCAGGGAGATAGAACAGGTAGACATGACATCGGATGATGAGATTAGTGATTAGTAATGAGATAAGTGCATTTAAAATAAAAAGAGGTGATATATTAAATAAATTAATCAAACTCAAAGAGGATAAAACCCCTGGTCCGGATGGATTGCATCCACGCATTTTAAAACAATCTGGGGATGAAATAGCAGAGGCATTACTACACATATTTAATAATTTGTTAGTAAAAGGTGTAGTGCCAGAGGACTGGCGGATAGATAACGTAATACCGATATTTAAGAAGGGAGATAGAACATGTCCAGGGAATTATAGACCAATCAGCTTAACATCGGTGGTAGGAAATATAATGGAATCCCGACTAAAGGAGAAAATAGAAGAACATCTAGAAACCAAAAATATAATAATGAATAGTCAGCATGGATTTCAAAAGGGAAAGTCTTGCTTGACCAACCTTATTGAATTTTTTGAAGAGGTAACAGAGAGAGTAGACAAGGGTAATGCAGTAGATGTAATTTACCTAGATTTTCAAAAGGCCTTCGATAAGGTACCCCATAATAGACTGATGAACAAGGTCCGAGAACGCGGAGTCAGGGGACAAGTAGCAGAATGGATTGCTGGCTGGCTTCAGGACAGAAAGCAGAGAGTGGGAATAAAGGGTAGCTATTCACAGTGGCAGAAGGTGGGTAGTGGTGTTCCACAAGGATCAGTGCTGCGACCACTGCTGTTCACAATTTATATTAACGATTTAGACTTTGGAATCAAAAACACAATTTCTAAATTTGCGGGTGACACCAAATTGGGGGGGATAGTCTATACTGAGCAGGACTGCAACAAATTACAGGAGGACATTAATAAACTTGCAGAATGGGTAAATAATTAGCAAATAATTTCATCACAGATAAATGTGAGGTGTTACATTTTGGTAGGAAGAATAGGGAGGTCACTTATCACTGGGAGGGAGCGAGTCTGGGTGGGGTAGAGGAACAAAGGGATCTCGGAGTACAAATACACAAATCACTAAAAGTATCGACACAGGTTAACAAGGCCATAAAAAAGCAAACCAAACACTAGGGTTTATTTCTAGAGGGATAGAATTGAAAAGTAGGGAAGTTATGTTAAACCTGTATCGAACCTTGGTTAGACCACACTTAGAGTACTGTGTACAGTTCTGGCCGCCATATTATAAAAAGGACATAGAGGCACTGGAGAGGGTGCAGAGAAGATTTACAAGGATGTTACCAGAAATGCGAGGATATACCTATCAGGAAAGGATGAACAGGCTGGGTCTCTTTTCTCTTGAAAAAAGAAGGCCGAGGGGTGACCCAATAGAGGTCTTTAAAATTATGAAAGGTTTTGATAGAGTGGATACAGAGCGAATGTTTCCACTTGTGGGGAAGAGCATAACTAGAGGCCATCAATATAAGATAGTCACCAAGAAATCCATGAGGGAATTCAGGAGAAACTTCTTCACCCAGAGAGTGGTGAGAATGTGGAACTCGCTGCCACAGGGAGTGGTTGAAGCGAATAGTACAGATGCATTTAAGGTGAGGCTGGACAAGCATATGAGAGAGAAGGGAATAGAGGGTTATACTGATGGATTTAGATGAGGAAAGACAGGAGGAGGCTCGAGTGGAGCATAAACACCGGCATGGACTGGTTTCTGGTGTGTTTCTGTGCCATATATCCAGTGTAATCCAAGGTAATATGTAATATATATACATGCGCACACACACTATATATATATGTATGTACACACACATACCGACAATCACACACACACCTATGTATAAACACACATAATCTTACACACACTCCAGCAGGAGTCACTCGATACTGATTAGGAGTTCAAGCCCTCGCTGAATTTTCCCCTGCCTTATTTAGGGGTACTGAGGCCAGGTAGCCCCTGATGGACTTCATCCTAGGGTCTTAAAAGAAGTGGCTAGTGAGATAGTTGATGCGTTGGTTTTAATTTTCCAAAATTCCCTCGGTTCAGGGAAGGTTCCATTAGATTGGAAAATAGTGAATGTAACTCCTTTTTTCAAAAAAAGAGGGAGACAGAAAGCAGGAAACTACAGGCCAGGTAGCTTAACATCTGTTATAGGGAAGATGTTAGAAGCTATTATTAAAGACGTTATAGCAGGGCACTTAGAAAAGTTCACAGTAATCGGGCAGAGTCAACATGGTTTTGTGAAAGGGAAATCATGTTTAACCAATTTATTGGAGTTCTTTGAGGAAGTAACATGTGCTGTGGATAAAGGGGAACTGGTGGATGTACTGTACTTAGATTTCCAGAAGGCATTTGATAAGGTGCCACATCAAAGGTTATTGCAGAAAATAAAAGCTCATGTTGTAGGGGGTAACATATTGGCATGGATAGAAGATTGGCTAGCTAACAGGAAACAGAGAGTAGGCATAAATGGGTCATTTTCTGATTAGCAAGATGTAACGAGTGGTGTGCCACAGGGATCAGTGCTGGGGCCTCAACTTTTTACAATTTATATAAATGACTTGGATGAAGGGACCGAAGGCATGGTTGCTAAATTTGCTGATGACACAAAGATAGGTAGGAAAGTAAATTGTGAAGAGGACATAAGGGGGGAGAAATTCAGTAGGTTGCGCCACCTGTTAGCGCCTTAAGAGGGCGCTAAGTGGGTCGCAAGCCAACTGGCGCCCGGGCGTGGCACTGCCCATGCCTCCCGCTAAATTCCGCGGGACGTTAGTGGTGGCGCTAACCGTTAGCGCTGCGCCGCTGCCAATGACGTCATCGGTGTGCGCAGCGCCCCGCTCAGGCCCCGGCCGCGATATTTGGCAGCGCCCCCTGATTTACCACCGGACGCTATGTCCGACGCGTTCAGGGGGGCCTACCTGCGGCCGGGGAGGCGCAAATTAAAGGCGAGGTGCGGGGCGGCCATTTTTGTTGTTGGCCGCCTGCCAGCACCTGCCTGCGCTCCCGTCCCCGGCCTCCTGAACCCCCGCCCCCCCCCCCGCGGAGTGCCGGCTGCGCTCCAAGAGCCCGGCACTTCTCTTCGGTGCCGGCCTCTTTTGCCTGCACTCCTGATCCTCGGGGGCCCAGCTGGGCCCCAGATCGCGCTGCACAAGGCCCCTCCCCTTTAATAAGGGGAGGAAGGCCTGCAATACCGCAGCGCGACGTGCCGCAGCATGTGGCGCTGCGGCACGTAGCGCCACGATATTCACTCGCAGCGCCCCAAGAGGGATGCGGGGCGCCTCCAGTAGCGCCGCGCTTCCCTTTGCGCCGCAACAACTCAATTTCTGGTGCGGAGGCGCGAATGTTTCCGGGGCGCTACTTTAAGCGCCCTGGCGAGGCTGGTGCCCCAAACAGGGCTATACTCAATTTCTCCCCCTAGGAGTCTACAAAGGGATATAGATAGGTTAAGTGAGTGGGCAAAGATATGGCAAATGGAATATAACGTGGCAAAATGTGAAATTGTCCATTTTGGCAGGAAGAATAAAAAAGCATCGTATCTAAATGGTGAGAGATTGCAGAGCTCTGAGATGCAGAGGGATCTGGGTGTCCTAGTGCATGAATCGCAAAAGGTTAGTATACAGGTACAGAAAGTAATTAGGAAAGCTAATAGAATGTTATTGTTTATTGCGAGGGGAATTGAATACAAAAGTAGGGAGGTTATGCTTCAGTTATACAGGCCATTGGTGAGATCACATCTGGAGCACTGTGTACAGTATTGGTCTCCTTATTTAAGGAAGGATGTAAATGCGTTGGAAGCAGTTCAGAGAAGGTTTACTAGACTAATACCTGGAATGGGCGGGTTGTCTTATGAGGAAAGGTTGGACAGGCTAGGCTTGTATCCGCTGGAGTTTAGAAGAGTAAGAGGTGACTCGATCGAAACATATAAGATCCTGAGGGGTCTGGACAGGGGGGATGTGGAGAGGATGTTTCCTCTTGTGGGAGAATCTAGAACTAGGGGTCACTGTTTAAAAATAAGGGGTTGCCCATTTAAAACAGGGATGAGGAGAATTTTTTCTCCAGAGGGTCGTGAGTCTCTGGAACTCTCTTCCTCAGAGGGCGGTGGAAGCAGAGTCTATGAATATTTTTACGGCAAAGGTAGAAAGAATCTTGGTAAGCAAAGGGGTGAAAGGTTATCGGGGGTAGGCGGGAATGTGGAGTAATCAGATCAGCCAAGATCTGATTGAATGGCGGAGCAGGCTCGAGGGGCCGAGTGGCCGACTCCTGCTCCTAATTTGTATGTTCGTATGTCCCCCTATAGCTCCACACTACCCCACCTTCCACCTATTGAAATCAGCAGAGGCTCAGGGATGGAGCTGGGAGCTGCCCTGGTCAGAATATTTGAACTCTGCTGTGGGCAGCGTATTTACCAGCGACAGCACCGGGGGCAGCAGTTTCCCACCGTGTGCCCATTCCACCGCCCACCACTCTGTCACCTGCTGGGACACTCTGACCTGTTGGGACACTCTGACCTGCTGGGACACTCTGACCTGCTGGGACACTCTGACCTGCTGGGACACTCTGACCTGCTGGGACACTCTGACCGGCTGGGACACTCTGACCGGCTGGGACATTCTCACCTGCTGGGACACTCTGACCTGCTGGGACACTCTCACCTGCTGGGACACTCTCACCTGCTGGGACACTCTCACCTGCTGGGACACTCTCACCTGCTGGGACACTCTCACCTGCTGGGACACTCTGACCTGCTGGGGCACTCTGACCTGTTGGGACACTCTGACCTGCTGGGACACTCTGACCTGCTGGGACACTCTGACCTGCTGGGACACTCTGACCGGCTGGGACATTCTCACCTGCTGGGACACTCTGACCTGCTGGGACACTCTGACCTGCTGGGACACTCTGACCGGCTGGGGCACTCTGACCTGCTGGGGCACTCTGACCTGCTGGGACACTCTGACCTCTTGGACACTCTGACCTGCTGGGGCACTCTGACCTGCTGGGACACTCTGACCTCTTGGACACTCTGACCTGCTGGGACACTCTGACCTGCTGGGACACTCTGACCTGCTGGGACACTCTGACCTCTTGGACACTCTGACCTGCTGGGACACTCTGACCTGCTGGGACACTCTGACCTGCTGGGACACTCTGACCTGCTGGGACACTCTGACCTGTTGGTTTCGTCCAGGTTCTGTTTTTCCTCGGCCTCTGATTGGCGCCGTCTCTCCGCTTCCATCTTTTCCCCCAGGGCCACGGTTGTGCCGATGTCCCACTCCTGAAGGATCTTCACGATGGCGTCTGACGATGCTATCTGCCCAGAAGCACGAGAGATAAGGCAGATGTGAAAGATGAATCGAGGTCCCACCACCGTGCCGAGCCCGGCCTTTCGACAGAGAGGACAGATAAAAATAGGCTTGCATTTATATAGCGCCTTTCACGACCACCGGACATCCCAAAATGATATGTAGGAAATGTGGCAGACAATTTGCACACAGCAAGCTCCCACAAACAGCAATGTGATAATGACCAGATTATCTGCTTTAGAGATGCTGGATGAGGGATAAATATTGGCCAGGACACCGCGGATAACTCCCCTGCTCTTCTTCAAATAGTGCCATGGAATATTTTATGACCACCTGAGAGAACAGATGGGGCCTTGGTTTAACGTCTCATCCGAAAGATGGCACCTCCGACAGCGTAGGGCTCCCTCAGTACTGCCCGCTCGACAGTGCCGCATTCCCTCAGTACTGCCCCTCCGACAGTGCAGCACTCCCTCAGTACTGCCCCTCCGACAGCGTAGGGCTCCCTCAGTACTGCCCGCTCGACAGTGCAGCACTCCCTCAGTACTGCCCCTCCGACAGTGCAGCGCTCCCTCAGTACTGACCCTCCGACAGTGCAGCGCTCCCTCAGTACTGACCCTCCGACAGTGCAGCGCTCCCTCAGTACTGAACCTCCGACAGTGCAGCGCTCCCTCAGTACTGAACCTCCGACAGTGCAGCACTCCCTCAGTACTGCCCCTCCGACAGTGCAGCGCTCCCTCAGTACTGACCCTCCGACAGTGCAGCACTCCCTCAGTACTGACCCTCCGACAGTGCAGCGCTCCCTCAGTACTGCCCCTCCGACAGTGCAGCACTCCCTCAGTACTGCCCCTCCGACAGTGCAGCGCTCCCTCAGTACTGCCCCTCCGACAGTGCAGCACTCCCTCAGTACTGCCCCTCTGACAGTGCAGCACTCCCTCAGTACTGCCCCTCCGACAGTGCAGCACTCCCTCAGTACTGCCCCTCCGACAGTGCAGCACTCCCTCAGTACTGCACTGGGAGTGTCGGCCTAGATTTTTGTGCTCAAGTCCCTGGAGTGGGACTTGAACCCACAACCTTCTGACTCAGAGGTGAGTGTGCTGCCCACTGAGCCACACTGACTGTGGAGCCGGTTCCATTTTAGCAGCACTATTGATCAGTCCCAGGCCTGACACAGCATTGGGTTAGAAGCAGGATAAAGCTCCCTCCAAACTGTAGCTCTGGGTCAGCTCCAGCCTCCGATCTCTGGTAATTCACCCTCCCCACCCCAGAAGCCCAGTACACCCACTTCTATTCCATCTTATTACTGGTGGACTCGGCCTGTTGGAATGTTGTGGTCCCAGAGGTTTGGAAACAGCTGGTCTTCGTACTGTTGCCTCATTGATGGGTAAATCCTAAATCAGAACCCGAGGATTGGTGAGTAACAACACCTGGAGATACTGGGGAATTAATGGAAACAGCTGCTGTGGCCCTAAGCTCTGGAATTCCCTCCCTAATCCTCTCTACCTCTCTCTTCCTTTAAGACGCTCCTTAAAACTGACCTCTTTGACCAAGCTTTTGGTCACCTGCCCTAATTTCTCCTTATGTGGCTCGGTGTCAAAATTTGTTTGATAATCGCTCCAGTGAAGCACCTTGGGACATTTTACTGCATTAAAGGCGCTATATAAATGCAAGTTGTTGTTATGGCCCCAAAACATTTTGGTACAAACCTCTGCAGCCCACGATGACCCAAATCCGATCTACACCGTCCCATCAAACATCAGCACAGGAGCGACGCAGCTTAAAACTTCTTCTTCTCCACCCCGACAATCTGTTCCCACCTCCTGAAGCACCAACATGACAGGGCTCACCAGCCCAGCCCATGGCCTCTCAGGGTCTGACAATTCGGGCCCAAATTTCCACCATTGCCCCGGACACACCTGCGGTGTAACTGCGCAGAGAGCGGTGATGGGACGTTGCGGAGCCCCCGGCATCCAGTGGGTGTGTCTGGGGGAAACTCCTGGGCTTTCTTGGGAATTCTCCCCACCTGAAGCCCAATAGAGGCTGAGGCTCCCATGGCTCGCGGATCCTCCTGTGGGAGAAGGTCATGGATCTGCGAGAGGGCTGGAGATGGAGCCGGTCCTCTCTGCGACCCCCAGACCGCCTGCACTATGTCAGTGGGACACGGAGCGCCACAGGCTCGCCCTTTGGAATGGGATCAGTGCCTGCAGCTGCAGACTGTGGGGAATCCGGCTCCACTCCGCTGCTGTCCTCTCACAGCGGGGGCCCTGGAAGGTTTGCCCCTTGGTGCTGAATTAAAACCAGGGCAGTTTTGTGCTGTGGCCTCCTGTCCATTAAGGTCTGGGGTAAGCTGCCCAAACCCACCCCACACATGACCCTGAAGGTCTGAACACAGGCTTTTAACAAAAGTCTACTTACTGCAGCTTTAATCTGACTGAGTTCACTTCCGAGACAGCAGAACCGTTTAAAGACACATTACCGTCAGACTCTCAGGCTGACTGATGACTGGCTGGTGAAACACCGTAAGGCAACACAAGAGGGCCACAGTCAATCAGTAACCGTCCCCATCAATGGTGCCGGCTGGAGCTGCCAATCAAACTCACAATCCCAGCCCGAAGAATGATTCTTTGTTCCATGTCCGGGTGCTCTGGGACTCTCTCTGCCCAGGAGCTCTGGGTCTCCCTCTGTCCGGGAGCGCTGGGACTCTCTCTGTCTGGGTGCTCTGGGACTCTCTCTGTCTGGGAGCGCTGGGACTCTCTCTGTCTGGGTGCTCTGGGACTCTCTCTGTTCGGGTGCTCTGGGACTCTCTCTGTTCGGGTGCTCTGGGTCTCTCTCTGTCCGGGTGCTCTGGGTCTCCCTCTGTTCGGGTGCTCTGGGACTCTCTCTGTCCGGGTGCTCTGGGTCTCCCTCTGTCTGGGTGCTCTGGCTCTCCCTCTGTCCGGGTGCTGTGGGACTCTCTCTGTCCGGGTGCTCTGGGACTCTCTCTGTCCGGGTGCTCTGGCTCTCCCTCTGTCCGGGTGCTCTGGTTCTCTCTGTCCGGGTGCTCTGGGACTCTCTCTGTCCGGGTGCTCTGGGACTCCCTCTGTCCAGGTGCTCTGGCTCTCCTTCTGTCCGGGTGCTCTGGCTCTCCCTCTGTCCGGGTGCTCTGGCTCTCTCTGTCCAGGTGCTCTGGGACTCTCTCTGTCCGGGTGCTCTGGGACTCTCTCTGTCCGGGGGCTCTGGGACTCTCTCTGTCCGGGTGCTCTGGCTCTCTCTGTCCGGGTGCTGTGGGACTCTCTCTGTCCGGGTGCTCTGGGACTCTCTCTGTCCGGGTGCTCTGGCTCTCCCTCTGTCCGGGTGCTCTGGCTCTCTCTGTCCGGGTGCTGTGGGACTCTCTCTCTCCGGGTGCTCTGGGACTCTCTCTGTCCGGGTGCTCTGGGACTCTCTCTGTCCGGGTGCTCTGGCTCTCCTTCTGTCCGGGTGCTCTGGCTCACCCTCTGTCCAGGTGCTCTGGCTCTCTCTGTCCGGGTGCTCTGGGACTCCCTCTGTCCGGGTGCTTTGGGACTCTCTCTGTCCGGGTGCTCTGGGACTCTCTCTGTCCGGGTGCTCTGGGACTCTCTCTGTCCGGGTGCTCTGGGACTCTCTCTGTCCGGGTGCTCTGGGACTCCCTCTGTCCGGGTGCTCTGGGACTCTCTCTGTCCGGGTGCTCTGGGACTCCCTCCGTCCGGGTGCTCTGGGACTCTCTCTGTCCGGGTGCTCTGGGACTCTCTCTGTCCGGGTGCTCTGGGACTCTCTCTGTCCGGGTGCTCTGGGACTCCCTCTGTCCGGGTGCTCTGGGACTCCCTCTGACCGGATGCTCTGGGTCTCTCTCTGTCTGGGTGCTCTGGGACTCCCTCTGTCCGGGTGCTCTGGGACTCTCTCTGTCCGGGTGCTCTGGTTCTCTCTCTGTCCGGGTGCTCTGGGACTCTCTCTGTCCGGGTGCTCTGGGACTCCCTCTGTCCGGGTGCTCTGGGACTCCCTCTGTCCGGGTGCTCTGGGACTCTCTCTGTCCGGGTGCTCTGGGTCTCTCTCTGTCCGGGTGCTCTCGGACTCTCTCTGTCCAGGTGCTCTTTCTCTCCCTCTGTCCGGGTGCTCTGGGACTCCCTCTGTCCGGGTGCTCTGGGACTCCCTCTGTCCGGGTGCTCTGGGTCTCCCTCTGTCCGGGTGCTCTGGGACTCCCTCTGTCCAGGTCCTCTGGACTCTCTCTGTCCGGGTGCTCTGGGATTCCCTCTGTCCGGGTGCTCTGGGTCTCTCTCTGTCCGGGTGCTCTGGGTCTCTCTCTGTCCGGGTGCTCTGGGACTCCATCTGTCTGGGTGCTCTGGGACTCTCTCTGCCCGGGTGCTCTGGGATTCCCTCTGTCTGGGTGCTCTGGGTCTCTCTCTGTCCGGGTGCTCTGGGTCTCCCTCTGTCTGGGTGCTCTGGCTGTCCCTCTGTCCGGGTGCTCTGGGTTTCTCTCTGTCCGGGTGCTCTGGGTCTCCCTCTGTCCGGCTGCTCTGGGACTCCCTCTGTCCGGGTGCTCTGGTTCTCTCTGTCCGGGTGCTCTGGGACTCTCTCTGTCCGGGTGCTCTGGGACTCTCTCTGTCCGGGTGCTCTAGGTCTCTCTCTGTCCGGGTGCTCTGGGACTCTCTCTGTCCGGGTGCTCTGGGACTCTCTCTGTCCGGGTGCTCTGGCTCTCTCTGTCCGGGTGCTGTGGGACTCTCTCTGTCCGGGTGCTCTGGGACTCTCTCTGTCCGGGTGCTCTGGGACTCTCTCTGTCCGGGTGCTCTGGCTCTCCTTCTGTCCGGGTGCTCTGGCTCACCCTCTGTCCAGGTGCTCTGGCTCTCTCTGTCCGGGTGCTCTGGGACTCCCTCTGTCCGGGTGCTTTGGGACTCTCTCTGTCCGGGTGCTCTGGGACTCTCTCTGTCCGGGTGCTCTGGGACTCTCTCTGTCCGGGTGCTCTGGGACTCTCTCTGTCCAGGTGCTCTGGGACTCTCTCTGTCCGGGTGCTCTGGGACTCTCTCTGTCCGGGTGCTCTAGGACTCCCTCCGTCCGGGTGCTCTGGGACTCTCTCTGTCCGGGTGCTCTGGGACTCTCTCTGTCCGGGTGCTCTGGGACTCTCTCTGTCCGGGTGCTCTGGGACTCTCTCTGTCCGGGTGCTCTGGGACTCCCTCTGTCCGGGTGCTCTGGGACTCTCTCTGTCCGGGTGCTCTGGGACTCCCTCTGTCCGGGTGCCCTGGGACTCCCTCTGTCCGGATGCTCTGGGTCTCTCTCTGTCTGGGTGCTCTGGGACTCCCTCTGTCCGGGTGCTCTGGGACTCTCTCTGTCCGGGTGCTCTGGTTCTCTCTCTGTCCGGGTGCTCTGGGACTCTCTCTGTCCGGGTGCTCTGGGACTCCCTCTGTCCGGGTGCTCTGGGACTCCCTCTGTCCGGGTGCTCTGGGACTCTCTCTGTCCGGGTGCTCTGGGTCTCTCTCTGTCCGGGTGCTCTGGGACTCTCTCTGTCCAGGTGCTCTTTCTCTCCCTCTGTCCGGGTGCTCTGGGACTCCCTCTGTCCGGGTGCTCTGGGACTCCCTCTGTCCGGGTGCTCTGGGTCTCCCTCTGTCCGGGTGCTCTGGGACTCCATCTGTCCGGGTCCTCTGGGACTCTCTCTGTCCGGGTGCTCTGGGATTCCCTCTGTCCGGGTGCTCTGGGTCTCTCTCTGTCCGGCTGCTCTGGGTCTCTCTCTGTCCGGGTGCTCTGGGTCTCTCTCTGTCCGGGTGCTCTGGGTCTCGCTCTGTCCGGGTGCTCTGGGACTCCATCTGTCTGGGTGCTCTGGGACTCTCTCTGCCCGGGTGCTCTGGGATTCCCTCTGTCTGGGTGCTCTGGGTCTCTCTCTGTCCGGGTGCTCTGTCTCTCCCTCTGTCCGGGTGCTCTGGGTCTCCCTCTGTCCGGGTGCTCTGGCTCTCCCTCTGTCCGGGTGCTCTGGGTCTCCCTCTGTCCGGGTGCTCTGGCTCTCCCTCTGTCTGGGTGCTCTGGCTCTCCCTCTGTCCGGGTGCTCTGGGTTTCTCTCTGTCCGGGTGCTCTGGGTCTCCCTCTGTCCGGCTGCTCTGGAGCTCCCTCTGTCCGGGTACTCTGGTTCTCTCTGTCCGGGTGCTCTGGGACCCTCTCTGTCCGGGTGCTCTGGGACTCTCTCTGTCCGGGTGCTCTGGGTCTCCCTCTGTCCGGGTGCTCTGGGTTTCTCTCTGTCCGGGTGCTCTGGGACTCTCTCTGCCCGGGTGCTCTGGGACTCCCTCTGTCCGGGTGCTCTGGAACTCCCTCTGTCCGGGTGCTCTGGGTCTCTCTCTGTCCGGGTGCTCTGGGATTCCCCCTGTCCCGGGTGCTCTGGCTCTCCCTCTGTCTGGGTGCTCTGGCTTTCCCTCTGTCTGGGTGCTCTGGCTCTCCCTCTGTCCGGGTGCTCTGGGTCTCCCTCTGGCCGGGTGCTCTGGGACTCTCTCTGTCCGGGTGCGCTGGCTCTCCTTCTGTCCGGGTGCTCTGGGACTCTCTCTGTCTGGGTGCTCTGGGACTCCCTCTGTCTGGGTGCTCTGGCTCTCCCTCTGTCCGGGTGCTCTGGGATTCTCTCTGTCCAGGTGCTCTGGGTCTCTCTCTGTCTGGGTGCTCTGGGACTCCCCTCTCTCCGGGTGCTCTGGCTCTCCCTCTGTCCGTGTGCTCTGGGACTCCCTCTGTCCTGGTGCTCTGGGTCTCCCTCTGTCCGGGTGCTCTGGGTCTCTCTGTCCGGGTGCTCTGGGATTTCCTATGTCCGGGTGCTCTGGGATTCCCTCTGTCCGGGTGCTCTGGGTCTCCCTCTGTCCGGGTGTCTGGGACTCTCTCTGTCCGGGTGCTCTGGCTCTCCCTCTGTCCGGGTGCTCTGTGACTCCCTCTGTCCGGGTGCTCTGGGTCCCTCTGTCTGGGTGCTCTGGGCCTCTCTCTGTCCGGGTGCTCTGGGTCTCTCTCTGTCCGAGTGCTCTGGGTCTCCCTCTGTCCAGGTGCTCTGGGACTCCCTATGTCCGGGTGCTCTGGGACTCCCTCTGTCCGGGTGCTCTGGGTCTCTCTGTCCGGGTGCTCTGGGATTCCCTCTGTCTGGGTGCTCTGGCTCTCCCTCTGTCCGGGTGCTCTGGGATTCTCTCTGTCCGGGTGCGCTGGCTCTCCCTCTGTCCAGGTGCTCTGGGTCTCCCTCTGTCCGGGTGCTCTGGGTCTCTCTGTCCGGGTGCTCTGGGTCTCTCTCTGTCCGGGTGCTCTGGGACTCCCTCTGTCCAGGTGCTCTGGGACTCTCTCTGTCCAGATGCTCTGGGACTCCCTCTGTCTGGGTGCTCTGGGTCTCCCTCTGTCCGGGTGCTCTGGGACTCCCTCTGTCCAGGTGCTCTGGGACTCTCTCTGTCCAGCTGCTCTGGGTCTCTCTCTGTCCGGGTGCTCTGGGTCTCTCTCTGTCCGGGTGCTCTGGGACTCTCTCTGTCCGGGTGCTCTGGGACTCTCTCTGTCCGGGGGCTCTGGGACTCTCTCTGTCCGGGTGCTCTGGCTCTCTCTGTCCGGGTGCTGTGGGACTCTCTCTGTCCGGGTGCTCTGGGACTCTCTCTGTCCGGGTGCTCTGGCTCTCCCTCTGTCCGGGTGCTCTGGCTCTCTCTGTCCGGGTGCTGTGGGACTCTCTCTCTCCGGGTGCTCTGGGACTCTCTCTGTCCGGGTGCTCTGGGACTCTCTCTGTCCGGGTGCTCTGGCTCTCCTTCTGTCCGGGTGCTCTGGCTCACCCTCTGTCCAGGTGCTCTGGCTCTCTCTGTCCGGGTGCTCTGGGACTCCCTCTGTCCGGGTGCTTTGGGACTCTCTCTGTCCGGGTGCTCTGGGACTCTCTCTGTCCGGGTGCTCTGGGACTCTCTCTGTCCGGGTGCTCTGGGACTCTCTCTGTCCGGGTGCTCTGGGACTCCCTCTGTCCGGGTGCTCTGGGACTCTCTCTGTCCGGGTGCTCTGGGACTCCCTCCGTCCGGGTGCTCTGGGACTCTCTCTGTCCGGGTGCTCTGGGACTCTCTCTGTCCGGGTGCTCTGGGACTCTCTCTGTCCGGGTGCTCTGGGACTCCCTCTGTCCGGGTGCTCTGGGACTCCCTCTGACCGGATGCTCTGGGTCTCTCTCTGTCTGGGTGCTCTGGGACTCCCTCTGTCCGGGTGCTCTGGGACTCTCTCTGTCCGGGTGCTCTGGTTCTCTCTCTGTCCGGGTGCTCTGGGACTCTCTCTGTCCGGGTGCTCTGGGACTCCCTCTGTCCGGGTGCTCTGGGACTCCCTCTGTCCGGGTGCTCTGGGACTCTCTCTGTCCGGGTGCTCTGGGTCTCTCTCTGTCCGGGTGCTCTCGGACTCTCTCTGTCCAGGTGCTCTTTCTCTCCCTCTGTCCGGGTGCTCTGGGACTCCCTCTGTCCGGGTGCTCTGGGACTCCCTCTGTCCGGGTGCTCTGGGTCTCCCTCTGTCCGGGTGCTCTGGGACTCCCTCTGTCCAGGTCCTCTGGACTCTCTCTGTCCGGGTGCTCTGGGATTCCCTCTGTCCGGGTGCTCTGGGTCTCTCTCTGTCCGGGTGCTCTGGGTCTCTCTCTGTCCGGGTGCTCTGGGACTCCATCTGTCTGGGTGCTCTGGGACTCTCTCTGCCCGGGTGCTCTGGGATTCCCTCTGTCTGGGTGCTCTGGGTCTCTCTCTGTCCGGGTGCTCTGGGTCTCCCTCTGTCTGGGTGCTCTGGCTGTCCCTCTGTCCGGGTGCTCTGGGTTTCTCTCTGTCCGGGTGCTCTGGGTCTCCCTCTGTCCGGCTGCTCTGGGACTCCCTCTGTCCGGGTGCTCTGGTTCTCTCTGTCCGGGTGCTCTGGGACTCTCTCTGTCCGGGTGCTCTGGGACTCTCTCTGTCCGGGTGCTCTAGGTCTCTCTCTGTCCGGGTGCTCTGGGACTCTCTCTGTCCGGGTGCTCTGGGACTCTCTCTGTCCGGGTGCTCTGGCTCTCTCTGTCCGGGTGCTGTGGGACTCTCTCTGTCCGGGTGCTCTGGGACTCTCTCTGTCCGGGTGCTCTGGGACTCTCTCTGTCCGGGTGCTCTGGCTCTCCTTCTGTCCGGGTGCTCTGGCTCACCCTCTGTCCAGGTGCTCTGGCTCTCTCTGTCCGGGTGCTCTGGGACTCCCTCTGTCCGGGTGCTTTGGGACTCTCTCTGTCCGGGTGCTCTGGGACTCTCTCTGTCCGGGTGCTCTGGGACTCTCTCTGTCCGGGTGCTCTGGGACTCTCTCTGTCCAGGTGCTCTGGGACTCTCTCTGTCCGGGTGCTCTGGGACTCTCTCTGTCCGGGTGCTCTAGGACTCCCTCCGTCCGGGTGCTCTGGGACTCTCTCTGTCCGGGTGCTCTGGGACTCTCTCTGTCCGGGTGCTCTGGGACTCTCTCTGTCCGGGTGCTCTGGGACTCTCTCTGTCCGGGTGCTCTGGGACTCCCTCTGTCCGGGTGCTCTGGGACTCTCTCTGTCCGGGTGCTCTGGGACTCCCTCTGTCCGGGTGCCCTGGGACTCCCTCTGTCCGGATGCTCTGGGTCTCTCTCTGTCTGGGTGCTCTGGGACTCCCTCTGTCCGGGTGCTCTGGGACTCTCTCTGTCCGGGTGCTCTGGTTCTCTCTCTGTCCGGGTGCTCTGGGACTCTCTCTGTCCGGGTGCTCTGGGACTCCCTCTGTCCGGGTGCTCTGGGACTCCCTCTGTCCGGGTGCTCTGGGACTCTCTCTGTCCGGGTGCTCTGGGTCTCTCTCTGTCCGGGTGCTCTGGGACTCTCTCTGTCCAGGTGCTCTTTCTCTCCCTCTGTCCGGGTGCTCTGGGACTCCCTCTGTCCGGGTGCTCTGGGACTCCCTCTGTCCGGGTGCTCTGGGTCTCCCTCTGTCCGGGTGCTCTGGGACTCCATCTGTCCGGGTCCTCTGGGACTCTCTCTGTCCGGGTGCTCTGGGATTCCCTCTGTCCGGGTGCTCTGGGTCTCTCTCTGTCCGGCTGCTCTGGGTCTCTCTCTGTCCGGGTGCTCTGGGTCTCTCTCTGTCCGGGTGCTCTGGGTCTCGCTCTGTCCGGGTGCTCTGGGACTCCAACTGTCTGGGTGCTCTGGGACTCTCTCTGCCCGGGTGCTCTGGGATTCCCTCTGTCTGGGTGCTCTGGGTCTCTCTCTGTCCGGGTGCTCTGTCTCTCCCTCTGTCCGGGTGCTCTGGGTCTCCCTCTGTCCGGGTGCTCTGGCTCTCCCTCTGTCCGGGTGCTCTGGGTCTCCCTCTGTCCGGGTGCTCTGGCTCTCCCTCTGTCTGGGTGCTCTGGCTCTCCCTCTGTCCGGGTGCTCTGGGTTTCTCTCTGTCCGGGTGCTCTGGGTCTCCCTCTGTCCGGCTGCTCTGGAGCTCCCTCTGTCCGGGTACTCTGGTTCTCTCTGTCCGGGTG
Source organism: Somniosus microcephalus (assembly GCF_052327205.1). NCBI lineage: Eukaryota > Metazoa > Chordata > Chondrichthyes > Squaliformes > Somniosidae > Somniosus > Somniosus microcephalus. The sequence continues at coordinate 6,218,906 of NC_140991.1, read as the reverse complement.
CTCTGGGACCCTCTCTGTCCGGGTGCTCTGGGACTCTCTCTGTCCGGGTGCTCTGGGTCTCCCTCTGTCCGGGTGCTCTGGGTTTCTCTCTGTCCGGGTGCTCTGGGACTCTCTCTGCCCGGGTGCTCTGGGACTCCCTCTGTCCGGGTGCTCTGGAACTCCCTCTGTCCGGGTGCTCTGGGTCTCTCTCTGTCCGGGTGCTCTGGGATTCCCCCTGTCCCGGGTGCTCTGGCTCTCCCTCTGTCTGGGTGCTCTGGCTTTCCCTCTGTCTGGGTGCTCTGGCTCTCCCTCTGTCCGGGTGCTCTGGGTCTCCCTCTGGCCGGGTGCTCTGGGACTCTCTCTGTCCGGGTGCGCTGGCTCTCCTTCTGTCCGGGTGCTCTGGGACTCTCTCTGTCTGGGTGCTCTGGGACTCCCTCTGTCTGGGTGCTCTGGCTCTCCCTCTGTCCGGGTGCTCTGGGATTCTCTCTGTCCAGGTGCTCTGGGTCTCTCTCTGTCTGGGTGCTCTGGGACTCCCCTCTCTCCGGGTGCTCTGGCTCTCCCTCTGTCCGTGTGCTCTGGGACTCCCTCTGTCCTGGTGCTCTGGGTCTCCCTCTGTCCGGGTGCTCTGGGTCTCTCTGTCCGGGTGCTCTGGGATTTCCTATGTCCGGGTGCTCTGGGATTCCCTCTGTCCGGGTGCTCTGGGTCTCCCTCTGTCCGGGTGTCTGGGACTCTCTCTGTCCGGGTGCTCTGGCTCTCCCTCTGTCCGGGTGCTCTGTGACTCCCTCTGTCCGGGTGCTCTGGGTCCCTCTGTCTGGGTGCTCTGGGCCTCTCTCTGTCCGGGTGCTCTGGGTCTCTCTCTGTCCGAGTGCTCTGGGTCTCCCTCTGTCCAGGTGCTCTGGGACTCCCTATGTCCGGGTGCTCTGGGACTCCCTCTGTCCGGGTGCTCTGGGTCTCTCTGTCCGGGTGCTCTGGGATTCCCTCTGTCTGGGTGCTCTGGCTCTCCCTCTGTCCGGGTGCTCTGGGATTCTCTCTGTCCGGGTGCGCTGGCTCTCCCTCTGTCCGGGTGCTCTGGGTCTCCCTCTGTCCGGGTGCTCTGGGTCTCTCTGTCCGGGTGCTCTGGGTCTCTCTCTGTCCGGGTGCTCTGGGACTCCCTCTGTCCAGGTGCTCTGGGACTCTCTCTGTCCAGATGCTCTGGGACTCCCTCTGTCTGGGTGCTCTGGGTCTCCCTCTGTCCGGGTGCTCTGGGACTCCCTCTGTCCAGGTGCTCTGGGACTCTCTCTGTCCAGCTGCTCTGGGTCTCTCTCTGTCCGGGTGCTCTGGGTCTCTCTCTGTCCGGGTGCTCTGGGACTCTCTCTGTCCGGGTGCTCTGGGACTCCCTCTGTCCGGGTGCTCTGGGTCTCCCTCTGTCCGGGTGCTCTGGGTCTCTCTGTCCGGGTGCTCTGGGTCTCTCTCTGTCCGGGTGCTCTGGGACTCCCTCTGTCTAGGTGCTCTGGGACTCTCTCTGTCCAGATGCTCTGGGACTCCCTCTGGCCGGGTGCTCTGGGTCCCCCTCTGTCCGGGTGCTCTGGGACTCCCTCTGTCCAGGTGCTCTGGGACTCTCTCTGTCCGGGTGCTCTGGGACTCCTTCTGTCCGGGTGCGCTGGGGCTCTCTCGGTCCGGGTGCTCTGGGACTCTCTCTGTCCGGGTGCTCTGGCTCTCCCTCTGTCCAGGTGCTCTGGGTCTCCCTCTGTCCGGGTGCTCTGGGTCTCCCTCTGTCCGGGTGCTCTGGGACTCTCTCTGTCCGGGTGCTCTGGCTCTCCCTCTGTCCGGGTGCTCTGGGACTCTCTCTGTCCGAGTGCTCTGGGACTCTCTCTGTCTGGGTGCTCTGGGTCTCCCTCTGTCCGGGTGCTCCGGGACACTCTCTGTCCGGGTTCTCTGGGTCTCTCTGTCCGGGTGCTCTGGCTCTCCCTCTGTCCGGGTGCTCTGGCTCTCTCTGTCCGGGTGCTCTGGGTCTCTCTGTCCGGGTGCTCTGGGACTCTCTCTGTCCGGCTGCTCTGGGACTCCCTCTGTCCGGGTGCTCTGGGTCTCTCTGTCCGGGTGATCTGCGATTTCCTATGTCCGGGTGCTCTGGGATTCCCTCTGTCTGGGTGCTCTGGGTCTCCCTCTGTCTGGGTGCTCTGGGTCTCCCTCTGTCCGGGTGCTCTGGGATTCCCTCTGTCCGGGTGCTCTGTTCTCTCTGTCCATGTGCTCTGGGTCTCTCTCTGTCTGGGTGCTCTGGCTCTCCCTCTGTCCGGGTGCTCGGGGATTCCCTCTGTCCGGGTGCTCTGGGTCTCTCTGTCCAGGTGCTCTGGGTCTCTCTCTGTCCGGGTGCTCTGGCTCTCCCTCTGTCCGGGTGCTCTGGCTCTCCCTCTGTCCGGGTGCTCTGGCTCTCCCTCTGTCCGGGTGCTCTGGGTCTCCCTCTGTCCGGGTGCTCTGGCTCTCCCTCTGTCCGGGTGCTCTGGGACTCCCTCTGTCCGGGTGCTCTGGGTCTCCGTCTGTCCGGGTGCTGTGGTTCTCTCTCTGTCCGGGTGCTCTGGGACTCTCTCTGTCCGGGTGCTCTGGGACTCTCTCTGTCCGGGTGCTCTGGGACTCTCTCTGTCCGGGTGCTCTGGGACTCCCTCTGTCCGGGTGCTCTGGCTCTCCCTCTGTCTGGGTGCTCTGGGTCGCTCTCTGTCCAGGTGCTCTGGCTCTCCCTCTGTCCGGGTGCTCTGGGAGTCTCTCTGTCCGGCTGCTCTGGGACTCTCTCTGTCCGGGTGCTCTGGGACTCTCTCTGTCCGGGTGCACTGGGACTCTCTCTGTGCGGGTGCTCTGGGACTCTCTCTGTCCGGGTGCTCTGGGACTCTCTCTGTCCGGGTGCTCTGGCTCTCCCTCTGTCCGGGTGCTCTGGCTCTCCCTCTGTCCAGGTGCTCTGGCTCTCCCTCTGTCCGGGTGCTCTGGGTCTCCTTCTGTCCGGGTGCTCTGGGTCTCACTCTGTCCGGGTGCTCTGGTTCTCACTCTGTCCGGGTGCTCTGGGTCTCCCTCTGTCCGGGTGCTCTGGGACTCTCTCTGTCCGGGTGCTCTGGGACTCTCTCTGTCCGGGTGCTCTGGGACTCTCTCTGTCCGGGTGCTCTGGGTCTCTCTCTGTCCGGGTGCTCTGGGACTCCCCTCTGTCCGGGTGCTCTGGGTCTCTCTGTCCGGGTGCTCTGGGTCGCTCTCTGTCCGGGTGCTCTGGGACTCTCTGTCCAGGTGCTCTGAGACTCCCTCTGTCCGAGTGCTGTGTTTGTGTTGCCTGATACATTCCACTTCCCGCTCCCTTTCAAGGATACGGAGTCCCGACTCCACTTTCACATCGCCTGCTTCCTCCAATTTATCACAGCAGACTTGTGTCCCATCGAGCTGGGCTGGATGTGAGGCTCGGTCCTGGTTAGAGTCGAGTCCCACCTGCCCTCCCGAGCCCGAGCCCCCAGGTTTCCGGCTTGCTAACGATCAGCGTGATTTTGCGCAGTTACCTCCACAGGTGTGATGCCATCCTGTGCATAGACGCGAGGGTCCGCTCCGTACTCTAGCAGCTTTTCAAGCGCTGCCAGGTGCCCCCCAAAAGCTGCTCTGTAAAGCGGGGTTCGTCCATAGGCTCCCTGACAGGTAGAGAGCAGAATAAGGGCATCAGTCAGGGAGGAAACTACACACACTGCCCACACACACACTGCCCACACACACACACCCTAACACACACACCCTAATACACACACACCCTAACACACACACACCCTAACACACACACCCTAACACACACACACCCTAACACACACACACCCTAACACACACACACCCTAACACACACACCCTAACAAACACACACCCTAACACACACACACCCTAACACACACACACCCTAACACACACACACCCTAACACACACACACCCTAACACACACACACCCTAACACACACACCCTAACACACACACACCCTAACACACACACACCCTAACACACACACCCTAACACACACACCCTAACACACACACTCTAACACACACACCCTAACACACACACCCTAACACACACACCCTAACACACACACACACCCTAACACACACACCCTAACACACACACCCTAACACACACACCCTAACACACACACCCTAAAACACACACCCTAACACACACACACCCTAACACACACCCTAACACACACACACCCTAACACACACACCCTAACACACACACACCCTAACACACACACACCCTAACACACACACCCTAACACACACACACCCTAACACACACACACCCTAACACACACACCCTAACACACACACACCCTAACACACACACACCCTAACACACACACCCTAACACACACACACCCTAACACACACACCCTAACACACACACACCCTAAAACACACACACCCTAACACACACACCCTAACACACACACCCTAACACACACACCCTAACACACAATACAATACAATACAATACAATACAAATCGCTTTATTGGCATGATAAGGTACATCTTATGTTTCCAAAGCATCAAAATACATTTATGGTTGAACACATAAACGCGGTTCCATTCATACAGTGTATAAACAGGTATATCCCTGAGTTTATAAATATATTTTCGCCTTGTTTATATATACTCTTGTCTTAGTTTACTGGTTGTCCCTCTGTTCATGGCAAGCTGTAACATAGTGTGCCGCCAGTGTTACACAGCTTCTCTCCTCCCCCAGTAGGAATGGGAGTTTTTGGTTGTCAGTCAGATTTCTGAATTCAGGGCATATTTGTGAGAATTTTTGATAGAAATTCTCTCTGATGCCCTGATATTTTCCACAGGCTGTGAGGAAGTGCATCTCTGTCTCAACTACTCCCTGACTGCAGTGAGAGCATATCCTGTCTTCTCTTGGCAGCCTGGTCTGCCTGTGTCTGCCTTTTTCGATCGCTAGGCTATGTTCGCTAAGTCTGTACATTGTCAAGGTTCTTCTCAGTTTGTTATCCTTTACCATGGTCAGGTAATCAGCTATACATAGATACATAGATACATAGAAGATAGGAGCAGGAGTAGGCCATTCGGCCCTTCGTGCCTGCTCCGCCATTTAATGAGATCATGGCTGATCCTTTAATTCAGTATCCCGTCCCCGCCTTCTCTCCGTAACCCTTAACCCCTTTTGCCCGTAGAAATATATCTAATTCCCTCTTAAATATATTTAATGAGCTGGCATACACTGCCCTCTGTGGCAATGAGTTCCACAGGTTCACCACTCTCTGAGTGAAGAAATTCCCCCTCATCTCTGTCCTAAATGGTTTAGCCCTTATCCTTAAATTATGTCCTCTAGTTCTGTTCTCACCCGCCAAGGGAAACATTCCTTCTGCATCCAGTCTGTCTAGACCTGTCAGAATTTTATACACTTCTATGAGGTCCCCTCTCAATCTTCTAAACTCCAGTGTGTACATCCCTAAACTACATAGTCTCTCCTCATAGGTCATTCCCGCCATTCCTGGTATCAGCCTGGTGAATCGCCGCTGCACCCCCTCCATGGCAAGAACATCCTTCCTCAGATGAGGCGACCAAAACTGTACACAGTACTCGAGGTGTGGTCTCACCAGTGCCCTGTACAGCTGCAGCAAGGTATCCCTGTTCCTGTATTCTAACCCTTTTGCTATGAAGGCCAGCATACCGTTTGCCTTCTTGACCGCCTGTTGCACCTGCATGCTCGCCTTCAGTGACTGGTGTACAAGAACACCCAGGTCTCTCTGTACTTCCCCCTCTCCCAATCTATTGCCATTTAAATAATAATTTGCCCTCCCGTTCCTGCACCCAAGGTGGATAACTTCGCACTTGTCCACATTATAGTGCATCTGCCATTTATCCGCCCAATCGCCCAGTCTGTCCAAATCGCTCTGGAGCTTCCTGGTCTCTTCCTCTGAGCCCACCCCCCCTCCTAGTTTAGTGTCGTCTGCAAATTTGGAAATGCTGCATCCGACTCCCTGATCCAGGTCATTAATGTAAATTGTGAACAGCTATGTTGTATTGTCTGTTTAGGGCCAAGTAGCAATTGAGTTTGCTTTGGGTTTTTGTTGTTTCTGCCCAATATGACAGATATTTTTCCTTTTGCTTAGCGACGATTGTGTTGGGTCGAATTCTTTGTGTTACCCTGTCACTGTCCTGGGGCTGGTTATTGTTAGTATTGTTATTAGTTACTTTATTGAGTCCCAGGACTAGTTGACTGAGGGTATTCTTCTTTATGGTCAGCTCTTGGCATTTCAGGGCGTCGTAGTGATAGCATTGGGGGTTGCTCATTTGCAGGTGATTCCAAAATTTGGTGGCTCTTTTTTGGATAGTGATTATTAATGGGTATTGGCCTAGTTCTGCCCTGCATGCGTTGTTTACTGTTTTCCTTTGAGTCCGGAGGATACTTTTACAGAATTCCGCATGTAGGATCTCAATTGGGTGTTTGTCCCATTTTGCAAAATCTTGTTGTGTTAGTGGTCCCCAGACCTCACTGCCATAGAGTGCAATTGGTTCAATTACTGATTTGAAAATTTTGAGCCAAATGCTAATTGGGATTTCTATTTGGATTGATTTTTTGATGGCATAGAAAGCCCTTCTTGCTTTCTCTTTCAGTTCATTCACAGCCAGTTTGAAGTTTCCCGTAGAACTGATTTTTAAGCCCAAGTATGTGTAGTGAGTGGTTTGTTCAATTTTGGTTGTTCCTACTGTGAAATTTATTGTGGGTCCATGTTGTTTGGATCTTTGCTGGAACACAAGGACTTTGGTTTTTTGGGGATTTATTGTCAGGGCCCAAGTCTGGCAGTACGACTCCAGCAGGTCCAGGTTCTGCTGTAGACCCTCCTTAGTTGGTGACAGCAGAACCAGGTCGTCGGCATAGAGGAGGAATTTAACCTTGGATTCATATAGGGTGAGGCCGGGTGCTGTAGATTGTTCAAGTAGTTTTGCCAATCCATTAATGTAAATATTAAAGAGTGTCGGTGAGATTGGCGAGCCCTGCGTCACCCCCCGCCCCTGTGGGAAGTATTTTGTTTGTTTGTCTCCAATTTTAACTGCACATTTATTGTTTGTATACATTGATTTAATTACATCATATGTTTTACCTCCTACCCCGCTTTCGATAAGTTTCAGGAATAAACCGTCATGCCAGATGGAGTCGAAAGCCTTCTGGAAATCTACAAAGCATGCGTAGATTTTGCTTTTGTTATGGTGAACGTGTTTGTCAATTAGGGTCTGTAGGGTGAAGATATGATCGGATGTTCTATAGTTTGGCAGGAATCCAATTTGGCTTTTACTCAAGACATTGTGCTCTTCAAGGAAGTTTATAAGTCTTTTGTTTATGATGCTACAGAATACCTTCCCCAGGTTACTGTTTACACAGATGCCTCGATAGTTGTTTGGGTCGATTTTGTCCCCACTTTTGTATATGGGTGTTATGAGTCCTTTGTTCCAGATGTCAGGGAAATAACCGACACTCAGAACCAAGTTGAAGAGTTTTAGGATAGCCAGTTTCAGTTTGTCGTCTGCGTGTTTAATCATCTCTTTTAGTATGCCGTCTGTCCCGCAAGCTTTTCCTGGTCGCAGGTCCTTGAGTTTTTCAAGAAGTTCTTTTTCTGTTATTATGGCGTCTAGCGGGTTTTGGTTATCTTTTATGGCCATTTCAAGCTTTTCAAGTTTTTTGCGTATTTGGTGTTGCTCTGGTCCTAGTGTGTTTTTCTGGTATAATTTTTCAAAGTGGTTTACCCATGTGTCCCCATTTTGAATGGACAAATCGTCGTGTTGTTTTTTGTGTAGTGTTTTCAAGTTGTCCCAGAAACAATTCGACTCAATGGATTCCTCCATGGAGCTGAGTGTATTCTTAATAAATTGCTCTTTTTTGGTCCTGAGTGTGTTTCTGTATTGTGTTAGCGTCTGACAATAAGTAAGGCGTAATTCCTCGTTTTCTGGATGTCTGTGTTTTTGGTTTGATAGTTTTCTAAGTTTTTTCCTCATGTTATGGCAATCATGGTCAAACCATTTTTCATAGTTTTTTGTTTTGGGTTTGTTCTTGCGAGCTTTCAAGTTTGCATTTGTTGCCAAATTATCAAAAATATTGTTTAGTTTACTAACTGCCCGGTTTACGCCTTCTTTATTGTGAGTGTATATGTTATCCAAAAAGGTGTCTAAGAGAGCTTGAGTTGATGCATTGCTAATTGTTTTCTGGTATTTTTCCGTGTCGTTTTTGGCCCATCTGTACGATTTTTTGGTGTTGTACAGTTTACTGGGTTGTGTTTCTATGTTGTTTGTTTCTGTCTTTTTGAGAAACATAGTAATTTGACTGTGATCTGACAGTGTTGTTTGTGGTTTGACTGTGAATGCTCTGAAAGAGGATGGGTCCAAGTCTGTAATCATATAGTCTACTGTGCTGCAGCCAAGAGGTGAGCAGTAGGTCGATCTTCCTAGGAGGTCTCCTATGAACCTACCATTGACAATGTACAGACCCAGGTTTCGACAGAGCTGTAGTAGCTGTTTACCGTTGGTATTTGACTGCTTGTCGCAGTTATGCCTGTATGGAAGGGAAGGGATGTCAAAGTGGTTATTCCCGAATACGTAATTGTTTCCCTGATTATTGGTGAAGTCTGGTTCTTCGCCCGTTCTTGAATTGAGGTCCCCACAGATCAACACGTTCCCCTGGGCCTGGTATTGGATAATTTCCCCCTCCATGTTGGAGAAGGTGTCCTCTTTGTAGTACGGGGAATCGATTGGAGGGATATAAAGTGCGCAAATGTAAACATCTTGGGTGTTTGAGATAATCTCCCTCTCAAGTTTGAGCCACATATGGTTTTCGCCCTTTTTTATAAATTTGATGTAATTCTTAAGTTCTGTTTTAAACCAGATCAGTATGCCTCCGGAGTCTCTGCCTTGGGTTACACTTGGTAATTTATTGGAGGGGACCACTAGCTCAGTGTACCCTTGGGGACAGCCGGTGTGTCCTTTTCCTTTATACCAAGTTTCCTGTAAAATGATAATATCTAGATCTTTAGTTTCCTCTATGAACTCTGGGGTCCTACTCTTCACTTCTCGCAGTGAAGAGCGTAGACCTTGGATATTCCAGGTCGAAATATATAAGGATTTCATGTTAAGTTTTATCTTTTTCTATGATAGGTTAAAGAGTGGTACGTGTTTGTCGTGTCTAAGTGTGGGGAAAAAAAAGATCACCCCAGTTGTCTACAAAAGTTAATACAATTTGGTTACAGTTCTTTCTATTAATTAGTCCTTGATCCATAAGGCGGAAGTAGATGCTGCTGCACATCTGCTTATTGTCTCTTAATGGATTGTTTCTGTCTGAGGTATTGCGTACGTCCTGTGCATCTCTCCCTCTGTCTGGCTGGTAGCGGTCCTATTCCCCTGTGGGACAGGAGTGGTGCAGGTCTGATAATGTTGTTTTGCATGGGGATCCTCTCCGGTCTCGGTTGGTGTGGTGGTGGTCTTTGTAGTGTTCCTGATATGTACCCCGCTGATCTCTGGTGGTCGGGGGGGGGTCCTCTTGGAGTCTGGGTATGGACCCGGTTAAAAGCGACGTCCTTCAGGGCTTTAGCAAAGATCGATATTTTTTGCCTTTGGATGTGGACGTGGTCGTAAAAACATTCTTCATCGAGGGTGGGGTGTTGGGCCAGGTGTACGTTGTGGTTTGATTCGCATTCTGTTGCTATGCTGGCATTTATCTCATGAATTGTGTTGTTGTTGAAGTCTGTTCTCGGCAATATTGTGGAAACAGTGATTCTAGTGTTTGGAAATGTACTGCTTGCCTTCCTAATCATTGCTCTGAGCAATGTTGCTACCTCTTTCTGTTTGGCCTTTAGGTCATTTGTGCCCGTGTGTATTATTATGTGTTGGGGGGAGCCTAATCTGGCTTTGGTCAGCCATCCCATGGCTCTGTCTGTTGTTGGGCACCAAATCTTTTCTACTTTACTTCTAGGGAAGAGCTTTTTCTCCCATAGAAATTTCCCATTTGAGTCTATGAGTATTACGACGTCAGCCTTGTTTGTGTTTACTGTCTGGTGGCTTTCGCCTGGACTCATAGTGTGTGTGCTGGGCTGGGGTGTCTGGTGTGTGCGTATCTCTTGTGAGCGGCTCGCTTGTGGTTCCATGGTGGTGGGGGAAGATTGCGAGTCAGCATGCTGGTCGGTCTGTGTGGCACCCCTTGTATTGTGTGTCTGTTGCTTTTGTTCCGTGTGGGAGTGCAGCCGTTCCGTCCGGCTCTGTCTTGTCTTATCTCTAGTCTCTGGTTGCTGGTCTAATGGTGTTTTCTCTCCTCTATGGCTCTCTTCTTTTTCCTGCAGCTCTTTCACCTGATTCTTAAGTAGATTCACCTGGTTATCAAGTCTATTCAGCTCTATCTTGTGTCTCTCCCTCTCCTGCTTTTGTTTGTCATTCAGTTTGAGGACCTCCTCTCTAAGTTTAACCATCTCTATCTCTAATTGATAAAATTTATCTTTTGGTTGTATCTGGCTGTGTGATCCCGGGGTATGTGTCTGGTCGGCCCTGGAAGGCTCACTCACTTCCTGGCTAAGCTGGTCGGCCCTGGAAGGCTCACTCACTTCCTGGCTATGCTGCTCTTCTCTTGGTGGGCTGGGAATGGTAGGGGAACTATGTGTGGCTTCCTCCGTGGTAGTTATGCTGGGGTTTGTCAGTTGTATCGTGTGGCTGTGGTTCCCCGGGGTTAGTGTCTGGTTTGAACTGTGTGGCTCGTTCATCCCTTGACCATGCAGATTTTCTCCTGGTAAGTTGTCAATGTTGGGGGGAGTGCGGGCCACTCTGGGGCTGTTCATTCCCCTCGTAGTTGATCTTTTCAGTGTCCTGAAGGCCGTTGCAAATTTGTCGAGGTTGCCTTGCACTAATATTGTTCCGGTATTGTACGCGTTGACAGTCGTGATTGAACTGTCTCCTGGTGTGTTAATTTTCATTATGGACCCATTTGCGGTATTTTTTAGCTTAACACTGGTATAGTGTGATTTTATTGCTCTGATCCAAGCCGCTGGCTGATCTGAGTAGAATATGAGGTTACTTTTTGTCCCATTGTTGTAACAGTCAGTAAAGAGAGTTTCTGGTTTTTCTCTCATCTGAGCATGCTTGATCGTTTTTATAGCTTTTTTTGTGGTGTTGGGGGGAATCTGGAAGCGGGGCTGTTGTGGATCTTCTGATTCGCTCATTTTTGGTAAAGTATTGTTGATCTTAGAATAAGCTTTTCTGGGGCCCCGGGTTTGGTGTTACCCTCTCCCTGTTCGCGAACTTTCCCGGTCCCCCTCTCCGACCCCGTGGTCCCTGGGCCTCGGCTCCTGGGTTCACCCTTCTCAGGTCTGAGTCTGTGAGCCACTGTTTCCCGGTGCCTTCGGGCTGTTCCCCTCCCCCTCAGAGGTCTCTGGGCCTCTGTTTCGGCCTGGCTCCTCGGGCCTTTCCCTGGGCCTCCCTCCCTGGGCCCTGTACTCACGGTCTTGGTTGCGAGCCTTCTGGTTGCTCTCCTTCTCCTCAGAGGTCTCTGTGCCTGCTGGCCTGGCTCCTCGGGCCTTTCCCGTGCTGGATTGTTGGGCTGTGGCCCGAGTCCCCTCGGCTGTGCTGGTTGCTGGATTTCCGGGCTGCGTTCCGAATCTCCTCGGCTGTGCCGATTTCTGCGATGCGGCCCGAGTCCTCTCCGCTGTGCCGATTGCCGGGCTGCGTTCCGGATCTCCTCGGCTGTGCCGATTTCTGGGATGCGGCCCGAGTCCTCTCCGCTGTGCCCGTTGCCGGGCTGCGTTCCGATTTCTGGGATGCGGCCCGAGTCCCCTCGGCTGTGCCGGTTGCTGGACCGCTGGGCTGCGGCCCGAGTCACCTCGCCTCCTCGAACTCGGTCCCGATGCCGCCGACTCAACCACCGCTGCTGAAGCCCCGTGTGGCTGCCGTTCACTGGTTTGTGTAGTTCTTCTCTTGTTTCTTTTTTTTTTTGCTTTGGCTTTTTTTTTCCTCTATTTTCCTCTGGGTTTTTTTTTCTTTGGTAGTCTTTCTGGCGGTCTTTTCCTTCTCTACTTTGTCTAGACTAATCTAAACTTAAACTAACCTAAACTAAACTAACTTAACTAGAACTAAATTTAATTTTAAAACCTTTTTAAAAATTGAAATGAAATGAAACTTTTTTTCCCCACTTTAGACACTAAAAACACTAAAATCTCAGCAGCCCATCTTCAGCATGTGTATTCACTCCGTCTGCAATTCTCTCTCCCCACAGCAGCAGCAGGAGCAGCTGGAAACACAACCTGCAACACACACACACCCTAACACACACACCCTAACACACACACCCTAACACACACACCCTAACACACACACACCCTAACACACACACCCTAACACACACCCTAACACACACACACCCTAACACACACACACCCTAACACACACACCCTAACACACACACACCCTAACACACACACCCTAACACACACACACCCTAACACACACACACCCTAACACACACACACCCTAACACACACACACCCTAACACACACACCCTAACACACACACCCTAACACACACACCCTAACACACACACACCCTAACACACACACCCTAACACACACACCCTAACACACACACCCTAACACACACACACCCTAACACACACACACCCTAACACACACACCCTAACACACACACACCCTAACACACACACCCTAACACACACACACCCTAACACACACACCCTAACACACACACACCCTAACACACACACACCCTAACACACACACACACCCTAACACACACACACACACTAACACACACACACACTAACACACACACCCTAACACACACACACCCTAACACACACACACCCTAACACACACACCCTAACATACACACACCCTAACACACACACACCCTAACACACACACCCTAACACACACACACCCTAACACACACACACCCTAACACACACACACACTAACACACACACCGTAACACACACACACCCTAACACACACACACCCTAACACACACACACCCTAACACACACACACCCTAACACACACACCCTAACACACACACACCCTAACACACACACACCCTAACACACACACCCTAACACACACACACCCTAACACACACACACACCCTAACACACACACACCCTAACACACACACACCCTAACACACACACCCTAACACACACACCCTAACACACACACACCCTAACACACACACACCCTAACACACACACCCTAACACACACACACCCTAACACACACACCCTAACACACACACACCCTAACACACACACCCCCTAAAACACACACACCCTAACACACACACCCTAACACACACACCCTAACACACACACACCCTAACACACACACCCTAACACACACACCCTAACACACACACACCCTAACACACACACACCCTAACACACACACACCCTAACACACACACCCTAACACACACCCTAACACACACACACCCTAACACACACACACACCCTAACACACACACCCTAACACACACACCCTAACACACACACACCCTAACACACACACACCCTAACACACACACACCCTAACACACACACACCCTAACACACACACCCTAACACACACACCCTAACACACACACACCCTAACACACACACACCCTAACACACACACACCCTAACACACACACACCCTAACACACACACACCCTAACACACACACCCTAACACACACACACCCTAACACACACACCCTAACACACACACACACCCTAACACACACACGCCCTAACACACACACACCCTAACACACACACACCCTAACACACACACACACCCTAACACACACACGCCCTAACACACACACACCCTAACACACACACGCCCTAACACACACACACCCTAACACACACACACCCCACACACACACCCTAACACACACACACCCCACACACACACCCTAACACACACACACCCTAACACACACACCCTAACACACACACACCCTAACACACACACACCCTAACACACACACACCCTAACACACACACCCTAACACACACACACCCTAACACACACACACCCTAACACACACACCCTAACACACACACACCCTAACACACACACACTAACACACACACCCTAACACACACACACCCTAACACACACACCCTAACTCACACACACCCTAACACACACACACTAACACACACACCCTAACACACACACCCTAACACACACACACCCTAACACACACACACCCTAACACACACACACACACACTAACGCACACACACCCCACACACACACCCTAACACACACACCCTAACACACACACACCCTAACACACACACACCCTAACACACACACACTAACACACACACCCTAACACACACACCCTAACACACACACACCCTAACACACACACACCCTAACACACACACACCCTAACACACACACACCCTAACACACACACCCTAACACACACACACCCTAACACACACACACCCTAACACACACACACCCTAACACACACACCCTAACACACAAACACACCCTAACACACACACCCTAACACACACACACCCTAACACGCACACACCCTAACACACACACACTAACACACACACCCTAACACACACACACCCTAACACACACACCCTAACTCACACACACCCTAACACACACACACCCTAACACACACACACTAACACACACACCCTAACACACACACCCTAACACACACACACCCTAACACACACACACCCTAACACACACACACACACACTAACGCACACACACCCCACACACACACCCTAACACACACACCCTAACACACACACACCCTAACACACACACCCTAACACACACACCCTAACACACACACTAACACACACACACACACCGCCCACACAGAACACATACACAAACTACAGTTCCATAGTGGTTATGCTACTGGACGAGTAGTCCAGTAATCTGGACTATTTGTTTATGGGATGTGGGCGTCGCTGGCAATCCACAATATATATCAATGATTTGGATGAGGGAACCAAATGTAATATTTCCATGTTTGCTGACGACACGAAACTAGTGGGATTGTGAGTTGTGAGGAGGATGCAAAGAGGCTTCAAGGCGATTTAAACAAGTTGAGTGAGTGGGCAAATACATGGCAGATGCAGTATAACGTGGATAAATGTGAAGTTATCCACTTCGGTAGGAAAAACAGAAAGGCAGAGTATTATTTAAATGGTGATAGATTGGGAAATGCTGATGAACAAAGGGACCTGGGTGTCCTTGTACACCAGTCACTGAAAGCAAACATGCAGGTGCAGCAAGCAGTTAGGAAGGCAAATGGTATGTTGGCCTTCATTGCAAGAGGATTTGAGTACAGGAGCAAGGAGGTCTTACTACAGTTATACAGGGCCTTGGTGAGACCACACCTGGAGTACTGTGTGCAGTTTTGGTCTCCTTACCTAAGAAAGGATATACTTGCCATAGAGGGAGTGCAACGAAGGTTCACCAGACTGATTCCTGGGATGGCAGGACTGTCGTATGAGGAGAGATTGGGTTGACTAGGCCTGTATTCACTAGGGTTTAGAAGAATGAGAGGGGATCTCATTGAAATGTATAAAATTCTGACAGGGCGAGACAGACTGGATGCAGGGAGGCCCCTCTGATGCCGAGAGACACGGAGACATGCGGAGACACACGGAGAGACACAGAGAAGTATGGAGACACGGAGAGACAGAGACATGGAGAGAAACGGAGACACGGGCCACAGTCTAAGTGGCGGCAGAATCCTGTTTCTCCCTCTGTTGAAGAATGACGTCAGCTCCATGAACTTACATCGCAGAGTGAGAGGTGGAAGGTCAGGTCGGGACACCCACTCCCCAAACACAAGGCCCCAGTTTTCTCCTTCACTAACCGCCTGATACCTTTGAGTTGGGATCAGCTCCTTTCTCAATCAAGAATTTAATGGCCTCGGGATGGCCCCCGCCCGAGGCCTCTGACAGAGGGGTGTTGCCGTGGGCATCGGTGCATTCAGTCATTGCCAACTGGTGGCGCAGCCGGATCACTTTCCCCATTTCGTCTGAAGCCACTCCATTTCTCGAGTCCAGTTCGGAAACCTGCGGGGAAAATACAAAGTAAGAATGTTGGAGAGACAGACCTGGGCACACAGCCTGCCCTGTCCACTGGCTCCACAACCTTCACTGCCCATCTCCAGCTCCAGGACTCGCTCTCACCAGATCCTCCTCCCACTCGCGACCCATGGCTCGCTCTCTCTCTCAATTGGGAACTCATCCCTTTTGAATGCTTTAGCAGCGCTGGGCAGTAGTAGAATTACAGAATGATACAGCCCAGGAGGAGGCCATTCGGCCCATTGTGCTTGTGTTAGAGGCAGTTCGGAGAAGGTTCACGAGGTTGATTCCTGGGATGAAGGGGTTGTCTTATGAAGAAAGGTTGAGCAGGTTGGGCCTATACTCATTGGAGTTTAGAACAATGAGAGGTGACCTTATTAAAACATATAGGCCTAAAAAGTTAGTCACCCTAAGAGGGCGCTAACGGGGCGCAAAGCAATTAGCATCTGGGCGCGGCGCCGCCAACGCCTCCCGCGAAATTCAGCGGGAGGTTAGCGGCGGCGGTAACCATTGGTGCCCCGCGGTGATGTGCTGCCGGCGATGACGTCATCACCGTGCGCAGCGCCCCGCTCGCATCCCGGCCGCGATCTTCAGTAGCGCCCCCTGAGTTACCACCGGATGCTATGTCCGACAGGGTGAAGGGGGCCTACCTGCGGCCGGGGCGGCGCAAATTAAAGGGGAGGTGCCAGGCGGCCATCTTTGTTGCTGGCCGCCTGCCAGCACCTGCCCGCTTTGCCGTCCCCGGCCTCCTTACCAGCCCCCCCCCGCGGAGTGCCGGCTGCGCGCCGTGAGCCCGGAACTTCTCTCGAGTGCTGGGCTCTTTTGCCGGCACTCTGATCCCCGGTGGCCCAGCTGCGCTGCGCCACGATATTCACTCGCAGCGCCCCAAGAGGGAGGCGGGGCACTTCAAGTAGCTCTTGGGGTGCTACCGATGAATTTCGGTCGCGGGGGCGCTAATTTTTTCGGGGCGCTAAAAGTAGATGCAGGAAGGATGTTTCCCCTCGTGGGGGAATCTAGAACTCGGGGACACAGTTTCAGGATAAGGGGGCACCCTTTTAAGACGGAGATGAGGAGGAATTTCTTCTCTCAGAGGGTCGTGAATCTTTGGAATTCTCTACCCCGGAGAGCGGTGGAGGCGGAGTCAGTGAATATATTCAAGGCGGAGATTGACAGACATTTGAACTACGGGGGAGTCGAGGGGTCTGGGGAGCGGGCGGGAAAGTTGAGTTGAGGTCGATGACCAGCCATGATCTTGGTGAATGGTGGAGCAGGCTCGAGGGGCCGAATGGCCGACTCCTGCTCCTATTTCTTATGTTCTAATCCCACTCCACCTGCTCTTTCCCCACAGTCCTGCAAATTTCTCCTTTCTTAGTATTTATCCAATTCCCTTTTGAAAGTTACTTTTGAATCTGCATCGAGATCACAACAACTCACTGCGTAAAAAAAAATCTCCTCATCTCCCCTCTGGATTTTTTGCCAATTCCCTTCACTCTGTGTCCTCTGGTTACCGACCCTCCTGCCACTGGAAACAGTTTCACCTTATTTACTCGATCAAAACCCCTTCATGATTTTGAACATCTCCATCAAATCTCCCCTTAACCGTCTCTGCTCTGAGAACAATCCCAGCTTCTCCAGTCTCTCCACATCCCTGGAACGTCTGTTCCAAACGTTAGGCTCCCCTCCGCCGGAGGTGCTGACTCTCGCTGGGGCACAAGTTCCACCTGCTCCGGCCAGGCTCCGGTTCCTCACTGGTAGGATCATTCCCCAGGAACATGGCCAGAGTGTAACCCCTTAGCGCCGCGCAGCCTCCCGGCACCGAGCACCAGGTACCCAGACCACGAGCTCAGAGAGACCGCTGCGCAGGTTACTGCGTGCGAGCGCAGCTGGGAACCACGGGCACTCTCTGCTGGAGGAAGGGCCCCGTTACTGGGAGTGAGGGGGCACTGGTCCACGTCCTGCACCGTGAGCCCCTGGTCTCAGCTTTGTGAACGGTGTCCCGGGGGGTACAACAAACCTCCCCCTCACCGGCCCCAATAATCTAACGGCCACATTAGGGGTTGCCAACACTCCAGGGTTGCCTGGAGTCTCCGGCAATTATAGGCTGATCTCCCGGACACTGCCACCAGCAACCGGGAGAGCAGATCATCGGGTCAGTTGAAAAGATCGCGTGGTGCCTTCTTCATTTTCGTTTTTCTTTATTAAAGTACTGGAGAAGGGAAAATGGCTGTTTGGCCGGGTGGTGCTGAAGACTCCAGGATTACCTCCAGCTGGCGTTGGGAACCCTCGGCCTGAATTCTCCATCAGTCACTGCGGGCGAGGAGGGATAACTCAGCCCTCTAACGGTATTCCCCTGCCTTCTTCTGGGAGAACTCGCACTGAGTCCCGTTCGCCCATCACCCCTGTGCTCGCTGACCTACGTTAGCTCCTGGTTAACAAGCGCCTAGATTTCAAAATTCTCATCCTTGTTTTCAAATCCCTCCATGGCCTCGGCCCTCCCTCTCTCTGTAATCTGCCCCAGCTCCACAACCTCCCGAGACCTCTGCGCTCCTCTAATTCTGCCCTCTTGAGCATCCCTGATTAAAATCGCTCAAACTTTGGTGGCCGTGCCTTCTGTTGCCTCGACCCTAAGCTCTGGAATTCCCTCCCTAAACCTCTCCACCTCGCTTTCCTCCTTTAAGATGCTCCTTAAAACCTACCTCTTTGACCAAGCTTTTGATCACCTGCCCTAATCTCTCCTTATGTGGAATGGTGTCAAACCTGTTGTCTTACAATACTCCTGTGCAGCACCTTGGGATGTTTTACCACGTTAAAGGCACTATATAAATACACGTTGCTGTTGATGTTGAGAGCATGCTAGGCAGAAGGAGCAGCACAGAAACCTGGCTTCGGCGCAGTGCCAGAGCCCGCAGGCCACGGCTTGAGGCCCAGAGACATCAGGACCAAGAGGCCGGCAGAGGGCATCAGGCGAAGGGGCAAAAGACAACAAGAAGCTGCTCCTGTGAAAAGAGGCCTTGCTATAAATGGTCGGACACTCTGCTGCCTTTCGCCCGACCTCCTTTAGTATCGCCTGCATCTCATCCACATCCCCCTCGAAGGCTGCTTCCAACATCCGGCTCCGACGTTTCTGCTCCTCCGCTCTGCGCTTTCGTTCCTTCTCCTCTTTCTCTCGTTCTCTCGCTGCTGCCTCCTGTTCTCTCTTCACCAGCGCGACAAAGGCCTGACAGAAAACAGGTGCAAGGTTAACCACTAGTAACAGCAGCCAATCACAAGACACCGCTCAATCAAAATCCGATTCTGGAGGGGCAGTTCTGAGGGAGCGCTGCACTGTCGGAGGGGCAGGACTGAGGGAGAACCGCACTGTCAGAGGGGCAGTACTGAGGGAGCACTGCACTGTCAGAGGGGCAGTACTGAGGGAGCACTTCACTGTCAGAGGGGCAGTACTGAGGGAGCGCCGCACTGTCGGAGGGGCAGTACTGAGGGAGCACTGCACTGTCGGAGGGTCAGTACTGAGGGAGCGCCGCACTGTCAGAGGGGCAGTACTGAGGGAGTGCTGTACTGTCGGAGGGGCAGTACTGAGGGAGTGCGTCACTGTCGGAGGGTCAGTACTGAGGGAGCGCTGCACTGTCAGAGGGGTAGTACTGAGGGAGTGCTGCACTGTCGGAGGGGCAGTACTGAGGGAGTGCTGCACTGTCGGTGGGACAGTACTGAGGGAGCGCCATACTGTTGGAGGGGTAGTACTGAGGGAGTGCTGCACTGTCGGAGGGGCAGTACTGAAAGAGCGCTGCACTGTCAGAGGGGCAGTACTGAGGCAGCGCCGCATTGTCGGAGGGGCAGTACTGTGGGAAAGCTGCACTGTCAGAGGGGCAGTACTGAGGGAGTGCCGCATTGTCGGAGGGTCAGTACTGAGGGAGTGCTGCACTGTCGGAGGGGCAGTACTGAGGGAGCGCTGCACTGTCGGAGGGGCAGTACTGAGGGAGCACTGCACTGTCGGAGGGTCAGTACTGAGGGAGCGCCGCACTGTCAGAGGGGGGTACTGAGGGAGCGCTGCACTGTCGGAGGGGCAGTACTGAGGGAGTGCGTCACTGTCGGAGGGTCAGTACTGAGGGAGCGCTGCACAGTTGGAGGGGCAGTACTGAGGGAGTGCTGTACTGTCGGTGGGACAGTACTGAGGGAGCGCCGTACTGTCGGAGGGGCAGTACTGAGGGAGTGCTGCACTGTCGGAGGGGCAGTGCTGAGGGAGCGCTGCACTGTCGGAGGGGGAGTACTGAGGGAGCGCCGCACTGTCGGAGGGTCAGTACTGAGGGAGTGCTGCCCTGTCGGAGGGGCAGTACTGAGGGAGCGCGGCACTGTCGGATCGTCAGTACTGACGGAGCGCTGCACTGTCAGAGGGGCAGTACTGAGGGAGCTCTGCATTGTCGGAGGGTCAGTAGTGAGGGAGCACCGCACTGTCGGAGAGGCAGTACTGAGGGAGTGCTGCACAATCGGAAGGTCAGTACTGAGGGAGTGCCGCACTGTCGGAGGGGCAGTACCGAGAGAGCGCCACACTGTCAGAGGGGCAGTACTGAGGGAGCGCTGCACTGTCGGAGGGGCAGTACTGAGGGAGTGCTGCACTGTCGGAGGGGCAGTACTGAGGGAGCGCTGCACTGTCTGAGGGGCACTACTGAGGGAGTGCTGCACTGTTGGAGGGGCGCTACTGAGGGAGTGCTGCACTGTCGGAGGGGCAGTACTGAAGGAGTGCTGCACTGTCAGAGGGGAAGTACTGAGGGAGCGCTGCAATCTCGGAAGGGCAGTACTGAGGGAGCGCTGCACTGTCGGAGGGGCAGTACTGAGGGAGAGCTGCACTGTCGGAGGGGCAGTACCGAGGGAGCTCCGCATTGTCGGAGGGGCAGTACTGAGGGAGTGTGGCATTGTTGGAGTTTCAGTACTGAGGGAGCACCGGACTGTCGGAGGGGCAGTACTGAGGCAGCGCTGCACTGTCGGAGGGGCAGTACTGAGGGAGTGCTGCAGTGTCGGAGGGGCACTACTGACGGAGTGCTGCACTGTCAGAGGGGCAGGACTGAGGGAGCGCTGCACTGTCAGAGGGGCAGTACTGAGGGAGAGCTGCACTGTCGGAGGGACAGTACTGATGGAGCGCTGCACTGTCGGAGGGACAGTACTGAGGGAGTGCTGCACTGTCGGAGGGGCAGTACTGAGGGAGCGCTGCACTGTCGGAGGGGCAGTACTGAGGGAGCGCTGCACTGTCGGACGGGCAGTACTGAGGGAGCGCTGCACTGTCGGAGGGACAGTACTGATGGAGCGCTGCACTGTCGGAGGGGCAGTACTGAGGGAGCGCTGCACTGTCGGAGGGGCAGTACTGAGGGAGCGCTGCACTGTCGGAGGGGTAGCACTGAGGGAGCGCTGCACTGTCGGAGGGGCAGTACTGAGGGAGCGCTGCACTGTCGGAGGGGCAGTACTGAGGGAGCGCTGCACTGTCGGAGGGGCAGTACTGAGGGAGCGCTGCACTGTCGGAGGGGCCGTACTGAGGGAGCGCTGCACTGTCAGAGGGGCAGTACTGAGGGAGTGCTGCACTGTCGGAGGGGCAGTACTGAGGGAGCGCTGCACTGTCGGAGGGGCACTACTGAGGGAGTGCTGCACTGTCAGAGGGGCAGTACTGAGGGAGTGCTGCACTGTCAGAGGGGCAGTACTGAGGGAGCGCTGCACTGTCGGAGGGGCAGTACTGAGGGAGCGCTGCACTGTCGGACGGGCAGTACTGAGGGAGCGCTGCACTGTCGGAGGGACAGTACTGATGGAGCGCTGCACTGTCGGAGGGGCAGTACTGAGGGAGCGCTGCACTGTCGGAGGGGCAGTACTGAGGGAGCGCTGCACTGTCGGAGGGGCTGTACTGAGGGAGCGCTGCACTGTCGGAGGGGCAGTACTGAGGGAGCGCTGCACTGTCGCAGGGGCAGTACTGAGGGAGCGCTGCACTGTCGGAGGGGCAGTACTGAGGGAGCGCTGCACTGTCAGAGGGGCAGTACTGAGGGAGTGCTGCACTGTCGGAGGGGCTGTACTGAGGGAGCGCTGCACTGTCGGAGGGGCACTACTGAGGGAGTGCTGCACTGTCAGAGGGGCAGTACTGAGGGAGTGCTGCACTGTCGGAGGGGCGCTACTGAGGGAGTGCTGCACTGTCGGAGGGGCAGTACTGAAGGAGTGCTGCACTGTCAGAGGGGCAGTAATGAGGGAGAGCTGCACTCTCGGAAGGGCAGTACTGAGGGCGCACTGCACTTTCGGAGGGGCAGTATTGAGGGAGCGCTGCACTGTCGGAGGGGCAGTACCGAGGGAGCTCCGCATTGTCGGAGGGGCAGTACTGAGGGAGTGTGGCATTGTTGGAGTTCCAGTACTGAGGGAGCGCCGGACTGTCGGAGGGGCAGTACTGAGGCAGCGCTGCACTGTCAGAGGGGCAGTACTGAGGGAGTGCTGCAGTGTCGGAGGGGCACTACTGACGGAGTGCTGCACTGTCAGAGGGGCAGGACTGAGGGAGCGCTGCACTGTCGGAGGGGCAGTACTGAGAGAGCGCTGCACTGTCGGATGGGCAGTACTGAGGGGGCGCTGCACTGTCGGACGGGCAGTACTGAGGGAGCGCTGCACTGTCGGAGGGACAGTACTGATGGAGCGCTGCACTGTCGGAGGGGCAGTACTGAGGGAGCGCTGCACTGTCGGAGGGGCAGTACTGAGGGAGCGCTGCACTGTCGGAGGGGCAGTACTGAGGGAGCGCTGCACTGTCGGAGGGGCAGTACTGAGGGAGCGCTGCACTGTCGGAGGGGCAGTACTGAGGGAGCGCTGCACTGTCGGAGGGGCAGTACTGAGGGAGCGCTGCACTGTCGGAGGGGCAGTATTGAGGGAGCGCTGCACTGTCGGAGGGGCAGTACTGAGGGAGTGCTGCACTGTCGGATGGGCAGTACTGAGGGAGCGCTGCACTGTCGGAGGGGCGCTACTGAGGGAGTGCTGCACTGTCGGAGCGGCAGTACTGAAGGAGTGCTGCACTGTCAGAGGGGCGGTACTGAGGGAGCGCTGCACTGTCGGAGGGGCAGTACTGAGGGAGCGCTGCACTGTCGGAGGGGCAGTGCTGAGGGAGCGCTGCACTGTCGGAGGGGCAGTGCTGAGGGAGCGCTGCACTGTCGGAGGGGCAGTACTGAGGGAGCGCTGCACTGTCGGAGGGGCAGTACTGAGGGAGCGCTGCACTGTCGGAGGGGCAGTACTGAGGGAGCGCTGCACTGTCGGAGGGGCAGTACTGAGGGAGCGCTGCACTGTCAGAGGGGCAGTACTGAGGGAGTGCTGCACTGTCGGAGGGGCAGTACTGAGGGAGCGCTGCACTTTCGGAGGGGCACTACTGAGGGAGTGCTGCACTGTCAGAGGGGCAGTACTGAGGGAGTGCTGCACTGTCGGAGTGGCGCTACTGAGGGAGTGCTGTACTGTCGGAGGGGCAGTACTGAAGGAGTGCTGCACTGTCAGAGGGGCAGTACTGAGGGAGCGCTGCACTCTCGGAAGGGCAGTACTGAGGGCGCACTGCACTTTCGGAGGGGCAGTATTGAGGGAGCGCTGCACTGTCGGAGGGGCAGTACCGAGGGAGCTCCGCATTGTCGGAGGGGCAGTACTGAGGGAGTGTGGCATTGTTGGAGTTTCAGTACTGAGGGAGCGCCGGACTGTCGGAGGGGCAGTACTGAGGCAGCGCTGCACTGTCAGAGGGGCAGTACTGAGGGAGTGCTGCAGTGTCAGAGGGGCACTACTGACGGAGTGCTGCACTGTCAGAGGGGCAGGACTGAGGGAGCGCTGCACTGTCAGAGGGGCAGTACTGAGGGAGAGCTGCACTGTCGGAGGGACAGTACTGATGGAGCGCTGCACTGTCGGAGGGGCAGTACTGAGGGAGCGCTGCACTGTCGGAGGGGCAGTACTGAGGGATTGCTGCACTGTCGGAGGGGCAGTACTGAGAGAGCGCTGCACTGTCGGAGGGGCAGTACTGAGGGAGCGCTGCACTGTCGGACGGGCATTACTGAGGGAGCGCTGCACTGTCGGAGGGACAGTACTGTAGGAGCGCTGCTCTGTCGGAGGGGCAGTACTGAGGGAGCGCTGCACTGTCGGAGGGGCAGTACTGAGGGAGTGCTGCACTGTCGGAGGGGCAGTACTGAGGGAGCGCTGCACTGCCAGAGGGGCACTACTGAGGGAGTGCTGCACTGTCGGAGGGGCGCTACTGAGGGAGTGCTGCACTGTCGGAGGGGCAGTACTGAAGCAGTGCTGCACTGTCAGAGGGGCAGTACTGAGGGAGCGCTGCACTGTCGGAGGGGCAGTACTGAGGGAGCGCTGCACTGTCGGACGGGCAGTACTGAGGGAGGGCTGCACTGTCGGAGGGACAGTACTGATGGAGCGCTGCACTGTCGGAGGGGCAGTACTGAGGGAGCGCTGCACTGTCGGAGGGGCAGTACTGAGGGAGCGCTGCACTGTCGGAGGGGCAGTACTGAGGGAGCGCTGCACTGTCGGAGGGGCAGTACCCTGGGAGCGCTGCACTGTCGCAGGGGCAGTACTGAGGGAGCGCTGCACTGTCGGAGGGGCAGTACTGAGGGAGCGCTGCACTGTCAGAGGGGCATTACTGAGGGAGTGCTGCACTGTCGGAGGGGCAGTACTGAGGGAGCGCTGCACTGTCGGAGGGGCACTACTGAGGGAGTGCTGCACTGTCAGAGGGGCAGTACTGAGGGAGTGCTGCACTGTCGGAGGGGCGCTACTGAGGGAGTGCTGCACTGTCGGAGGGGCAGTACTGAAGGAGTGCTGCACTGTCAGAGGGGCAGTACTGAGGGAGCGCTGCACTCTCGGAAGGGCAGTACTGAGGGCGCACTGCACTTTCGGAGGGGCAGTATTGAGGGAGCGCTGCACTGTCGGAGGGGCTGTACCGAGGGAGCTCCGCATTGTCGGAGGGGCAGAACTGAGGGAGTGTGGCATTGTTGGAGTTTCAGTACTGAGGGAGCGCCGGACTGTCGGAGGGGCAGTACTGAGGCAGCGCTGCACTGTCAGAGGGGCAGTACTGAGGGAGTGCTGCAGTGTCGGAGGGGCACTACTGACGGAGTGCTGCACTGTCAGAGGGGCAGGACTGAGGGAGCGCTGCACTGTCGGAGGGGCAGTACTGAGAGAGCGCTGCACTGTCGGATGGGCAGTACTGAGGGAGCGCTGCACTGTCGGACGGGCATTACTGAGGGAGCGCTGCACTGTCGGAGGGACAGTACAGATGGAGCGCTGCACTGTCGGAGGGGCAGTACTGAGGGAGCGCTGCACTGTCGGAGGGGCAGTACTGAGGGAGCGCTGCACTGTCGGAGGGGCAGTACTGAGGGAGCGCTGCACTGTCGGAGGGGCAGTACTGAGGGAGCGCTGCACTGTCGGATGGGCAGTACTGAGGGAGCGCTGCACTGTCGGAGGGGCAGTACTGAGGGAGCGCTGCACTGTCGGAGGGGCAGTACTGAGGGAGCGCTGCACTGTCAGAGGGGCAGTACTGAGGGAGTGCTGCACTGTCGGAGGGGCAGTACTGAGGGAGCGCTGCACTGTCGGAGGGGCGCTACTGAGGGAGTGCTGCACTGTCGGAGGGGCAGTGCTGAAGGAGTGATGCACTGTCAGAGGGGCAGTACTGAGGGAGCGCTGCACTGTCGGATGGGCAGTACTGAGGGAGCGCTGCACTGTCGGAGGGACAGTACTGATGGAGCGCTGCACTGTCGGAGGGGCAGTACTGAGGGAGCGCTGCACTGTCGGAGGGGCAGTACTGAGGGAGCGCTGCACTGTCGGAGGGGCAGTACTGAGGGAGCGCTGCACTGTCGGAGTGGCAGTACTGAGGGAGCGCTGCACTGTCGGAGGGGCAGTACTGAGGGAGCGCTGCACTGTCGGAGGGGCAGTACTGAGGGAGCGCTGCACTGTCAGAGGGGCAGTACTGAGGGA
Source organism: Somniosus microcephalus (assembly GCF_052327205.1). Lineage (NCBI taxonomy): Eukaryota > Metazoa > Chordata > Chondrichthyes > Squaliformes > Somniosidae > Somniosus > Somniosus microcephalus. The sequence continues at coordinate 6,192,849 of NC_140991.1, read as the reverse complement.
GTGCTGCACTGTCGGAGGGGCAGTACTGAGGGAGCGCTGCACTGTCGGAGGGGCACTACTGATGGAGCACTGCACTGTCAGAGGGGCACTACTGAGGGAGTGCTGCACTGTCAGAGGGGCAGTACTGAGGGAGTGCTGCACTGTCTGAGGGGCGCTACTGAGGGAGTGCTGCACTGTCGGAGGGGCAGTACTGAAGGAGTGCTGCACTGTCAGAGGGGCAGTACTGAGGGAGCGCTGCACTCTCAGAAGGGCAGTACTGAGGGCGCACTGCACTTTCGGAGGGGCAGTATTGAGGGAGCGCTGCACTGTCGGAGGGGCAGTACCGAGGGAGCTCCGCATTGTCGGAGGGGCAGTACTGAGGGAGTGTGGCATTGTTGGAGTTTCAGTACTGAGGGAGCGCCGGACTGTCGGAGGGGCAGTACTGAGGCAGCGCTGCACTGTCAGAGGGGCAGTACTGAGGGAGTGCTGCAGTGTCGGATGGGCACTACTGAGGGAGTGCTGCACTGTCGGAGGGGCAGTACTGAAGGAGTGCTGCACTGTCAGAGGGGCAGTACTGAGGGAGCGCTGCACTCTCGGAAGGGCAGTACTGAGGGCGCACTGCACTTTCGGAGGGGCAGTATTGAGGGAGCGCTGCACTGTCGGAGGGGCAGTACCGAGGGAGCTCCGCATTGTCGGAGGGGCAGTACTGAGGGAGTGTGGCATTGTTGGAGTTTCAGTACTGAGGGAGCGCCGGACTGTCGGAGGGGCAGTACTGAGGCAGCGCTGCACTGTCAGAGGGGCAGTACTGAGGGAGTGCTGCAGTGTCGGAGGGGCACTACTGACGGAGTGCTGCACTGTCAGAGGGGCAGGACTGGGGGAGCGCTGCACTGTCGGAGGGGCAGTACTGAGAGAGCGCTGCACTGTCGGATGGGCAGTACTGAGGGAGCGCTGCAGTGTCGGACGGGCAGTACTGAGGGAGCGCTGCACTGTCTTAGGGACAGTACTGATGGAGCGCTGCACTGTCGGAGGGGCAGTATTGAGGGAGCGCTGCACTGTCGGAGGGGCAGTACTGAGGGAGCGCTGCACTGTCGGAGGGGCAGTACTGAGGGAGCACTGCACTGTCGGAGGGGCAGTACTGAGGGAGCGCTGCACTGTCGGAGGGGCAGTACTGAGGGAGCGCTGCACTGTCGGAGGGGCAGTACTGAGGGAGCGCTGCACTGTCGGAGGGGCTGTACTGAGGGAGCGCTGCACTGTCGGAGGGGCAGTACTGAGGGAGCGCTGCACTGTCGGACGGGCAGTACTGAGGGAGCGCTGCACTGTCGGAGGGACAGTACTGATGGAGCGCTGCACTGTCGGAGGGGCAGTACTGAGGGAGCGCTGCACTGTCAGAGGGGCAGTACTGAGGGAGCGCTGCACTGTCGGAGGGGCAGCACTGAGGGAGCGCTGCACTGTCGGAGGGGCAGTACTGAGGGAGCGCTGCACTGTCGGAGGGGCAGAACTGAGGGAGCGCTGCACTGTCGGAGGGGCAGTACTGAAGGAGCGCTGCACTGTCGGAGGGGCAGAACTGAGGGAGCGCTGCACTGTCGGAGGGGCAGTACTGAGGGAGCGCTGCACTGTCAGAGGGGCAGTACTGAGGGAGTGCTGCACTGTCGGAGGGGCAGTACTGAGGGAGCGCTGCACTGTCGGAGGGGCACTACTGAGGGAGTGCTGCACTGTCAGAGGGGCAGTACTGAGGGAGTGCTGCACTGTCGGAGGGGCGCTACTGAGGGAGTGCTGCACTGTCGGAGGGGCGGTACTGAAGGAGTGCTGCACTGTCAGAGGGGCAGTACTGAGGGAGCGCTGCACTCTCGGAAGGGCAGTACTGAGGGCGCACTGCACTTTCGGAGGGGCAGTATTGAGGGAGCGCTGCACTGTCGGAGGGGCAATACCGAGGGAGCTCCGCATTGTCGGAGGGGCAGTGCTGAGGGAGTGTGGCATTGTTGGAGTTTCAGTACTGAGGGAGCGCCGGACTGTCGGAGGGGCAGTACTGAGGCAGCGCTGCACTGTCAGAGGGGCAGTACTGAGGGAGTGCTGCAGTGTCGGAGGGGCGCTACTGACGGAGTGCTGCACTGTCAGAGGGGCAGGACTGAGGGAGCGCTGCACTGTCAGAGGTGCAGTACTGAGGGAGAGCTGCACTGTCGGAGGGACAGTACTGATGGAGCGCTGCACTGTCGGAGGGTCAGTAGTGAGGGAGCACCGCACTGTCGGAGAGGCAGTACTGAGGGAGTGCTGCACAATCGGAAGGTCAGTACTGAGGGAGTGCCGCACTGTCGGAGGGGCAGTACCGAGAGAGCGCCACACTGTCAGAGGGGCAGTACTGAGGGAGCGCTGCACTGTCGGAGGGGCAGTACTGAGGGAGTGCTGCACTGTCGGAGGGGCAGTACTGAGGGAGCGCTGCACTGTCTGAGGGGCACTACTGAGGGAGTGCTGCACTGTTGGAGGGGCGCTACTGAGGGAGTGCTGCACTGTCGGAGGGGCAGTACTGAAGGAGTGCTGCACTGTCAGAGGGGAAGTACTGAGGGAGCGCTGCAATCTCGGAAGGGGAGTACTGAGGGAGCGCTGCACTGTCGGAGGGGCAGTACTGAGGGAGAGCTGCACTGTCGGAGGGGCAGTACCGAGGGAGCTCCGCATTGTCGGAGGGGCAGTACTGAGGGAGTGTGGCATTGTTGGAGTTTCAGTACTGAGGGAGCACCGGACTGTCGGAGGGGCAGTACTGAGGCAGCGCTGCACTGTCGGAGGGGCAGTACTGAGGGAGTGCTGCAGTGTCAGAGGGGCACTACTGACGGAGTGCTGCACTGTCAGAGGGGCAGGACTGAGGGAGCGCTGCACTGTCAGAGGGGCAGTACTGAGGGAGAGCTGCACTGTCGGAGGGACAGTACTGATGGAGCGCTGCACTGTCGGAGGGACAGTACTGAGGGAGTGCTGCACTGTCGGAGGGGCAGTACTGAGGGAGCGCTGCACTGTCGGAGGGGCAGTACTGAGGGAGCGCTGCACTGTCGGACGGGCAGTACTGAGGGAGCGCTGCACTGTCGGAGGGACAGTACTGATGGAGCGCTGCACTGTCGGAGGGGCAGTACTGAGGGAGCGCTGCACTGTCGGAGGGGCAGTACTGAGGGAGCGTTGCACTGTCGGAGGGGTAGCACTGAGGGAGCGCTGCACTGTCGGAGGGGCAGTACTGAGGGAGCGCTGCACTGTCGGAGGGGCAGTACTGAGGGAGCGCTGCACTGTCGGAGGGGCAGTACTGAGGGAGCGCTGCACTGTCGGAGGGGCCGTACTGAGGGAGCGCTGCACTGTCAGAGGGGCAGTACTGAGGGAGTGCTGCACTGTCGGAGGGGCAGTACTGAGGGAGCGCTGCACTGTCGGAGGGGCACTACTGAGGGAGTGCTGCACTGTCAGAGGGGCAGTACTGAGGGAGTGCTGCACTGTCAGAGGGGCAGTACTGAGGGAGCGCTGCACTGTCGGAGGGGCAGTACTGAGGGAGCGCTGCACTGTCGGACGGGCAGTACTGAGGGAGCGCTGCACTGTCGGAGGGACAGTACTGATGGAGCGCTGCACTGTCGGAGGGGCAGTACTGAGGGAGCGCTGCACTGTCGGAGGGGCAGTACTGAGGGAGCGCTGCACTGTCGGAGGGGCTGTACTGAGGGAGCGCTGCACTGTCGGAGGGGCAGTACTGAGGGAGCGCTGCACTGTCGCAGGGGCAGTACTGAGGGAGCGCTGCACTGTCGGAGGGGCAGTACTGAGGGAGCGCTGCACTGTCAGAGGGGCAGTACTGAGGGAGTGCTGCACTGTCGGAGGGGCTGTACTGAGGGAGCGCTGCACTGTCGGAGGGGCACTACTGAGGGAGTGCTGCACTGTCAGAGGGGCAGTACTGAGGGAGTGCTGCACTGTCGGAGGGGCGCTACTGAGGGAGTGCTGCACTGTCGGAGGGGCAGTACTGAAGGAGTGCTGCACTGTCAGAGGGGCAGTACTGAGGGAGAGCTGCACTCTCGGAAGGGCAGTACTGAGGGCGCACTGCACTTTCGGAGGGGCAGTATTGAGGGAGCGCTGCACTGTCGGAGGGGCAGTACCGAGGGAGCTCCGCATTGTCGGAGGGGCAGTACTGAGGGAGTGTGGCATTGTTGGAGTTCCAGTACTGAGGGAGCGCCGGACTGTCGGAGGGGCAGTACTGAGGCAGCGCTGCACTGTCAGAGGGGCAGTACTGAGGGAGTGCTGCAGTGTCGGAGGGGCACTACTGACGGAGTGCTGCACTGTCAGAGGGGCAGGACTGAGGGAGCGCTGCACTGTCGGAGGGGCAGTACTGAGAGAGCGCTGCACTGTCGGATGGGCAGTACTGAGGGGGCGCTGCACTGTCGGACGGGCAGTACTGAGGGAGCGCTGCACTGTCGGAGGGACAGTACTGATGGAGCGCTGCACTGTCGGAGGGGCAGTACTGAGGGAGCGCTGCACTGTCGGAGGGGCAGTACTGAGGGAGCGCTGCACTGTCGGAGGGGCAGTACTGAGGGAGCGCTGCACTGTCGGAGGGGCAGTACTGAGGGAGCGCTGCACTGTCGGAGGGGCAGTACTGAGGGAGCGCTGCACTGTCGGAGGGGCAGTACTGAGGGAGTGCTGCACTGTCGGATGGGCAGTACTGAGGGAGCGCTGCACTGTCGGAGGGGCGCTACTGAGGGAGTGCTGCACTGTCGGAGGGGCAGTACTGAAGGAGTGCTGCACTGTCAGAGGGGCGGGTACTGAGGGAGCGCTGCACTGTCGGAGGGGCAGTACTGAGGGAGCGCTGCACTGTCGGAGGGGCAGTGCTGAGGGAGCGCTGCACTGTCGGAGGGGCAGTGCTGAGGGAGCGCTGCACTGTCGGAGGGGCAGTACTGAGGGAGCGCTGCACTGTCAGAGGGGCAGTACTGAGGGAGCGCTGCTCTCTCGGAAGGGCAGTACTGAGGGCGCACTGCACTTTCGGAGGGGCAGTATTGAGGGAGCGCTGCACTGTCGGATGGGCAGTACCGAGGGAGCTCCGCATTGTCGGAGGGGCAGTACTGAGCGAGTGTGGCATTGTTGGAGTTTCAGTACTGAGGGAGCGCCGGACTGTCGGAGGGGCAGTACTGAGGCAGCGCTGCACTGTCAGAGGGGCAGTACTGAGGAAGTGCTGCAGTGTCGGAGGGGCAATACTGACGGAGTGCTGCACTGTCAGAGGGGCAGGACTGAGGGAGCGCTGCACTGTCGGAGGGGCAGTACTGAGAGAGCGCTGCACTGTCGGATGGGCAGTACTGAGGGAGCGCTGCACTGTCGGACGGGCAGTACTGAGGGAGCGCTGCACTGTCGGAGGGACAGTACTGATGGAGCGCTGCACTGTCGGAGGGGCAGTACTGAGGGAGCGCTGCACTGTCGGAGGGGCAGTGCTGAGGGAGCGCTGCACTGTCGGAGGGGCAGTACTGAGGGAGCGCTGCACTGTCGGAGGGGCAGTACTGAGGGAGCGCTGCACTGTCGGAGGGGCAGTACTGAGGGAGCGCTGCACTGTCGGAGGGGCAGTACTGAGGGAGCGCGGCACTGTCGGAGGGGCAGTACTGAGGGAGCGCTGCACTGTCAGAGGGGCAGTACTGAGGGAGTGCTGCACTGTCGGAGGGGCAGTACTGAGGGAGCGCTGCACTGTCGGAGGGGCGCTACTGAGGGAGTGCTGCACTGTCGGAGGGGCAGTACTGAAGGAGTGCTGCACTGTCAGAGGGGCAGTACTGAGGGAGCGCTGCACTGTCGGAGGGGCAGTACTGAGGGAGCGCTGCACTGTCGGACGGGCAGTTCTGAGGGAGCGCTGCACTGTCGGAGGGGCAGTACTGAGGCAGCGCTGCACTGTCGGAGGGGCAGTACTGAGGGAGTGCTGCAGTGTCGGAGGGGCACTACTGACGGAGTGCTGCACTGTCAGAGGGGCAGGACTGAGGGAGCGCTGCACTGTCAGAGGGGCAGTACTGAGGGAGAGCTGCACTGTCGGAGGGACAGTACTGATGGAGCGCTGCACTGTCGGAGGGACAGTACTGAGGGAGTGCTGCACTGTCGGAGGGGCAGTACTGAGGGAGCGCTGCACTGTCGGAGGGGCAGTACTGAGGGAGCGCTGCACTGTCGGACGGGCAGTACTGAGGGAGCGCTGCACTGTCGGAGGGACAGTACTGATGGAGCGCTGCACTGTCGGAGGGGCAGTACTGAGGGAGCGCTGCACTGTCGGAGGGGCAGTGCTGAGGGAGCGCTGCACTGTCGGAGGGGCAGTACTGAGGGAGCGCTGCACTGTCGTAGGGGCAGTACTGAGGGAGCGCTGCACTGTCGGAGGGGCAGTACTGAGGGAGCGCTGCACTGTCGGAGGGGCAGTACTGAGGGAGCGCTGCACTGTCAGAGGGGCAGTACTGAGGGAGTGCTGCACTGTCGGAGGGGCAGTACTGAGGGAGCGCTGCACTGTCGGAGGGGCACTACTGAGGGAGTGCTGCACTGTCAGAGGGGCAGTACTGAGGGAGTGCTGCACTGTCGGAGTGGCGCTACTGAGGGAGTGCTGCACTGTCGGAGGGCAGTACTGAAGGAGTGCTGCACTGTCAGAGGGGCAGTACTGAGGGAGCGCTGCACTCTCGGAAGGGCAGTACTGAGGGCGCACTGCACTTTCGGAGGGGCAGTATTGAGGGAGCGCTGCACTGTCGGAGGGGCAGTACCGAGGGAGCTCCGCATTGTCGGAGGGGCAGTACTGAGGGAGTGTGGCATTGTTGGAGTTTCAGTACTGAGGGAGCGCCGGACTGTCGGAGGGGCAGTACTGAGGCAGCGCTGCACTGTCAGAGGGGCAGTACTGAGGGAGTGCTGCAGTGTCAGAGGGGCACTACTGATGGAGTGCTGCACTGTCAGAGGGGCAGGACTGAGGGAGCGCTGCACTGTCAGAGGGGCAGTACTGAGGGAGAGCTGCACTGTCGGAGGGACAGTACTGATGGAGCGCTGCACTGTCGGAGGGGCAGTACTGAGGGAGCGCTGCACTGTCGGAGGGGCAGTACTGAGGGATTGCTGCACTGTCGAGGGGCAGTACTGAGAGAGCGCTGCACTGTCGGAGGGGCAGTACTGAGGGAGCGCTGCACTGTCGGACGGGCATTACTGAGAGAGCGCTGCACTGTCGGAGGGACAGTACTGTAGGAGCGCTGCTCTGTCGGAGGGGCAGTACTGAGGGAGCGCTGCACTGTCGGAGGGGCAGTACTGAGGGAGCGCTGCACTGTCGGAGGGGCAGTACTGAGGGAGCGCTGCACTGTTGGAGGGGGCAGTACTGAGGGAGCGCTGCACTGTCGGAGGGGCAGTACTGAGGGAGCGCTGCATTGTCGGAGGGGGCAGTACTGAGGGAGCGCTGCACTGTCAGAGGGGCAGTACTGAGGGAGTGCTGCACTGTCGGAGGGGCAGTACTGAGGGAGCGCTGCACTGCCAGAGGGGCACTACTGAGGGAGTGCTGCACTGTCAGAGGGGCAGTACTGAGGGAGTGCTGCACTGTCGGAGGGGCGCTACTGAGGGAGTGCTGCACTGTCGGAGGGGCAGTACTGAAGCAGTGCTGCACTGTCAGAGGGGCAGTACTGAGGGAGCGCTGCACTGTCGGAGGGGCAGTACTGAGGGAGCGCTGCACTGTCGGACGGGCAGTACTGAGGGAGGGCTGCACTGTCGGAGGGACAGTACTGATGGAGCGCCTTGCACTGTCGGAGGGGCAGTACTGAGGGAGCGCTGCACTGTCGGAGGGGCAGTACTGAGGGAGCGCTGCACTGTCGGAGGGGCAGTACTGAGGGAGCGCTGCACTGTCGGAGGGGCAGTACCCTGGGAGCGCTGCACTGTCGCAGGGGCAGTACTGAGGGAGCGCTGCACTGTCGGAGGGGCAAGTACTGAGGGAGCGCTGCACTGTCAGAGGGGCATTACTGAGGGAGTGCTGCACTGTCGGAGGGCAGTACTGAGGGAGCGCTGCACTGTCGGAGGGGCACTACTGAGGGAGTGCTGCACTGTCAGAGGGGCAGTACTGAGGGAGTGCTGCACTGTCGGAGGGGCGCTACTGAAGGAGTGCTGCACTGTCAGAGGGGCAGTACTGAGGGAGCGCTGCACTGTCGGAGGGGCAGTACTGAGGGAGCGCTGCACTGTCGGACGGGCAGTTCTGAGGGAGCGCTGCACTGTCGGAGGGGCAGTACTGAGGCAGCGCTGCACTGTCGGAGGGGCAGTACTGAGGGAGTGCTGCAGTGTCGGAGGGGCACTACTGACGGAGTGCTGCACTGTCAAGAGGGGCAGGACTGAGGGAGCGCTGCACTGTCAGAGGGCAGTACTGAGGGAGAGCTGCACTGTCGGAGGGACAGTACTGATGGAGCGCTGCACTGTCGGAGGACAGTACTGAGGGAGTGCTGCACTGTCGGAGGGGCAGTACTGAGGGAGCGCTGCACTGTCGGAGGGGCAGTACTGAGGGAGCGCTGCACTGTCGGACGGGCAGTACTGAGGGAGCGCTGCACTGTCGGAGGGACAGTACTGATGGAGCGCTGCACTGTCGGAGGGGCAGTACTGAGGGATCGCTGCACTGTCGGAGGGGCAGTGCTGAGGGAGCGCTGCACTGTCGGAGGAGGGCAGTACTGAGGGAGTGCTGCACTGTCGGAGGGGCTGTACTGAGGGAGCGCTGCACTGTCGGAGGGGCACTACTGAGGGAGTGCTGCACTGTCAGAGGGGCAGTACTGAGGGAGTGCTGCACTGTCGGAGGGGCGCTACTGAGGGAGTGCTGCACTGTCGGAGGGGCAGTACTGAAGGAGTGCTGCACTGTCAGAGGGGCAGTACTGAGGGAGAGCTGCACTCTCGGAAGGGCAGTACTGAGGGCGCACTGCACTTTCGGAGGGGCAGTATTGAGGGAGCGCTGCACTGTCGGAGGGGCAGTACCGAGGGAGCTCCGCATTGTCGGAGGGGCAGTACTGAGGGGAGTGTGGCATTGTTGGAGTTCCAGTACTGAGGGAGCGCCGGACTGTCGGAGGGGCAGTACTGAGGCAGCGCTGCACTGTCAGAGGGGCAGTACTGAGGGAGTGCTGCAGTGTCGGAGGGGCACTACTGACGGAGTGCTGCACTGTCAGAGGGGCAGACTGAGGGAGCGCTGCACTGTCGGAGGGGCAGTACTGAGAGAGCGCTGCACTGTCGGATGGGCAGTACTGAGGGGGCGCTGCACTGGTCGGACGGGCAGTACTGAGGGAGCGCTGCACTGTCGGAGGGACAGTACTGATGGAGCGCTGCACTGTCGGAGGGGCAGTACTGAGGAGCGCTGCACTGTCGGAGGGGCAGTACTGAGGGAGCGCTGCACTGTCGGAGGGCAGTACTGAGGGAGCGCTGCACTGTCGGAGGGCAGTACTGAGGGAGCGCTGCACTGTCGGAGGGGCAGTACTGAGGGAGCGCTGCACTGTCGGAGGGGCAGTACTGAGGGAGTGCTGCACTGTCGGATGGGCAGTACTGAGGGAGCGCTGCACTGTCGGAGGGGCGCTACTGAGGGAGTGCTGCACTGTCGGAGGGGCAGTACTGAAGGAGTGCTGCACTGTCAGAGGGGCGGTACTGAGGGAGCGCTGCACTGTCGGAGGGGCAGTACTGAGGAGCGCTGCACTGTCGGAGGGGGCAGTGCTGAGGGAGCGCTTGCACTGTCGGAGGGGCAGTGCTGAGGAGCGCTGCACTGTCGGAGGGGCAGTACTGAGGGAGCGCTGCACTGTCAGAGGGGCAGTACTGAGGGAGCGCTGCTCTCTCGGAAGGGCAGTACTGAGGGCGCACTGCACTTTCGGAGGGGCAGTATTGAGGGAGCGCTGCACTGTCGGATGGGCAGTACCGAGGGAGCTCCGCATTGTCGGAGGGGCAGTACTGAGCGAGTGTGGCATTGTTGGAGTTTCAGTACTGAGGAGCGCCGGGACTGTCGGAGGGGCAGTACTGAGGCAGCGCTGCACTGTCAGAGGGGCAGTACTGAGGAAGTGCTGCAGTGTCGGAGGGGCAATACTGACGGAGTGCTGCACTGTCAGAGGGGCAGGACTGAGGGAGCGCTGCACTGTCGGAGGGGGCAGTACTGAGAGAGCGCTGCACTGTCGGATGGGCAGTACTGAGGGAGCGCTGCACTGTCGGACGGGCAGTACTGAGGGAGCGCTGCACTGTCGGAGGACAGTACTGATGGAGCGCTGCACTGTCGGAGGGGCAGTACTGAGGGAGCGCTGCACTGTCGGAGGGGCAGTGCTGAGGGAGCGCTGCACTGTCGGAGGGGCAGTACTGAGGGAGCGCTGCACTGTCGGAGGGGCAGTACTGAGGGAGCGCTGCACTGTCGGAGGGGCAGTACTGAGGGGAGCGCTGCACTGTCGGAGGGGCAGTACTGAGGGAGCGCAGCACTGTCGGAGGGGCAGTACTGAGGGAGCGCTGCACTGTCAGAGGGGCAGTACTGAGGGAGTGCTGCACTGTCGGAGGGGCAGTACTGAGGGAGCGCTGCACTGTCGGAGGGGCGCTACTGAGGGAGTGCTGCACTGTCGGAGGGGCAGTACTGAAGGAGTGCTGCACTGTCAGAGGGGCAGTACTGAGGGAGCGCTGCACTGTCGGAGGGGCAGTACTGAGGAGCGCTGCACTGTCGGACGGGCAGTTCTGAGGGAGCGCTGCACTGTCGGAGGGGCACTACTGACGGAGTGCTGCACTGTCAGAGGGGCAGGACTGAGGGAGCGCTGCACTGTCAGAGGGGCAGTACTGAGGGAGAGCTGCACTGTCGGAGGGACAGTACTGATGGAGCGCTGCACTGTCGGAGGGACAGTACTGAGGGAGTGCTGCACTGTCGGAGGGGCAGTACTGAGGGAGCGCTGCACTGTCGGAGGGGCAGTACTGAGGGAGCGCTGCACTGTCGGACGGGCAGTACTGAGGGAGCGCTGCACTGTCGGAGGGACAGTACTGATGGAGCGCTGCACTGTCGGAGGGGCAGTACTGAGGGAGCGCTGCACTGTCGGAGGGGCAGTGCTGAGGGAGCGCTGCACTGTCGGAGGGGCAGTACTGAGGGAGCGCTGCACTGTCGTAGGGGCAGTACTGAGGGAGCGCTGCACTGTCGGAGGGGCAGTACTGAGGGAGCGCTGCACTGTCGGAGGGGCAGTACTGAGGGAGCGCTGCACTGTCAGAGGGGCAGTACTGAGGGAGTGCTGCACTGTCGGAGGGGCAGTACTGAGGGAGCGCTGCACTGTCGGAGGGGCACTACTGAGGGAGTGCTGCACTGTCAGAGGGGCAGTACTGAGGGAGTGCTGCACTGTCGGAGTGGCGCTACTGAGGGAGTGCTGCACTGTCGGAGGGGCAGTACTGAAGGAGTGCTGCACTGTCAGAGGGGCAGTACTGATGGAGCGCTGCACTCTCGGAAGGGCAGTACTGAGGGCGCACTGCACTTTCGGAGGGGCAGTATTGAGGGAGCGCTGCACTGTCGGAGGGGCAGTACCGAGGGAGCTCCGCATTGTCGGAGGGGCAGTACTGAGGGAGTGTGGCATTGTTGGAGTTTCAGTACTGAGGGAGCGCCGGACTGTCGGAGGGCAGTACTGAGGCAGCGCTGCACTGTCAGAGGGGCAGTACTGAGGGAGTGCTGCAGTGTCAGAGGGGCACTACTGACGGAGTGCTGCACTGTCAGAGGGGCAGGACTGAGGGAGCGCTGCACTGTCAGAGGGGCAGTACTGAGGGAGAGCTGCACTGTCGGAGGGACAGTACTGATGGAGCGCTGCACTGTCGGAGGGGCAGTACTGAGGGAGCGCTGCACTGTCGGAGGGGCAGTACTGAGGGATTGCTGCACTGTCGGAGGGGCAGTACTGAGAGAGCGCTGCACTGTCGGAGGGGCAGTACTGAGGGAGCGCTGCACTGTCGGACGGGCATTACTGAGAGAGCGCTGCACTGTCGGAGGGACAGTACTGTAGGAGCGCTGCTCTGTCGGAGGGGCAGTACTGAGGGAGCGCTGCACTGTCGGAGGGGCAGTACTGAGGGAGCGCTGCACTGTCGGAGGGGGCAGTACTGAGGGAGCGCTGCACTGTTGGAGGGGCAGTACTGAGGGAGCGCTGCACTGTCGGAGGGGCAGTACTGAGGGAGCGCTGCATTGTCGGAGGGGCAGTACTGAGGGAGCGCTGCACTGTCAGAGGGGCAGTACTGAGGGAGTGCTGCACTGTCGGAGGGGCAGTACTGAGGGAGCGCTGCACTGCCAGAGGGGCACTACTGAGGGAGTGCTGCACTGTCAGAGGGGCAGTACTGAGGGAGTGCTGCACTGTCGGAGGGGCGCTACTGAGGGAGTGCTGCACTGTCGGAGGGGCAGTACTGAAGCAGTGCTGCACTGTCAGAGGGGCAGTACTGAGGGAGCGCTGCACTGTCGGAGGGGCAGTACTGAGGGAGCGCTGCACTGTCGGACGGGCAGTACTGAGGGAGGGCTGCACTGTCGGAGGACAGTACTGATGGAGCGCTGCACTGTCGGAGGGGCAGTACTGAGGGAGCGCTGCACTGTCGGAGGGGCAGTACTGAGGGAGCGCTGCACTGTCGGAGGGGCAGTACTGAGGGAGCGCTGCACTGTCGGAGGGCAGTACCCTGGGAGCGCTGCACTGTCGCAGGGGCAGTACTGAGGGAGCGCTGCACTGTCGGAGGGGCAGTACTGAGGGAGCGCTGCACTGTCAGAGGGGCATTACTGAGGGAGTGCTGCACTGTCGGAGGGGCAAGTACTGAGGGAGCGCTGCACTGTCGGAGGGGCACTACTGAGGGAGTGCTGCACTGTCAGAGGGGCAGTACTGAGGGAGTGCTGCACTGTCGGAGGGGCGCTACTGAAGGAGTGCTGCACTGTCAGAGGGGCAGTACTGAGGGAGCGCTGCACTGTCGGAGGGGCAGTACTGAGGGAGCGCTGCACTGTCGGACGGGCAGTTCTGAGGGAGCGCTGCACTGTCGGAGGGGCAGTACTGAGGCAGCGCTGCACTGTCGGAGGGGCAGTACTGAGGGAGTGCTGCAGTGTCGGAGGGGCACTACTGACGGAGTGCTGCACTGTCAGAGGGGCAGGACTGAGGGAGCGCTGCACTGTCAGAGGGGCAGTACTGAGGGAGAGCTGCACTGTCGGAGGGACAGTACTGATGGAGCGCTGCACTGTCGGAGGGACAGTACTGAGGGAGTGCTGCACTGTCGGAGGGGCAGTACTGAGGGAGCGCTGCACTGTCGGAGGGGCAGTACTGAGGGAGCGCTGCACTGTCGGACGGGCAGTACTGAGGGAGCGCTGCACTGTCGGACGGACAGTACTGATGGAGCGCTGCACTGTCGGAGGGGCAGTACTGAGGGAGCGCTGCACTGTCGGAGGGGCAGTGCTGAGGGAGCGCTGCACTGTCGGAGGGGCAGTACTGAGGGAGCGCTGCACTGTCGGAGGGGCAGTACTGAGGGAGCGCTGCACTGTCGGAGGGGCAGTACTGAGGGAGCGCTGCACTGTCGGAGGGGCAGTACTGAGGGAGCGCTGCACTGTCAGAGGGGCAGTACTGAGGGAGTGCTGCACTGTCGGAGGGGCAGTACTGAGGGAGCGCTGCACTGTCGGAGGGGCACTACTGAGGGAGTGCTGCACTGTCAGAGGGGCAGTACTGAGGGAGTGCTGCACTGTCGGAGTGGCGCTACTGAGGGAGTGCTGCACTGTCGGAGGGGCAGTACTGAAGGAGTGCTGCACTGTCAGAGGGGCAGTACTGAGGGAGCGCTGCACTCTCGGAAGGGCAGTACTGAGGGCGCACTGCACTTTCGGAGGGGCAGTATTGAGGAGCGCCGCACTGTCGGAGGGGCAGTACCGAGGGAGCTCCGCATTGTCGGAGCTCCCTCGGTACTGCCCCTCCGACAGTGCGGCGCTCCCTCAATACTGCCCCTCCGAAAGTGCAGTGCGCCCTCAGTACTGCCCTTCCGAGAGTGCAGCGCTCCCTCAGTACTGCCCCTCTGACAGTGCAGCACTCCTTCAGTACTGCCCCTCCGACAGTGCAGCACTCCCTCAGTAGCGCCACTCCGACAGTGCAGCACTCCCTCAGTACTGCCCCTCTGACAGTGCAGCACTCCCTCAGTAGTGCCCCTCCGACAGTGCAGCGCTCCCTCAGTACTGCCCCTCCGACAGTGCAGCACTCCCTCAGTACTGCCCCTCTGACAGTGCAGCGCTCCCTCAGTACTGCCCCTCCGACAGTGCAGCGCTCCCTCAGTACTGCCCCTCCGACAGTGCAGCGCTCCCTCAGTACTGCCCCTCCGACAGTGCAGCGCTCCCTCAGTACTGCCCCTCCGACAGTGCAGCGCTCCCTCAGCACTGCCCCTCCGACAGTGCAGCGCTCCCTCAGTACTGCCCCTCCGACAGTGCAGCGCTCCATCAGTACTGTCCGTCCGACAGTGCAGCGCTCCCTCAGTACTGCCCGTCCGACAGTGCAGCGCTCCCTCAGTACTGCCCCTCCGACAGTGCAGCGCTCCCTCAGTACTGCCCCTCCGACAGTGCAGCACTCCCTCAGTACTGTCCCTCCGACAGTGCAGCGCTCCATCAGTACTGTCCCTCCGACAGTGCAGCTCTCCCTCAGTACTGCCCCTCTGACAGTGCAGCGCTCCCTCAGTCCTGCCCCTCTGACAGTGCAGCACTCCGTCAGTAGTGCCCCTCCGACACTGCAGCACTCCCTCAGTACTGCCCCTCCGACAGTGCAGCGCTGCCTCAGTACTGCCCCTCCGACAGTGCAGCGCTCCCTCAGAACTGCCCGTCCGACAGTGCAGCGCTCCCTCAGTACTGCCCCTCCGACAGTTGCAGCGCTCCCTCAGTACTGCCCCTCTGACAGTGCAGCACTCCTTCAGTAGCGCCCCTCCGACAGTGCAGCACTCCCTCAGTACTGCCCCTCTGACAGTGCAGCACTCCCTCAGTAGTGCCCCTCCGACAGTGCAGCGCTCCCTCAGTACTGCCCCTCCGACAGTGCAGCACTCCCTCAGTAATGCCCCTCTGACAGTGCAGCGCTCCCTCAGTACTGCCCCTCCGACAGTGCAGCGCTCCCTCAGTGACTGCCCCTGCGACAGTGCAGCGCTCCCAGGGTACTGCCCCTCCGACAGTGCAGCGCTCCCTCAGTACTGCCCCTCCGACAGTGCAGCGCTCCCTCAGTACTGCCCCTCCGACAGTGCAGCGCTCCCTCAGTACTGCCCCTCCGACAGTGCAGCGCTCCATCAGTACTGTCCCTCCGACAGTGCAGCCCTCCCTCAGTACTGCCCGTCCGACAGTGCAGCGCTCCCTCAGTACTGCCCCTCCGACAGTGCAGCGCTCCCTCAGTACTGCCCCTCTGACAGTGCAGCACTGCTTCAGTACTGCCCCTCCGACAGTGCAGCACTCCCTCAGTAGCGCCCCTCCGACAGTGCAGCACTCCCTCAGTACTGCCCCTCTGACAGTGCAGCACTCCCTCAGTAGTGCCCCTCTGGCAGTGCAGCGCTCCCTCAGTACTGCCCCTCCGACAGTGCAGCACTCCCTCAGTACTGCCCCTCTGACAGTGCAGCGCTCCCTCAGTACTGCCCCTCCGACAATGCAGCGCTCCCTCAGTACTGCCCCTCCGACAGTGCAGCGCTCCCTCAGTACTGCCCCTCCAACAGTGCAGCGCTCCCTCAGTACTGCCCCCTCCGACAGTGCAGCGCTCCCTCAGTACTGCCCCTCCGACAGTGCAGCGCTCCCTCAGTACTGCCCCTCCGACAGAGCAGCGCTCCTACAGTACTGTCCCTCCGACAGTGCAGCGCTCTCTCAGTAATGCCCGTCCGACAGTGCAGCGCTCCCTCAGTACTGCCCCTCCGACAGTGCAGCGCTCTCTCAGTACTGCCCCTCCGACAGTGCAGCAATCCCTCAGTACTGCCCCTCCGACAGTGCAGCGCTCCCTCAGTACTGCCCCTCCGACAGTGCAGCGCTCCATCAGTACTGTCCCTCCGACAGTGCAGCTCTCCCTCAGTACTGCCCCTCTGACAGTGCAGCGCTCCCTCAGTCCTGCCCCTCTGACAGTGCAGCACTCCGTCAGTAGTGCCCCTCTGACACTGCAGCACTCCCTCAGTACTGCCCCTCTGACAGTGCAGCGCTGCCTCAGTACTGCCCCTCCGACAGTCCGGCGCTCCCTCAGTACTGAAACTCCAACAATGCCACACTCCCTCAGTACTGCCCCTCCGACAATGCGGAGCTCCCTCGGTACTGCCCCTCCGACAGTGCAGCGCTCCCTCAATACTGCCCCTCCGAAAGTGCAGTGCGCCCTCAGTACTGCCCTTCCGAGAGTGCAGCGCTCCCTCAGTACTGCCCCTCTGACAGTGCAGCACTCCTTCAGTACTGCCCCTCCGACAGTGCAGCACTCCCTCAGTAGCGCCACTCCGACAGTGCAGCACTCCCTCAGTACTGCCCCTCTGACAGTGCAGCACTCCCTCAGTAGTGCCCCTCCGACAGTGCAGCGCTCCCTCAGTACTGCCCCTCCGACAGTGCAGCACTCCCTCAGTACTGCCCCTCTGACAGTGCAGCGCTCCCTCAGTACTGCCCCTCCGACAGTGCAGCGCTCCCTCAGTACTGCCCCTCCGACAGTGCAGCGCTCCCTCAGTACTGCCCCTACGACAGTGCAGCGCTCCCTCAGTACTGCCCCTCCGACAGTGCAGCGCTCCCTCAGCACTGCCCCTCCGACAGTGCAGCGCTCCCTCAGTACTGCCCCTCCGACAGTGCAGCGCTCCATCAGTACTGTCCCTCGACAGTGCAGCGCTCCCTCAGTACTGCCCGTCCGACAGTGCAGCGCTCCCTCAGTACTGCCCCTCCGACAGTGCAGCGCTCCCTCAGTACTGCCCCTCCGACAGTGCAGCACTCCCTCAGTACTGTCCCTCCGACAGTGCAGCGCTCCATCAGTACTGTCCCTCCGACAGTGCAGCTCTCCCTCAGTACTGCCCCTCTGACAGTGCAGCGCTCCCTCAGTCCTGCCCCTCTGACAGTGCAGCACTCCGTCAGTAGTGCCCCTCCGACAGTGCAGCGCTCCCTCAGAACTGCCCGTCCGACAGTGCAGCGCTCCCTCAGTACTGCCCCTCCGACAGTGCAGCGCTCCCTCAGTACTGCCCCTCTGACAGTGCAGCACTCCTTCAGTACTGCCCCTCCGACAGTGCAGCACTCCCTCAGTAGCGCCCCTCCGACAGTGCAGCGCTCCCTCAGTACTGCCCCTCCGACAGTGCAGCACTCCCTCAGTACTGCCCTCTGACAGTGCAGCGCTCCCTCAGTACTGCCCCTCCGACAGTGCTGCGCTCCCTCAGTACTGCCCCTCCGACAGTGCAGCGCTCCCTCAGTACTGCCCCTCCGACAGTGCAGCGCTCCCTCAGTACTGCCCCTCCGACAGTGCAGCGCTCCCTCAGTACTGCCCCTCCGACAGTGCAGCGCTCCCTCAGCACTGCCCCTCCGACAGTGCAGCGCTCCCTCAGTACTGCCCCTCCGACAGTGCAGCGCTCCATCAGTACTGTCCCTCCGACAGTGCAGCGCTCCCTCAGTACTGCCCGTCCGACAGTGCAGCGCTCCCTCAGTACTGCCCATCCGACAGTGCAGCGCTCTCTCAGTACTGCCCCTCCGACAGTGCAGCGCTCCCTCAGTCCTGCCCCTCTGACAGTGCAGCACTCCGTCAGTATTGCCCCTCCGACACTGCAGCACTTCTCAGTACTGCCCCTCTGACAGTGCAGCGCTGCCTCAGTACTGCCCCTCCGACAGTCCGGCGCTCCCTCAGTACTGAAACTCCAACAATGCCACACTCGCTCAGTACTGCCCCTCCGACAATGCGGAGCTCCCTCGGTACTGCCCATCCGACAGTGCAGCGCTCCCTCAATACTGCCCCTCCGAAAGTGCAGTGCGCCCTCAGTACTGCCCTTCCGAGAGAGCAGCGCTCCCTCAGTACTGCCCCTCTGACAGTGCAGCGCTCCCTCAGTACTGCCCCTCCGACAGTGCAGCGCTCCCTCAGCACTGCCCCTCCGACAGTGCAGCGCTCCCTCAGCACTGCCCCTCCGACAGTGCAGCGCTCCCTCAGTACTGCCCCTCCGACAGTGCAGCGCTCCCTCAGTACCGCCCCTCTGACAGTGCAGCACTCCTTCAGTACTGCCCCTCCGACAGTGCAGCACTCCCTCAGTAGCGCCCCTCCGACAGTGCAGCGCTCCCCTCAGTACTGCCCATCCGACAGTGCAGCACTCCCTCAGTACTGCCCCTCCGACAGTGCAGCGCTCCCTCAGTACTGCCCCTCCGACAGTGCAGCGCTCCCTCAGTACTGCCCCTCCGACAGTGCAGCGCTCCCTCAGTACTGCCCCTCCGACAGTGCAGCGCTCCCTCAGTACTGCCCCTCCGACAGTGCAGCGCTCCCTCAGTACTGCCCCTCCGACAGTGCAGCGCTCCATCAGTACTGTCCCTCCGACAGTGCAGCGCTCCCTCAGTACTGCCCGTCCGACAGTGCAGCGCCCCCTCAGTACTGCCCATCCGACAGTGCAGCGCTCTCTCAGTACTGCCCCTCCGACAGTGCAGCGCTCCCTCAGTCCTGCCCCTCTGACAGTGCAGCACTCCGTCAGTAGTGCCCCTCCGACACTGCAGCACTCCCTCAGTACTGCCCCTCTGACAGTGCAGCGCTGCCTCAGTACTGCCCCTCCGACAGTCCGGCGCTCCCTCAGTACTGGAACTCCAACAATGCCACACTCCCTCAGTACTGCCCCTCCGACAATGCGGAGCTCCCTCGGTACTGCCCCTCCGACAGTGCAGCGCTCCCTCAATACTGCCCTCCGAAAGTGCAGTGCGCCCTCAGTACTGCCCTTCCGAGAGTGCAGCTCTCCCTCAGTACTGCCCCTCTGACAGTGCAGCACTCCTTCAGTACTGCCCCTCCGACAGTGCAGCACTCCCTCAGTAGCGCCCCCTCCGACAGTGCAGCACTCCCTCAGTACTGCCCCTCTGACAGTGCAGCACTCCCTCAGTAGTGCCCCTCCGACAGTGCAGCGCTCCCTCAGTACAGCCCCCTCCGACAGTGCAGCACTCCCTCAGTACTGCCCCTCCGACAGTGCAGCGCTCCCTCAGCACTGCCCCTCCGACAGTGCAGCGCTCCCTCAGTACTGCCCCTCCGACAGTGCAGCGCTCCATCAGTACTGTCCCTCCGACAGTGCAGCGCTCCCTCAGTACTGCCCGTCCGACAGTGCAGCGCTCCCTCAGTACTGCCCCTCCGACAGTGCAGCGCTCCCTCAGTACTGCCCCTCCGACAGTGCAGCACTCCCTCAGTACCTGTCCCTCCGACAGTGCAGCGCTCCATCAGTACTGTCCCTCCGACAGTGCAGCTCTCCCTCAGTACTGCCCCTCTGACAGTGCAGCGCTCCCTCAGTCCTGCCCCTCTGACAGTGCAGCACTCCGTCAGTAGTGCCCCTCCGACACTGCAGCACTCCCTCAGTACTGCCCCTCCGACAGTGCAGCGCTGCCTCAGTACTGCCCCTCCGACAGTGCAGCGCTCCCTCAGAACTGCCCGTACCGACAGTGCAGCGCTCCCCTCAGTACTGCCCCTCCGACAGTGCAGCGCTCCCTCAGTACTGCCCCTCTGACAGTGCAGCACTCCTTCAGTAGCGCCCCTCCGACAGTGCAGCACTCCCTCAGTACTGCCCCTCTGACAGTGCAGCACTCCCTCAGTAGTGCCCCTCCGACAGTGCAGCGCTCCCTCAGTACTGCCCCTCCGACAGTGCAGCACTCCCTCAGTAATGCCCCTCTGACAGTGCAGCGCTCCCTCAGTACTGCCCCTCCGACAGTGCAGCGCTCCCTCAGTACTGCCCCTGCGACAGTGCAGCGCTCCCAGGGTACTGCCCCTCCGACAGTGCAGCGCTCCCTCAGTACTGCCCCTCCGACAGTGCAGCGCTCCCTCAGTACTGCCCCTCCGACAGTGCAGCGCTCCCTCAGTACTGCCCCTCCGACAGTGCAGCGCTCCATCAGTACTGTCCCTCCGACAGTGCAGCCCTCCCTCAGTACTGCCCGTCCGACAGTGCAGCGCTCCCTCAGTACTGCCCCTCCGACAGTGCAGCGCTCCCTCAGTACTGCCCCTCTGACAGTGCAGCACTGCTTCAGTACTGCCCCTCCGACAGTGCAGCACTCCCTCAGTAGCGCCCCTCCGACAGTGCAGCACTCCCTCAGTACTGCCCCTCTGACAGTGCAGCACTCCCTCAGTAGTGCCCCTCTGGCAGTGCAGCGCTCCCTCAGTACTGCCCTCCGACAGTGCAGCACTCCCTCAGTACTGCCCCTCTGACAGTGCAGCGCTCCCTCAGTACTGCCCCTCCGACAATGCAGCGCTCCCTCAGTACTGCCCCTCCGACAGTGCAGCGCTCCCTCAGTACTGCCCCTCCAACAGTGCAGCGCTCCCTCAGTACTGCCCCCTCCGACAGTGCAGCGCTCCCTCAGTACTGCCCCTCCGACAGTGCAGCGCTCCCTCAGTACTGCCCCTCCGACAGAGCAGCGCTCCTACAGTACTGTCCCTCCGACAGTGCAGCGCTCTCTCAGTAATGCCCGTCCGACAGTGCAGCGCTCCCTCAGTACTGCCCCTCCGACAGTGCAGCGCTCTCTCAGTACTGCCCCTCCGACAGTGCAGCAATCCCTCAGTACTGCCCCTCCGACAGTGCAGCGCTCCCTCAGTACTGCCCCTCCGACAGTGCAGCGCTCCATCAGTACTGTCCTCCGACAGTGCAGCTCTCCCTCAGTACTGCCCCTCTGACAGTGCAGCGCTCCCTCAGTCCTGCCCCTCTGACAGTGCAGCACTCCATCAGTAGTGCCCCTCTGACACTGCAGCACTCCCTCAGTACTGCCCCTCTGACAGTGCAGCGCTGCCTCAGTACTGCCCCTCCGACAGTCCGGCGCTCCCTCAGTACTGAAACTCCACAATGCCACACTCCCTCAGTACTGCCCCTCCGACAATGCGGAGCTCCCTCGGTACTTGCCCCCTCCGACAGTGCAGCGCTCCCTCAATACTGCCCCTCCGAAAGTGCAGTGCGCCCTCAGTACTGCCCTTCCGAGAGTGCAGCGCTCCCTCAGTACTGCCCCTCTGACAGTGCAGCACTCCTTCAGTACTGCCCCTCCGACAGTGCAGCACTCCCTCAGTAGCGCCACTCCGACAGTGCAGCACTCCCTCAGTACTGCCCCTCTGACAGTGCAGCACTCCCTCAGTAGTGCCCCTCCGACAGTGCAGCGCTCCCTCAGTACTGCCCCTCCGACAGTGCAGCACTCCCTCAGTACTGCCCCTCTGACAGTGCAGCGCTCCCTCAGTACTGCCCCTCCGACAGTGCAGCGCTCCTCAGTACTGCCCCTCCGACAGTGCAGCGCTCCCTCAGTACTGCCCCTACGACAGTGCAGCGCTCCCTCAGTACTGCCCCTCCGACAGTGCAGCGCTCCCTCAGCACTGCCCCTCCGACAGTGCAGCGCTCCCTCAGTACTGCCCCTCCGACAGTGCAGCGCTCCATCAGTACTGTCCCTCCGACAGTGCAGCGCTCCCTCAGTACTGCCCGTCCGACAGTGCAGCGCTCCCTCAGTACTGCCCCTCCGACAGTGCAGCGCTCCCTCAGTACTGCCCCTCCGACAGTGCAGCACTCCCTCAGTACTGTCCCTCCGACAGTGCAAGCGCTCCATCAGTACTGTCCCTCCGACAGTGCAGCTCTCCTCAGTACTGCCCCTCTGACAGTGCAGCGCTCCCTCAGTCCTGCCCCTCTGACAGTGCAGCACTCCGTCAGTAGTGCCCCTCCGACACTGCAGCACTCCCTCAGTACTGCCCCTCCGACAGTGCAGCGCTGCCTCAGTACTGCCCCTCCGACAGTGCAGCGCTCCCTCAGAACTGCCCGTCCGACAGTGCAGCGCTCCCTCAGTACTGCCCCTCCGACAGTGCAGCGCTCCCTCAGTACTGCCCCTCTGACAGTGCAGCACTCCTTCAGTACTGCCCCTCCGACAGTGCAGCACTCCCTCAGTAGCGCCCCTCCGACAGTGCAGCGCTCCCTCAGTACTGCCCCTCCGACAGTGCAGCACTCCCTCAGTACTGCCCCTCTGACAGTGCAGCGCTCCCTCAGTACTGCCCCTCCGACAGTGCCGCGCTCCCTCAGTACTGCCCCTCCGACAGTGCAGCGCTCCCTCAGTACTGCCCCTCCGACAGTGCAACGCTCCCTCAGTACTGCCCCTCCGACAGTGCAGCGCTCCCTCAGTACTGCCCCTCCGACAGTGCAGCGCTCCCTCAGCACTGCCCCTCCGACAGTGCAGCGCTCCCTCAGTACTGCCCCTCCGACAGTGCAGCGCTCCATCAGTACTGTCCCTCCGACAGTGCAGCGCTCCCTCAGTACTGCCCGTCCGACAGTGCAGCGCTCCCTCAGTACTGCCCATCCGACAGTGCAGCGCTCTCTCAGTACTGCCCCTCCGACAGTGCAAGCGCTCCCTCAGTCCTGCCCCTCTGACAGTGCAGCACTCCGTCAGTATTGCCCCTCCGACACTGCAGCACTTCCTCAGTACTGCCCCTCTGACAGTGCAGCGCTGCCTCAGTACTGCCCCTCCGACAGTCCGGCGCTCCCTCAGTACTGAAACTCCAACAATGCCACACTCGCTCAGTACTGCCCCTCCGACAATGCGGAGCTCCCTCGGTACTGCCCATCCGACAGTGCAGCGCTCCCTCAATACTGCCCCTCCGAAAGTGCAGTGCGCCCTCAGTACTGCCCTTCCGAGAGAGCAGCGCTCCCTCAGTACTGCCCCTCTGACAGTGCAGCGCTCCCTCAGTACTGCCCCTCCGACAGTGCAGCGCTCCCTCAGCACTGCCCCTCCGACAGTGCAGCGCTCCCTCAGCACTGCCCCTCCGACAGTGCAGCGCTCCCTCAGTACTGCCCCTCCGACAGTGCAGCGCTCCCTCAGTACCGCCCCTCTGACAGTGCAGCACTCCTTCAGTACTGCCCCTCCGACAGTGCAGCACTCCCTCAGTAGCGCCCCTCCGACAGTGCAGCGCTCCCTCAGTACTGCCCATCCGACAGTGCAGCACTCCCTCAGTACTGCCCTCCGACAGTGCAGCGCTCCCTCAGTACTGCCCCTCCGACAGTGCAAGCGCTCCCTCAGTACTGCCCCTCCGACAGTGCAGCGCTCCCTCAGTACTGCCCCTCCGACAGTGCAGCGCTCCCTCAGTACTGCCCCTCCGACAGTGCAGCGCTCCCTCAGTACTGCCCCTCCGACAGTGCAGCGCTCCATCAGTACTGTCCCTCCGACAGTGCAGCGCTCCCTCAGTACTGCCCGTCCGACAGTGCAGCGCCCCCTCAGTACTGCCCATCCGACAGTGCAGCGCTCTCTCAGTACTGCCCCTCCGACAGTGCAGCGCTCCCTCAGTCCTGCCCCTCTGACAGTGCAGCACTCCGTCAGTAGTGCCCCTCCGACACCTGCAGCACTCCCTCAGTACTGCCCCTCTGACAGTGCAGCGCTGCCTCAGTACTGCCCCTCCGACAGTCCGGCGCTCCCTCAGTACTGAACTCCAACAATGCCACACTCCCTCAGTACTGCCCCTCCGACAATGCGGAGCTCCCTCGGTACTGCCCCCTCCGACAGTGCAGCGCTCCCTCAATACTGCCCCTCCGAAAGTGCAGTGCGCCCTCAGTACTGCCCTTCCGAGAGTGCAGCTCTCCCTCAGTACTGCCCCTCTGACAGTGCAGCACTCCTTCAGTACTGCCCCTCCGACAGTGCAGCACTCCCTCAGTAGCGCCCCTCCGACAGTGCAGCACTCCCTCAGTACTGCCCCTCTGACAGTGCAGCACTCCCTCAGTAGTGCCCCTCCGACAGTGCAGCGCTCCCTCAGTACAGCCCCTCCGACAGTGCAGCACTCCCTCAGTACTGCCCCTCTGACAGTGCAGCGCTCCCTCAGTACTGCCCCTCCGACAGTGCAGCGCTCCCTCAGTACTGCCCCTGCCGACAGTGCAGCGCTCCCTCAGTACTGCCCCTCCGACAGTGCAGCGCTCCCTCAGTACAGCCCCTCCGACAGTGCAGCGCTCCCTCAGTTACTGCCCCTCCGACAGTGCAGCGCTCCCTCAGTACTGCCCCTCCGACAGTGCAGCGCTCCATCAGTACTGTCCCTCCGACAGTGCAGCGCTCCCTCAGTACTGCCCGTCCGACAGTGCAGCGCTCCCTCAGTACTGCCCCTCCGACAGTGCAGCGCTCCCTCAGTACTGCCCCTCTGACAGTGCAGCACTCCCTCAGTACTAGCCCCTCTGACAGTGCAGCACTCCCTCAGTAGTGCCCCTCCGACAGTGCAGCGCTCCCTCAGTACTGCCCCTCCGACAGTGCAGCACTCCCTCAGTACTGCCCCTCTGACAGTGCAGCGCTCCCTCAGTACGGCCCCTCCGACAGTGCAGCGCTCCCTCAGTACTGCCCCTCCGACAGTGCAGCGCTCCCTCAGTACTGCCCCTCCGACAGTGCAGCGCTCCCTCAGTACTGCCCCTCCGACAGTGCAGCGCTCCCTCAGTGCTACCCTCCGACAGTGCAACGCTCCCTCAGTACTGCCCCTCCGACAGTGCAGCGCTCCCTCAGTACTGCCCCTCCGACAGTGCAGCGCTCCATCAGTACTGTCCCTCCGACAGTGCAGCGCTCCCTCAGTACTGCCCGTCCGACAGTGCAGCGCTCCCTCAGTACTGCCCCTCCGACAGTGCAGCGCTCCTCAGTACTGCCCCTCCGACAGTGCAGCACTCCCTCAGTACTGTCCCTCCGACAGTGCAGCGCTCCATCAGTACTGTCCTCCGACAGTGCAGCTCTCCCTCAGTACTGCCCCTCTGACAGTGCAGCGCTCCCTCAGTCCTGCCCTCTGACAGTGCAGCACTCCGTCAGTAGTGCCCCTCTGACACTGCAGCACTCCCTCAGTACTGCCCCTCCGACAGTGCAGCGCTGCCTCAGTACTGCCCCTCCGACAGTCCGGTGCTCCCTCAGTACTGAAACTCCAACAATGCCACACTCCCTCAGTACTGCCCCTCCGACAATGCGGAGCTCCCTCGGTACTGCCCCTCCGACAGTGCAGCTCTCCCTCAGTACTGCCCCTCCGACAGTGCAGCGCTCCCTCAGTACTCCCCTTCCGAGATTGCAGCGCTCCCTCAGTACTTCCCCTCTGACAGTGCAGCACTCCTTCAGTACTGCCCCTCCGACAGTGCAGCACTCCCCTCAGTAGCGCCCCTCCAACAGTGCAGCACTCCCTCAGTAGTGCCCCTCAGACAGTGCAGCGCTCCCTCAGTACTGCCCCTCCGACAGTGCAGCACTCCCTCAGTACTGCCCCTCCGACAGTGCAGCGCTCCCTCAGTACTGCCCCTCTGACAGTGTGGCGCTCTCTCGGTACTGCCCCTCCGACAGTGCGGCACTCCCTCAGTACTGACCTTCCGATTGTGCAGCACTCCCTCAGTACTGCCTCTCCGACAGTGCGGTGCTCCCTCACTACTGACCCTCCGACAGTGCAGCGCTCCATCAGTACTGTCCCTCCGACAGTGCAGCTCTCCCTCAGTACTGCACCTCTGACAGTGCAGGCGCTCCCTCAGTCCTGCCCCTCTGACAGTGCAGCACTCCGTCAGTAGCGCCCCTCCGACACTGCAGCACTCCCTCAGTACTGCCCCTCTGACAGTGCAGCGCTGCCTCAGTACTGCCCCTCCGACAGTCCGGCGCTCCCTCAGTACTGAAACTCCAACAATGCCACACTCCCTCAGCACTGCCCCTCCGACAATGCGGGAGCTCCCTCGGTATTGCCCCCTCCGACAGTGCAGCGCTCCCTCAAAGCTAACTGCCCCTCCGAAAGTGCAGTGCGCCCTCAGTACTGCCCTTCCGAGAGTGCAGCGCTCCTCAGTACTGCCCCTCTGACAGTGCAGCACTCCTTCAGTACCGCCCTCCGACAGTGCAGCACTCCCTCAGTAGCGCCCCTCCGACAGTGCAGCACTCCCTCAGTACTGCCCCTCTGACAGTGCAGCACTCCCTCAGTAGTGCCCCTCCGACAGTGCAGCGCTCCCTCAGTACTGCCCCTCCGACAGTGCAGCACTCCCTCAGTACTGCCCCTCTGACAGTGCAGCGCTCCCTCAGTACTGCCCCTCCGACAGTGCAGCGCTCCCTCAGTTCTGCCCCTCCGACAGTGCAGCGCTCCTTCAGTACTGCCCCTCCGACAGTGCAGCGCTCCCTCAGTTCTGCCCTCCGACAGTGCAGCGCTCCCTCAGTACTGCCCTCCGACAGTGCAGCGCTCCCTCAGTGCTGCCCCTCCGACAGTGCAGCGCTCCCTCAGTACTGCCCCTCTGACAGTGCAGCGCTCCCTCAGTACTGCCCCTCCGACAGTGCAGCGCTCCATCAGTACTGTCCCTCCGACAGTGCAGCGCTCCCTCAGTACTGCCCGTCCGACAGTGCAGCGCTCCCTCAGTACTGCCCCTCCGACAGTGCAGCGCTCCCTCAGTACAGCCCCTCCGACAGTGCAGCGCTCCCTCAGTACTGCCCCTCCGACAGTGCAGCGCTCCCTCAGTACTGCCCCTCCGACAGTGCAGCGCTCCCTCAGTACTGCCCCTCCGACAGTGCAGTGCTCCCTCAGTACTGCCCCTCCGACAGTGCAGCGCTCCCTCAGTACTGCCCCTCCGACAGTGCAGCGCTCCCTCAATACTGCCCCTCCGACAGTGCAGCGCTCCATCAGTACTGTCCCTAAGACAGTGCAGCGCTCCCTCAGTACTGCCCGTCCGACACTGCAGCGCTCCCTCAGTACTGCCCATCCGACAGTGCAGCGCTCTCTCAGTACTGCCCCTCCGACAGTGCAGCGCTCCCCCAGTCCTGCCCCTCTGACAGTGCAGCCACTCCGTCAGTAGTGCCCCTCCGACACTGCAGCACTCCCTCAGTACTGCCCCTCTGACAGTGCAGCGCTGCCTCAGTACTGCCCCTCCGGACAGTCCGGCGCTCCCTCAGTACTGAAACTCCAACAATGCCACACTCCCTCAGTACTGCCCCTCCGACAATGCGGAGCTCCCTCGGTACTGCCCCTCCGACAGTGCAGCGCTCCCTCAATACTGCCCCTCCGAAAGTGCAGTGCGCCCTCAGTACTGCCCTTCCGAGAGTGCAGCGCTCCCTCAGTACTGCCCCTCTGACAGTGCAGCACTCCTTCAGTACTGCCCCTCCGACAGTGCAGCACTCCCCTCAGTAGTGCCCATCCGACACTGCAGCACTCCCTCAGTACTGCCCCTCTGACAGTGCAGCGCTGCCTCAGTACTGCCCCTCCGACAGTCCGGCGCTCCCTCAGTACTGAAACTCCAACAATGCCACACTCCCTCAGTACTGCCCCTCCGACAATGCGGAGCTCCCTCGGTACTGCCCCTCCGACAGTGCAGCGCTCCCTCAATACTGCCCCTCCGAAAGTGCAGTGCGCCCTCAGTACTGCCCTTCTGAGAGTGCAGCGCTCCCTCAGTACTGCCCCTCTGACAGTGCAGCACTCCTTCAGTACTGCCCCTCCGACAGTGCAGCACTCCCTCAGTAGCGCCCCTCAGACAGTGCAGCACTCCCTCAGTACTGCCCCTCTGACAGTGCAGCACTCCCTCAGTAGTGCCCCTCTGACAGTGCAGTGCTCCATCAGTAGTGCCCCTCCGACAGTGCAGCGCTCCCTCAGTACTGCCCCTCCGACAGTGCAGCACTCCCTCAGTACTGCCCCTCTGACAGTGCAGCGCTCCCTCAGTACTGCCCCTCCGACAGTGCAGCGCTCCTCAGTACTGCCCCTCCGACAGTGCAGCGCTCCCTCAGTACTGCCACTCCGACAGTGCAGCGCTCCCTCAGTACTGCCCCTCCGACAGTGCAGCGCTCCCTCAGTACTGCCCCTCCGACAGTGCAGCGCTCCTCAGTACTGCCCCTCCGACAGTGCAGCGCTCCATCAGTACTGTCCCTCCGACAGTGCAGCGCTCCCTCAGTACTGCCCCATCCGACAGTGCAGCGCTCCCTCAGTACTGCCCCTCTGACAGTGCATCACTCCTTCAGCACTGCCCCTCCGACAGTGCAGCACTCCCTCAGTAGCGCCCCTCCGACAGTGCAGCGCTCCCTCAGTACTGCCCCTCCGACAGTGCAGCACTCCCTCAGTACTGCCCCTCTGACAGTGCAGCGCTCCTCAGTACTGCCCCTCCGACAGTGCAGCGCTCCCTCAGTACTGCCCCTCCGACAGTGCAGCGCTCCCTCAGTACTGCCCATCCGACAGTGCAGCGCTCCCTCAGTACTGCCCCTCCGACAGTGCAGCGGCTCCCTCAGTACTGCCCCTCCGACAGTGCAGCGCTCCCTCAGTACTGCCCCTCCGACAGTGCAGCGCTCCCTCAGTACTGCCCCTCCGACAGTGCAGCGCTCCATCTGTACTGTCCCTCCGACAGTGCAGCGCTCCCTCAGTAATGCCCGTCCGACAGTGCAGCGCTCCCTCAGTACTGCCCATCCGACAGTGCAGCGCTCTCTCAGTACTGCCCCTCCGACAGTGCAGCGCTCCCTCAGTCCTGCCCCTCTGACAGTGCAGCACTCCGTCAGTAGTGCCCCTCCGACACTGCAGCACTCCCTCAGTACTGCCCCTCTGACAGTGCAGCGCTGCCTCAGTACTGCCCCTCCGACAGTCCGGCGCTCCCTCAGTACTGAAACTCCAACAATGCCACACTCCCTCAGTTCTGCCCCTCCGACAATGCGGAGCTCCCTCGGTACAGCCCTCCGACAGTGCAGCGCTCCTCAATACTACTGCCCCTCCGAAAGTGCAGTGCGCCCTCAGTACTGCCCTTCCGAGAGTGCAGCGCTCCCTCAGTACTGCCCCTCTGACAGTGCAGCACTCCTTCAGTACTGCCCCTCCGACAGTGCAGCACTCCCTCAGTAGCGCCCCTCCGACAGTGCAGCACTCCCTCAGTACTGCCCCTCTGACAGTGCAGCACTCCCTCAGTAGTGCCCCTCCGACAGTGCAGCGCTCCCTCAGTACTGCCCCTCCGACAGTGCAGCACTCCCTCAGTAATGCCCCTCTGACAGTGCAGCGCTCCCTCAGTACTGCCCCTCCGACAGTGCAGCGCTCCCTCAGTA